>NC_091016.1:12310496-12622996 GCF_041296385.1 Aphelocoma coerulescens | reverse complement strand
ACGTTTGTTTTCCCTAAGAATTTAATTTACAGCCAATTTTTCCTATCTGAATGTTACTTTCAAATGCACCCAGTGATAAGAAGCAACATCTGTTTTCTGTTCAATAGTACAAGGAGGCTCTGCATGGGGCTGAGTGTACACAGCCTATGTGAAGCCATTGTTATTCTCATTTCTTTTTTGTCCCCATGCCTGGTCCATTTGCCATATACCATCCGGCAAACAGCTGACACATCCCGGCTATTATGGACCCAGGCCTAATTGCCAGCAAAGTCTTTAAGCTCTTCCATGTTGGCCTCGTAGGAGGAATGGGAGGCCCATATAAACGATGCTGCTCTCGACCACCGCTCTCATTTTGCCTTTGCGGAGTTCGCAGCCTGTTGTGCCGGAGGGTTTGCGGATGCTAAAAATATAGCTGGAGCCCAGTGCCAGTGATTCACTCTCTGGCTCTCCTCCTGCTCCCCCTGCCTGGCCGGGAATGTTTCTGTTTTCTGTGGTAATAAAGCTTGGGATTATTTAGATAGTAAACATATTCTAGAGTGTATTATTTTTGCTGGGGAGCAGCAATACAGCTACCTGGAAAGAAGGAATGATTCGGGAGATGTATTTGCCAGCCTTTTCCCACGGGTTTGAGCATGGGTACCACTCTTCTGGGAGTGCATTTTCTGGTGATCTGGGCATTTCTTCCCCATCTCATATTTTAACCTTTTAATTTTTTCGGCCCCATAGCCCTCCTGGAACAGAGACCACGATGACACAGCATCAACGCGCTCTGGGGGAACCCCCGGACCCTCCAGCGGAGGACACACATCACACAGTGGGGACAACAGCAGTGAGCAAGGTAGGAACAGAGCCCTCACACTTTCCTAGCTGGCAAATGGTCACCAACGTGCTCAGGGAACAGTTACTCTCTTTCTGGTGTGGAAATATGCTAGGGTGCTAGAGGGTTTGCGCTGTGAAAGGTCTATCATCCTTTTTTTGACATTTTTCCTCCATCTCCTCCTAGTAAAGGGATTGGCATCTTTATTTCTTTGACCCTGCCAGCAGGCACATGTTAGAGCAACATATGTACCAAATTTGCAGTGTGCTTAATAAAAATAAGAAATGAGAAGTTTGGGGTTTTTCTTCATTCAAATGGGTTAAAAGATGAAATCTTCAAAACGAAATGTAATTAAGATTGCAGAAATGCATGCTAATATTTCAAAGATGCCATCGAAACTTGATTGCATATAAAAAAAGAGATGTTAGCTGGCCCGTTTTACAAAATCCTGAGCTGTGCTTTCACTTACTTTTTTATACTCGGTTCCAATTTACTTGAATGCAAAAATGTTCTGTTTGAGTGCCAGGCCAGAGTAGCTGATTTAGCAGGGCGAGTATGAAATGAGCTTGGTGCAATGGAAGTGGGACATTGTACAGATAATCAGTGCTGTCTCAGAAACTCTGAAGTCTAAAAAGCTGAATCTCTGGATTTTTTTTTCTGAGAAGCTGAAAGCATATTTTTTCTGAAGAGACCAACTACAGTGGATTTAGTGTTAATTTAATGCAATTAAAATTTAAAAAGGATCCTTAATCTGAATATAAAAGAGAGTGCTTTATTGAAGTTGACTCTGAACTTACAATAGGTATATACTTTTAAATCTGGTTTTATGATCATGTTTCATTCAAGTGCTGTTAGACAACAAAGGAATTGTGTTTCCAAAAAAAGGTTGAACAGTACTGATTAGCATTGCAAAGTCTGCATTTAACAAGATTAGTTTTTAAACTAAACCAGTATATTTTAATTTTTTATATGCATGGACTTAACGTACATGGTGAATAACATCTCTTTATAGAATTTTAAGTATTTGAGACTCGTTATTGTTTAAAGAAAAGTTGCTGACTTCATCGCAAGTGTAGCCTAGTAAAAATGGGGCCTGGAATAGTAAACTGTTGCAGAGCTGAGGCAGAAACTGGTAACCTTCTGACCTCTGACTTTTACTGGAAAATGATATGCAACATAAATTCAGGGGGCCTTTTTTCTTTCAAGTATGTATACATATATATTCTAGTGGTGCTGTTCACAATGCTATAGTTGAAGTGGTGTCAACTTGTTCATTAGAGTCCCTTGCTTTCGGAGCAAACTTTAAATCCATGGGGCTTTTTTTAAGGCTGAAAAAGCTGCTTCAAGAATAAGCTTTGAACTAAAATGTGGTGTTTTGAGAGGGTTTTTGTATTTGGTTAGGGCTGTTCTTTTATTAGACGGATGTGCGTGTGTTTATGTGGATATGTGCGTGGACAAAACATCTGTGGGGAGGCTTGCCAGAATGCTCCTGCACTGTGTTGGAAATTGAGCTTAGTTCCTGGTGTACTTATAAAGATTTTCAGACTTCATTTTCTCCTAAATGTGGCATTTTAGTAGTCTGGAGTGCTTGTCACATCTGATATCTTACTGCCATCCTGGTCCCTTCCTAGCAAGGTGCATGCTGCAGCCCCAGTCAGGAAGGGTTTTCTAAAGTGAATTTCTAGCCTGATTCCTATTAAATATCCACAGAAGGACTTGTCAGTGATGCTTTAGTCAGTTCTGAAACTGTTACCCAAATCCCAGTGGTTTATTGAGGCTGGAATTGCTGCCAGTGCTTGATGGAGTGTTTTGTGAAGAAGGCTCATTGCATTAAAACTTTGGAGAAGAGTGAAAAAAGTGGGAATTTGGTAACTGGAGCTTTCAGGTCAAGTTTGGGAAAGGAATTTTGGAAAAGAGATCCTGTCCTGGGGATCTTTGTTACCAAGACTTGCCTTCCGGCCACTTGCCACCTATGGAAATGGTGTTGTTTTTGAGGAACAGGAATGTCATAAGGGTAGTGGTGGTCTTGCTGAGCCTTGCTTTATGTCTTGTTTACATGAAATGCTCTGAAGGTTGAGATTATCAGGGAAGCTCATTTTTTTTTAGCATACTCATGCCTGCATGTACACCTTCTGTAAAAAAAAAAACCAAAATGTGATTTTAGCATTTCCCGGTGGGGAAGGAGTCAAAGAATATGACCCTGAAGGACTGAAACAGAAGAGAACAAAAAGATAGCAAATATACTGCTTCTCCTCAACTGCATTTAATTTCCAAATGCTGTGATTTGGTGGCTTTTCTTCTGTGGCCTGATGTTGGGAGTGCAACACTGTGGTTAAACCCCTGTGTTCACCACTGCTGTATGCTTTTCTTGGCAGCAGAAGGAGCCAGCATGGCACTGCCATAGCAGCCAGGTGCTGCGGAGGGGTGGCAGCAAAAGGCTGGGGACCCACACGCTCGTGCTTGCAAGCATAGGAGTTAACTCGAGATGCATGTGTTGCGTGACATATATTCAGTATATTATGGGCTTCCCTATTTTTAGGAGTTTGTAAAAGTTCCTTTTGATTCCATCTGTCAAGATCACGTTTGCCATTTAAAAAAAAAAAAAAGCAAATCTGATCGCCAGAAATAAAACCCCTCTAAAACTGTCTGGTTTTTGGTTGTTCTCACAACCTACTTCCCTTGTTGGGGTAGGTAAAAGCCCCTTCTGGGCCAGGTTTACAGCCTGGCTGCAAGTATCACAAGGATGTAAATGTAAGCTTTGCATTTTCAGAGAGGCACACAGACTGGAGATCTTAAGCCTTTAGCAAGACTTTTCTCCTTAGTCCTTAACCCAGACTATGTTAAGGTCTATTTTTGGACTTTTTGGAGATTTTTCTTCTTTACCTTATTCATCGCTACAAGTCCTGCAAAGTGTATTTTTAACCTATTTATGTCCCAGTGTACAACACCCATCGAATGATTGCCTTTGAAATCAGGAGAGACGGTCTTTCCTGTAAATATTTTAAAGTCTTTTTTAACGTGTAAATTTATTTACTTAGTAAATAGTAATAACTCCCAGCTGCTTCGATCTATTGCAGAAATCCATATTTAACTGCTAGGGAGCTGTTCTGAGGTCTCGTGCCACTGAACAGCAGGATATGTTATTGCATAGTACGTTGACACAACCTCTTCTAAAGGCCTGGTATTGTGTCATCATAGGGGATAGTTGTAGTACAGGAATGCAGAATAATATTATGAAAAAGTTTTCCCGTTGCTCTGAACTTAACGGGAAAGGCCTTTGGAGGTCTGTCTCCACATTTACGAAGTGGAGAAATAATTTACTAAATTCTACTTAAAAGAAGATAAGAAATTCTTATGTACAGGGAGGTGATGCTGAGCTCATGGCAGCACTATTTTATCTTACTGTGTCTTGTAACTTCAAAAGATTCTTGTTTGGGATATTGAGAGCTCTATTTTGTTTGTTTTTCAAATAGTGAGGCCAGGAAGATGCTGAACAAAGCCCTGGTACAGTCACTTTAATCCAGAGTGGAGTTCTTTATTTCCCATGTTTAGCTCTCCTATATAGCTCAAAAGAAAAAGAAAAATAATCCATCAGTGTCACCTTATTTGTGCATATTGTTTCTTTCTCTCTTTTTTTTTTTTTTTCCCAAGCCTCAGCCTGAATTCAAAACATTTTTTTAACCTCCAAATAATTGTTGCTCCTTCAAGCCAGGAGTAGAAAGCAGCGATATTTCTCTATGAAAATATATCAATGGCTGCAATGGTTTATATTTTTTCAAGGTTTTGTAGGAGTTTGAGCAACCTATAGGCAAAAAGGCAATCGGGTTTATTATTGCTGGGAATCTCCAGGCGATTGTTTGGAGGCTGCAAAGGCAGGCGGCAGAGCCGGGAAGAGGGGGAGAGAAGGGCCACATTATGTTCCAGATGACTGAGCAAGGATTTATATACCAGCTCGCCTTTTTTTTTTCTTTTTTTTTTAACATGGGAGAAGAAAAGTAATAAGAGCGGGGAGGCATTTGAAGCGGTCAGATGGCCGATGACTAATGGGATAGGTGGGCAGGAGCCCTAGGATTGGGTGTCTTAATGAGCACATTTCGCACCGAGTTTGGGCTGCAGTTCCCCTTCACCTTTGCCCTTTATTGACCGAACTGACACTTCATTTTTCACATACTTCCAATTATGGCTGAGCTTAAGTGTCGCCCTGCCTCCTTTCTTTCTTGCCTATGGACGGCTTGAGAGTGGCTAAGGCCACAGAAGATATTTTAATTTGAAAAACTACCATAGCAAGGCAGGTTTAGGGTGTAACCTGAAACTGCTGTCACTTGGCAGTTTCTCTGATGAAAACAAAAGTTTTAATGTTTCTTGTTTAGCGCTTCACCACCAGGCCCCCCCCCCCCGCCCCCCTCCTTCCCTGTGGTGATGTGGGGAATTGCTTTGGGGGCGATTGGTTTGGCGAGGGGTATTTTCCTCCGGGTAAATCCATTCTGGCAGTACAGGTGTCATGGGTGGGAGTCACCCAAGTAAGGAGGTAAACCCAAGTGAAAAGCAGTGCCATGCTTGAACGATGGCTCTTCTTTCCTTCTCAACGCAGCGTCTTCTCAAATGGCTTCTTGTGATGTCATGCCCTGCAATGTCCTTTGCTGGACGTTCTTCTTATGGAAAAGCAAAGCACAATTGTGCTTGCACTTCTCAAGCCTTAGACCAGTGCGGATTTGTTGTTTTGGTAATATTTAATGCATGAATGCAGATTTGAGCGTGGCCTGGCTGTGAAGCTTTGGGATGTAGCTGAAAATGATGCCGGGAAAGGCTGGTAGGAGGAAGAGATGGACAAATCTGCAGTCGCTCCTTTGCTATACAAGGAGGACCATGCTAGATCTCCCACTACTCAAGCTTGTGTGCATTTCCACGTTGGCTTTTACATGCAGAATCCTTCCAGGGCGGAAATGTCTGTTTGCTTTCGCAGGGCTTAGAGGGTTTCGGAGCATGCGGTTTTCCTACCAAATGTGGATTCTGTCGGAAATAGTTGGAATAAGTTGTGCTCGCATGGGGTGGGTGGGTTTAAGAACAAAATAGCTGCTGTTAGACCTTCACTTCCCGGCAGCACCACTGGATTTTGCAGCGTGGTTTTCGCTACCAGCTCTGTCACGTGAAATTTGGGTGAGTAATGAGCGGGCATGTCACCTGTGTGCCAGTGGTGATTGCTTTACATTTAAATACATGGAGACTATATTGACAATTATTTACATCCAAACAGAGGCCCCCTAAACCACAGAAGTATTTATCTCAAAAAAAAAAAAAAAAAAGTATGAAGTATTACCTACTTTATTATGTAGCCCTCTGGCATAGTAATGGCATGGCATATTTTTACTATAATATGGTAATAAAAGAATATGTAAAAGGCAGACAAAGGTTCTGTCTTTTCACTAAGGTGACCCCTGTTACCAAGTAACTGCTTTACTTATGAGCTTATTAAAAACTCAAAAAAAAATGAGCTTTTCATACTTCACAGGCATTGATGTGAAAATGAGCTGTCCTACGAGTAGTTTTCTTGATCATTTTTAGAACAATTGATTAGCCAAAGAGCCGCTGTCATTAGTTGACATTGACTGATAGCAATTTGTCACAAGCTCCGAAGGTCAGCCAGGCAGTGGAAGCTTCGGCTTGTCTTTGATTGACCTTTTCTGATGCCATTATCATGCGATCGGTTAGACTGGATGTGACCCTCGATTAGAAAAGACAGGGCATTAGTCAACAGGGGCTGCTCCCTGTGTTTTTTCTGGTGCTTTATGTATTGTGAATCCTGAATTAAGCGTAATAGGCTTGTTTGGAAACGGAGCAGTATCAGTTTTCTTGCTGAGGCTCCGCCATCCCCTTTTCTTTTCCTGCTTTTCCATCATGCAGGCAGCGCTCCGTTTGCTTTAAATCAGCTGAGCACCTGTGCCCTCTTCCTTTGACGTGAGATACGAGATTTAAGCCAGACCCATATTTATCTGAAACTCTTCGTGTAGGTGCGTATTCTTCAGCAGCACCAGCATTAATTATTTTTATCTCCCCAGAATCACGTTTTATTTTTTAACAGTGATTGAGTGGTTGAGGATTATGCTCATAACATGATGTCAATTTATCATTCTGTTCTAAAGCCAGGGGGTGTGAAACTGGTTTTTTCTTCCTTCTAGTTTAGGTTTTTGTTTTTTGGTTTGGGTTTTTTTTTTTTTTTGGGGGGGGGGGTGCTTTTTTGTTTTTTTTTTTTTTTGTTGTTTTGTTTTGTTTTTTTTTTTTAGTTGGTTGGTTTTTATTTGGTCTCATCAGCCTGATTCAGCTGTTAAACTTAGATTTCGGCAGTGTTAAGTCTGCGTGCCTCAACTAAGCAGAGTTGTGCTTCCAGAATGGTGCATGGGAGCAAGTTCTTGCTTGGAAGCAGGTGTCTGTCATGATTTGAGCATTAATCTTTTCCCAGTGTCAGGATTTATTTCAATCATTCACATTAGCTTAAATGTCTGTTATTAACAGGCGTTTTTCTTTTCGCTCTGGCAAAGCTAACTTAAATACTTATAAATGTTGCTAGTTTTCCCTAAACTGTGGGTAACATCATCGTAAATGAACTCTCTTCCTTGTAAAAAACCTTCTTTCCTTCCATTTGCCTTTCAGGGGAAACCTGAATTTCTGTAAGCAGCAACTTGTTTTTCAGGTCAGCCCCCAGAGATAATAAGCGGTTCAAAACCAGCACAACCATTTCAGCACGGTTTAATGCGACTTCCAGCCTTTGCTCAGGAAAAGCTTCCAGCTGGGAGGTGAGCAGAGAGACGACCATGTCAGGAGGCACTTCCTTCAGGCTGAGCCTATTGCCATCATTGGCAGAGCAGAAGGAGGGCAAAAGACTTTGGAAACTGTTTACCTTTAAAGTGGCTATGGAAATACAAATATTCCTGACTTCTCGGCCCATCTGTAATCAAGCAGCAAAATCCATGTGCTGAAGTCCATTTTTTTTTTTCTGTTTTCTTGGCAAGTTTTTCTAAACTCAGAAATGTCGACCCGTTAAACATCTGTGTGGCTGTGCACAAGCCCATGTATACATAGATGTGTATATAAGAACATGGCCCTGACCCTGAACTAAGCATCCATTGGCTTTTGCAGCCCCCAAAGTGTGTCTGCACAGAACCAGGTGTCTTAATGAGGGCAGGATCTTGAATATACCAAACAGGGAACAGTGGTGGAAAATCATCATATTGCTCAATCACATCTTGGGCTGTTAGCTAAAAACTCTGGTGTAGCACTGAAGGACACCTTGCTTTCTTGCTTGGATGGGGCAGAGGGAGATTTGGTTTTGTAAGAAGTTGTAGAAATAGGTTTGAAGTTTTTAGTGTCCAAGATGCCCCTTTCAACAGTATCGGAGTTGGGTGTTTTCAAGATGGCTGGTTTAATTTTTTTTTGTTTTTGGTTGCTTTATTCAGATATGGTGGTTTTTATCCTACACATCCTGGGTGTTTTCACTTAAGTTGTGGTGGCTCGTTGGAGCTAATGAGCTTCCCATATGGCCCATATTGAAGGCCATCTTAGAAGGCCCATCTTAAGGGTTCTATCCTATTTGCCTCTCCAGGTCTTCAGCTGAGTCTTTTGCAATCTGATGTAGGCAGAGTGAGATTTTAAGGTGTGTGTCATTGACCTCTTTAAATCGGAGGTTAAAAAAACAAAAGTTGTGATCTTGAGATGTTTGTTTTGAGAGACATTTTATCACAAAGAGTGATAAACTCATAAACATGCTGTGTTTCTGGATGAGTGATGCAACAGGGTGTGCCATCAGGGTGCTTGGCACAGACCATTTTCCTATCTCTCACATGAAAGGCTGGGAGGGGAAAGATGACTAAGGCTGGAGGAGAAGTCTTTAAAATTAGTTGTGTATGGAGAAAAGTGGTGCTTGTCCCATAGTGCAGGAACTAAGGGTTGGGTGTTCATGGCACAGGAGCTGTTCCAGAGTGTTTAGGTTTAAAACAAATAAAAATGTTTTATGTGTTGGGTTAAATTCATTGCTACAGAACAGCATTCTGAGGAGGTCAGCAGGGGACAAAAAGAGATTAGACCAGTTCATGGAAAAATACGTTCTTTTGTAGCTATTAAAAACCCTGGTCCAGATGCAACCGCTGGCTCAGGAAGCTGCCCAAGTGCTGATTGTCAGAGGGGTGGCACAGCTGCCTCTGTGTGCCCCCACTTTCTGTAGTGTTTTCCTAAACACCTGTTATTGTTCGTGAGACACCACCACAAGATCCAGTTTCTTGGACAGATGTCCTCTAGTTTTTATGTTAAAATAATTTTTTATGATTCAGTTCAGGAAATAAGATGCTGGATATTTTTGTTTACCCTTTTTTTTAAGGCTCTTGCTAATGCTGGCATGCTTTTGTTGGGAAGAAAGTAGACATAACTTGTATTTTCTTGCCCTTATTACCCCGATGGTGGGAATGGTTTGATGCTATTCATTCAAATTTGACAGGTGATTGCTTCTGTAAATGAATGCACTCAAATCATAATTGTTGCAACAGAATTGTTTGATTACCTGGCAGTAGCCTCTTTCTCTCTGATAGCTTTTGGATCACCTGTTTGCTGAGAGCATTTGACAGTCCTCATGTTTATTACCCAATTGAATGTCAGTAGCAATTGCAGCTAAAGATAAACGAAAATGCAAGTACTTGTTGACCTTGACTTTTTTCCACAAGATATTGGACTTGATGGCTCTATTGCTGTTGAACTGATAAGAGTTATAAACAGTAGTTGAAGGAAAATGTTTTATTCCCAGAGGAAAATACCACACTGCTGTGGGAAATGACATCTGACTAGCACTCTTTGCCAAATTTGCTTGGTTCACCTTCATTTAGACTGTGGGAAAATAAAATACAAATTTCCCCTTTTATGACTTTAATATCTCTGCAAACATGAATTCCTGTGCTCTTTGTAAAGTTTTGTTGGCAGACTGTGCCAATAACAGACAGAGAGCACGAGACCTCACCGTGTTTTATGATGTGCTATAATGAGGATTCTCAATTCTTCCTTATTTTTGCGCTGATTTGATAATTACAGGGAGGGAGCAGAGCTTTCTTCTCCTATTCCACGGGAAGCTTAATATGTCTATAACTGGCAAAGACTGGAAAATGGGTGGCTGTGGGTGGATAATGTTGGAGTGGGGCTGTGCTGGTGAGAGGACAGCCTGGGGATGAAGCCAAAGTTCTTGCAGGGATGGAGAGATGATACTTTCATAGGTCAAGTTTGCACCCTTTGCAAGTTCTTTAGGCAAGGTCCCACATGGGGTCCTTTACAAGTTTTTGGTAGGAGGGGGCTGATTTGGTGGTGCCCCTCCCAGCTGCTTTTGGGGAATGGGAGGGATGGATGAGCTCTGGTCCCAACAAATTTTCCTGCTATAACCCCCCCATATATATATTTATATATAGCTGTTTCTAATCCTACTCTGATATGAAACCTGAAAGGAAGACTTCAATGGAAACAGGAGCAGGCAATAGGCTTTGAGATCATTCAGGATGAAAGTCACTGTATAAACATTATACGTAAAAAGCACAAAAGACAGTGGAATTATATTATTTAAAACATAAGTCCTTCTTGTCTCAGCAGCTGCTCTGATAAACTCTGTACAGTATTGTAGGAGGTTGTTAAAGCACCGAAATGCAGGATTAAGCAGTGCTGTAACAGCAGAGTCAGACTAGTAATCTTATTGCATTGTAAATTTTTTTAGGTAAGATTAAGCTGGCATTACATTATATGTTTGTGGGCGAGGGGCCATTCTTCAAGGGATTAATTAATAGGATCAGCAATGTAAGATGCTGACATAATTTTTTCTAAGCACATTTATGCACATGGGCTTTTATTATTACTGTTCTTTTTTTTCTTTCTTCCAATTTTAAATTCATGAATGAGATGGGGACTTTCTCTGGGCAATCAGAGCAGCCTCTGCAGCTTGCAGCAGTGGTGATGTCAGAGCCACCTGTCATCCTATAATTCATCAGGGACCACTTCTCACTGGCCTGGTGACCCACTACTTGGTGACATGAGAAATACCAGAGGGAGATGCCTGATGTCCCTTCTACCCAAGCTGGGGTGGGATCGTAGGGCTGTGACTAAGCAAATGCCTGACACTGCTCTGGCAGGTCTTGGAACGAGGGTGCTGTTGGTAAAATCTTCCACTTTTCTGCTTTGGCTCTTTAGCCCTGATACCTCCTCCATGTAGCCTTTGGTTTCACATCCTTGAACTTTTGCTGCTCAGGCCTGGAAGGTAGCAAAAGACATGGGAGAGCATGGCTGGGCCTGTGATAAGCAGTGGGAGCAGTGTCACATCAGGATAGGCACTGCCACCCTGCCTCCCTCTGTGGCTTGGGAACTTCCTCATCACCAGGCAGTAGCTCTGGCATCTAATAGCCATGGATTATCTTTATATATTTTTATATATATATATATATAAAACTTATTTATATATTATAAATATTACTCTGGTTATATATTTTATTTTTTTCCCCTTGAGTGTTTAAAATCTCACACAGATTTTGCAGTCAGGTTTTTGCAGTTGCTCTTTGATGAAGTGTAATGTGAAAATGTGGGAAAGAAGAAACAGCATATAAATAAATAAAAGTACAGTGGGGACAGCCTTTTCAACTACTGGTCCCTTAGTCCTTGGTTTTCCTGGGGCTGATTTTGTGCCATGGGTGAGAGATGGCCCTTGCAACACTGTTACTGTATATTGTCTCCAAGTTTTAAGTACATCTTTTGCAGAAAGGCAGGAGAAGACCTACTAGGAGACACCACTTATGTTGTTGGAAAAAACCTAATGGTGGCAGACATACCCTAACTTATTCTTAAATCTTCCCCAGTGCTCTGAATAGCAATGTCACATGGATACATGCTAAATATATTCTGGAGTCTGTAGTGCCCCGATGGACCTCGAAGAAGGCATATCTTAGCTTTCTCTGGTCAGCAAGTGAAGGTCATGGAAGCAAGGCTTGTAGGATGGAGAATCTTTTGTTGGTCTCATTGCTGTGCCAAGAGAATCTCCTCCCTTTCTCCCTCCCTGGCACAGCACTGAGGGAGAAACCCCACAGTGGAATTCCTGCTTGGGGCCCTGGATTATAGCACATGCACTGCGTTGACTGCCTTCCTAAAGCAGGGGAAAGAGGGAATGAGGTCAGCACTAACGGCTCGAAGTAGTGTCATTTAAAATGGGGTTAAAGTTTCAGGGCACTGTAATGTCAGTGTAGCAGCCTCTTGCTAAAGAGCAGGGGATAAGATGCAAGCAAATTGCAGCAAGGGGGAAAGAGACAACAAAGTGGAGCTGAAATGTTGTGTTCGTGCTGTACTTCCCCTCCCTTCCCCACTTAGTAAAACATCTGTTTATCCTCTCCTGTCCCCTCATCCTGCCTGTGGCAATGAGAATGCCCCAGGAGAGGCTTTTGTGCAGGATCCTGCCCATTTTCTTTTTTTGGTATCTGTCTACACTAAGCCCATGCAAATTCTGCATGAGGTCAGCTGTGTAAAAACAGGAATAGTGGAGATGTTAATTCAGTATAACTATTGGACAGACTTGGTATGGTTTTGCATTGTAGTTCTGTGACGGGCTGTGGGAAAGCAGAGGGATGTTCTATCGGTGAGCAGGCTGAGCCACAAAATCTTTGAATGTCAGTCTATAAATATTTATTGTTTGTGTGTGTGTTTGTTCATATATGTGCTTGGATGTGACTACTTCCCACTGCTACACATTTTTATTCTGTCAACCTGGCAAGAAAGGTGGTAAAACAACCACCCTTGTGAAGCACAGAGCATTTCTAGAACCTTTTAGAACCTTTCAAATTTCCTTTACAAGGAGCATTGTGCTAAGATCCTTGGTGTTATAGCTGCAAGAAACAAATTAGGAAGCAGTGCTGACATTAGTATCTCACCAAATATTTAATCCAGCTAAAAAGCTGCTGAGGTAGCTGTAATTTACCAGGTTGAAGAGCAGAGAGGGCTGGCATAACCACCTCACCAAGAAATGTAATGACTTGGTTTAATTTAATCCAAAGGAAGTTGGTGACTTGGTTGAATTTAATCCTAATAAAGTAACCAGCTAGCAGTCTGCTGGAGGAGCATGTTAGTCATGACATGGGTATGTCAGCTCTTCACCACCATTAATTATATTGCATCACTGAAAAGCAGAATATGCATATTATGCAATTTTACAGCATGGCTTTCCATACATAATGTGTTAATATAAATTAGAATTGCTTCATACAGATGAATTGAAGTTCTTTGTGTTACCAATATACAAATTTTATTTACAGTTGCAGTTGGTGTATGTGAAATGACAGTATTCAACTTAAAAGTGCCTCTCAAGTTGATAAATGCCAACTTGATACCAAACACATTAATACTCGGTTAAAATTAGCAATCAATTTACTTGGATATTGGAGGTTAGCCAGGGATGGATCTGAAGTTGTATTAGGTATATCGTACTGGTCTGAATACATCATATGCTGTTGCAAAAGCATTGTGCTAATTTTAGCTTACAAAGAGGATGAAGATAAACTGCCTGCTGCTAGTTTGCCATATGCTATCCTGGTGATAATATTCAAGTTGAAAATATTCTGCAGAGAGTCTTATTGTTTCAATAAAAGAAAAGTGGAACAGAGTTAAGCAAATTTCTGTTCCGTAAATGTATACAAAATAATGAAATAAAACAAATCTCAAATGCTGGTAGATAAGATCTGTGAAATTTGTTTTGGGTTTATTGGCTTTCATGGGAGTCAACAATTTGTTTTAGTATATATTTGATCCAATTGTATCAATTTCTTGCATGTAAATCTTAAAATCAATCTAAATAAAAATCGAACTTTGTTCTGGTAGGCAAAAATATACTCTGAGTTGCTCCTAACTAGTTAAGCCTCCCATCCTTCAAGTTTGGTACAGGAATAAAGCTGCTGCTGAGCTGATTTTTCATGAGCTTTTCCCTTTGCTTTGTTTATTTAAAAACACAAAATGTATTCCGGTTTCCATATGGGGAGGATTTGCTTCTGTAAGTTCACTGAGGAGCATTTGCCTTCTCCATCTGCACCCGTGACCAGGAGAGGGGTGTGTGGGAAGGGGTGCCCAGACCCCCGGGGTTGCAGGGGCTGGGGGGAAGCTTTGCATTAGCAAGTGGTGAAAAGCTTGACCTTCGAGTGACCTGGGTCAAGCAAACCCCCTGCTGAAGTGTCCCATTTGGACATGGATACCTGTGGGGTGAGGGAAGAGATAAAGGAAGAGGGAGGAAGATAAAGTAATCCCATTGACTTGGGAACTTCTCAGATATTACAAGCGAGGGAACATCAGGAATAATAAAAGAGCAGCAATATTTGTCTGCCCCTCGTATCTGTGTAATGTCATTTCCAAAGGGCTGGAGTAGATAATAGCAAATGTGCTTTCAAGTATCAGTTCAATCTCTTGAAGTGATGGGGAAGACTGGATGCTCTGATCTGGCAGGTACTGGAGAGTGCAATACAATCCTCGTCACTGCAGAGAGAATTGTATAAATGGACAGAGATCCGCTGATTACATCTTTTGCTAAAGTGTTAAGTAAAAGATCTGGCTGTAAGAGATGGTGAGTCTACTATTGTCTGGTCTTCTGGTCTTCTGACTTGTTTTTATAGGGGTTTTCACAGGAACAAATACGAATTACCAAAATAAAAGCAAGCGGTGTGGCCAGTCTGTATCATGGTAGGACACATGCTCTTGAGTCAGTGTGGGCAGGAAGCTTGGCAGGTCTGTCCCCCACCATTGCCATTGCATCTTTATCTCTCTGCTTCATTGTTTGCCACTGAGTGCTTGAAATTCCAGTTTCCAAGTAAAAACTTCCTGTTTCTTGCATTTGCATTCAGTTTGGTAAGACATAAATTTAGTTATCTATCAAGGAGGGCTTTCTTTTTTTTCCTCTCTCAAGTAAGGCAAAATAGGAAGAAGAAATTAATTATGATTTGGTGATAAGAGGCAGAATTTTGCATTTTCCCAGATTCTCTGTGGCAGGAAGCATGAGGTTGTATTCTTGTGATAAGGTGATGGATGGGAGCTAAATTCAGCCTTTCCATCCTGAGTAATTTTAGAAGGAGCCCTGAAGTCCAGATCTTGCTTAGAAACAGAGATGGGCATATTCAGTCTTCATTAGCCATAGTTTCTTTGCTACAGCGTTGCTGCTTGTAAGTTTTTACTGTTTTGTGCAGTATTCAAAGCTAATAGTGCACATATTCTTGTAGTCATCTCAATCCTGAATTTTCCTCTGGAGAGTTTCTTTCTCTCCATTGCCTGTGAAAGGACTCAGGGAGGACTAATCACCTTGCTCAGATGCTTAGCTTGGTAGTCTGACTTAAATGCTTAGAGTGAGGAGGGATGAATCTGTGCTAAAACTTGGCATTCCTTTGCGAAGGAAATGTCTGCTCTGTGTGGAGAAGCAGAATAAAGTGTCTTGTAGTGCTGAAGATTGGAGGAGTGGGCTCAAGCATTGTATGTGTTGGTGAGCCTATGTCCTCTGCAGCTCCTGAGCACAGTGGCCTGAGCATCTCATGACACTTGTTACATTTGCCGACCTGCATAAGTAACTGAAGTGTTCAAAAATCTTGGCACTCATAAAAAAACCCCCAAAACATTTATACACTTTTTTTTTTTAAATATTGTTTGTGGGGGTTAGTGTCTGTATTCCCATGCCTGGCTGCCAAGAAGCCAGGATTCCAGTTTTCCCTAACGTCAAGAGGTTGCTTGCTTTATTAGTGCATAGGTGGTTTTGGTTGAAGGTTCTCATGTGACTCTGGGAGCTGAGGACTTGAATATAAAACATGATGAATGGGGCTTCTGAAACTGTGTAGCAGTGCTTTGCTCAGCCTCCAAGTAAACATCATTGAGTTCTTGCATGTGATGAGAGGCTCCATGAGGGAAGCCTTGAAGCAAAATCTGTTGCTGAGCTGAGGTGGTAGGAATGGCCATATTTAGCTTTGTTGTGCTGTTTGGGTGCAGGGTCCTTTGGCAGCTGGCACTGCATCTGTCAGAACTTCTCTCTGCTTTTAAATATAAAATTGTAGTTTAACCTACTTCTACTCCAACTAACAAGATGTAAATTGGTACATTTAAGTGTACTAACATGCATTCAAAATGGCTCATTTTTCTACTTCATTTTTGTAGTCATATTTGTAGCAATCCTGACTAGCACATGAGGTGGAGAGGTAAGGGGTTAATAATTTTTATGTAGAATATTGAACTCTTATTTCCATTTTGAAGTTCACTTTGGATGCTGTCCTGAAAAATATCTCTGAATTGTGCAGTGTCCCCACTGTGCCCCAGAAACATGAAATTTGGGGCTTGCTTCCTTGGGAGGCTGCGAGTACAAAGCCTAAGGAGGTTTGTGGGCGTGGAGGAAGGGTGGGTTACTGGCAGCAGCAGTGTGGGCTTTCATTCAGCACCTTGTCAGCGTGCCTTTTCTGGGATCTTGGGGGATGGCTCTCCAGAGTAAACCCCGGGAAGGGAGCTGAATGAGGTGTTTTCAGGATTGTCCTGGCAGAGGCTTTCTTGTGAACTGTTCTGCTTGCTCTGCAGGAGTCATAACCAGCACAGATACTTGCAGTGCCTCAGAAAGTTGGGCTTTCCAGCATGTTTGTTGACTGCTCTGAGACTTTGACCCCCTTCTTTACAGCTCATGTAATCTTTGGATGTGTACAGCACCTGCCATCTTGAGCCTCTCCTTTCATGCTTTTCAGTGAGGTTCATGTGCAACTTTGAATATGCAGGAAGCCTCCTGGGCTGGTAAGGAGTGAGCATAAAGGATAGCTTCCCCATGATCTTACAGGCAGTTGCCCTCTCCAGGTCAATATTTCCTTGTTCAGGTCACTGCTGAGGTCATATTCATTGCAAATACGGTGCTTATGTCAAAGTATTTTCCATAGAAACTGTTAAGTATAGGCAAGAATGCTTTTCAGCTGAACTTTGAATTTCAACCCATGATTATAGATGAAAATCTGTCTCCTCATCTGCCTCAGCCACAAATTGCGGGTGCAGCTGGTCAGGCATTTAAAATGACAAAATTCAGAGTTGCTTTGCATAGAAACCAGCATCATGATTAGCAATGGTTCAGAGGCTGACATTGTTGGCAACTGCTCAGATGATTTGCAGGTATTTCTGAAAGCCTTTTCCAGTCTCAAGAGAATCACCTGTTTTGGCATCAGTGAGTATTGTTCCAGAACTGCGATGGGAGAGAGTGCAGATCCATGACTAGAGACTTGCTTTTCTGTCTGACAAGCCTTGATGACCTAGTCTTAAGGCTGAGACACTTGCCTGCCAGTCCTAAGACATCAGCCATACAGCAAAAGCTGTGTATGGAGTAAGAAAGCAGCTAACACACAGCTGGAAAATTGTGTTTGCTCAACATGCAATGAGTTTATTAGAAGAGACTCATTCAGAGTGGAAGTGGAAAACAGTATTTACTAGGATTTATTTGACTGCTCCAGAATAATTTAAATACAGGTTTTCAAGTATTTTCTTTCCTTTTTACACACATCTAAACACATCTCTAATATATATATTACAAAGCTGTCCTGACCTTCATCAAAATAGTCTGCTAATGTTTTGCCTACCTTTATCAAATTGCAGTGTGAAAGAACCACTCTGATTCATATTTTTAAGGGATGTTTTTCTGACCTCAAAAACTGATACTTCCTTAGCCTGTGCCAGAAAGCCCTTTCTGTGGTTGTAGTCCCCATTTTTTTTAGCAATTAAGACTCAGGTGGCATCAGAATAACAACTGGTTTTAATAACCACTTTAGCCACCTCCGTTATGGGGAGGAAGCATGCAGAGCTTCTGCAGAGCCTCAGAGCTCTGTGGTATGACCTCAAGTGACCAGACACAAAAAGCAGTGCAACTCTTGAACGGAAAGGTCTGCATCATCCAAACTGTGCTGACTCTTGTCCAGGAACACACTGTTTACCTGTTCCTTCCAAACTGGTCAATTTTCTGCAAGGCTGAGATGTGGGTGTTGGGGGATTTTTTTTGCTTATCTCAGTGCAGCTTGGCTGATTTTCACAGAGATGCTCTTCACTAGCTTGTAGATGTATGCTGAGGATCGTGTTTTCTGTTTTGGTGATTGAAGCTGAACAGTCCCACTGTTGACCTAAATTTACCACCTCTTTCGTATCTGAAAGCATTTGTATATTCATTGGCAAATGTGCAGGCTGACCACTCCAATCAAAAGCAACAAATCTTACCAGTTAACTCCAAAATGCATCTTGCTGAAGGCAATGTCTGAAAACACATTGCCATGAGCATGAAGCAGCCAAGCCTCTGTCTGGCCCTTGAGATGTGTACCCAGACCTTAATGAAGGGTGGGGTTTTCCTTATTCCAATAAATAGATTTTGTTTGGAAAGGTGAGAGGCAGAAAGAGAGAATGTATTTTTACAGTCCTAAATAAAAGGCTATTTATGCCTAATACATTGGCAGAATTATTCCAGAGTAATTCATCCACAAGAAAATACGATCCTTGTGTCACTGCCAAGGTCAGAGAGACCTATGGTGATCTGCAGAGTAAGTTCAGGTCACCCCAGTTAAATCTGCCCAGGGGCTGACTTAGCTCACGCACCACATTTTTTCCGAGATTAATAAAAGCAAACATCTTCTATAGATGAAGGCAGGGCTAAAACTGTGGTCAACTCTCTCCCTGGAGCCAAGGTCTCCTGCTTTTCCGTTCTCCTTTCCAGGTTGCTCCTTTCATTTCCTTTCCATTCTTCTCTTTTCCTGGCATTTACAGGATGCTTAGAAAAGTCTGTCTTTTCCTTTATGAGACAACCGATGCCTATAAAACCTTCCTTGATATCTGCATGGACAGGAAGGACATGGGGACATTGCTGGTGTTTGACCCGGTGCAACGTTGGCTTCTGCGTGTGTGTGGTGTGTCCTTGGACGTCACACATCCTGAAAGTTGAGGTGAAAAAGATGGGGTACACACACAGCAGAAATATATTCCTTGTTAGCCTCAGCTGAGAGTACCATCTGAACAGGGTATTTGGCAGTTATGAAGGTGAAGCTGGTGATTTCGTAGTCACTGCAAGGCTGCCTCAGGAGGAAACAGATGGGGTGGTGAGCTGGGCAGGTGAGAGTCCTATCACTGGTGGATGGAAGGGGTGAGGCAAAGTCCAGCAGAAAAGCGAGATTATTCTTCCTGGTGGTGTATACCTGCCATGGGGAAGCTGATGCCTGTGGTTCCAGCCTGCTAGAACCTGAGGTTTTCTTTAGCTTCCTTGGTTACTCGTTCATGTCATTTAAAGTACATCAAATTACTGAAAGAAGTCAGTTTTTCCTTTCTACACATTTCTACTGCTGTTGCTCTTAGTGATAATGACAAATGCTGTGAGTCGAAAAAGAAACCAGAAATAATTTTGGCTTGCTTTTTGAAGGATGTATACATTTTGTTTATTTTTTTCTTAAGACGTGGATGGCTTTTTGCTATGACCCAGCTTTGCTTTGAGATTTCTGTGGGATTTTGGTTAAACACTCTTACACAGTCAAAGAGAGATGAGCTGGAAATGGCTGAGTTAACTCCTTCCCATCCTTCATCCCTCTCGCAGTTGGAACTTTGATGCCATGAGATGTAGTGACATAAATAATAATCAGATTCTGGAGTGCACCCGAAATTTGTCCCTTTCCTCCTATCAGTTTGCCTATTCGAGGTAATTCTAGGCAGGTAATAGCTAGGAATATGTATTGATGGAAGATGAAAGAGGTAAAAATAAGGTGAATAAGCACCTGTAGGTGATATTCAGGGGAAGTTTTTAAGTGTCCAGCATTGATTTGACTTTTCTTTCACCTTCATTGTGTGTTTTGGACTCTGACATCTGTTTGTTCCTGGATGATTTGCATTTGGTTTTGGTTTTTGTTTGTTTTAATTTGGAAAAAACCTACACCTTAAACTGTAACTGCACTGTAAATCAAACATCAAAACACCAGAAGCTGTGATAGAAAGTCGTAGGAAGCCAAAAATATAGCAGTAGCATGAATACATTAATTTGGAGCCTCAGGGGATGCGGTACTAGGACTAAAGTGCCTGAAAGGACTGTCACTGCCTGCATGGCCCTAGGCAGGGACCATCAGGGCACCTCAGGATGTGAGCCTGGTGGCCAGTCGCCAACCACAAGGAGCAGGGTCATGACCACCTCCCCATCACTGTTATTTCTCTGAAGGGCTCTCTGAGCCCTCTGAATTTCAGGCTTTGCTGTTGGGGCTGGGTTCACACCAGCCACCTGGATGCACAGAGGTTGTACCCTGACCTGTCCCTCAGTGCCACCCCACCTCCCCATGCCTAAGGAATATTTGGGGGGAAAGTATTTGGAGCAGCAGAAGAGTAAATGACCATCAAGCATGGTGGTCATTGTTTGATCCCTCTCATCCTGTAGAGCCACGGAATCTGGGCAGAGCAGAGAGCAGCAGGAGCTGTGTGAGTGGCAGCAGTGTGCCTGTTTGCTGGCCATCAGAAGCAATGTCACCGTGCCTTCACTCTAAAGCCCGACTTTAGGATTGTTTTCTCCTGTTATGCCTTTCTGAAGTGCCACCTCATCAGAGCAGATTTGCCTTTTGTGCTGGGAGAGGAACAGTTGAGTGGAAGAAAATTTTATGTGAGCTTGGCTCTGTGAAATTTATTCCTTTTGGCTCCTCACCCCCTTCCTGAGGAGCAGCCTCCCACTCTTGTCACAGATACCCTAGAGCAACCACCTTTTGCTGGAGGAACAAGGGCATTGGAGTTAGGATGCTGGATAGCAAGGAGCAGTGGGGAAAACATTAATTCTGTGTACGCCCTTCCCTTGAAAGGTCTGACAGAGGGATGCATATTTTATATTTCGGGTGTTTTTCCTGAGTTGATTACATGCATGGTAACATAAGGTTTTGTCTTTGGGGAGCAAAGCAGGCTGCTTCTCAGTATCCCAGACAGTGCTAGGACAGGATGAGGGGAGGAAATTCATGGTGGTGTCTGAATGCCATCCATTCAGTTTATGATTGCAAATGTTTCTTATACTTCCTTAGAAAACAGGAGTATAATTGTTTTGGATCCAACTCTTGCCTTGTTCATATGAAGCCCAGGCACTGCAAGATTAGCAAGTCCCTCACGTTCTGTGCCTCTCTTCCCAGTAGTTTAGGCCAGCAGGCAGGTGAACCTCAAAGACATCTTTTGGAAGTGGTTCTTCTGGGTGGCCATGGCCAACCCTCTTCTCTGCGCTCCTTTCCGTAGGGTCATGCAGTGGGAATTACCAGGTTGCTTCACAAAGGTTTTTGGATTAATACTCGGTAACAAATCAACATTATCTTCCTCTTGCTTTAAGTAAGAGGAAATAATGAATTTGTGTCATGAGTTTAAAGCCAGATGTTTTTTCACAAGCTGCCCAGTCAGGGAGGTTCAGTGGCTGTGATGGATCTTTATAAGGCTGTATGACATGATGGTTGGTTTTTAACAGTGGCAATGGAGATGTTGTTACTGTCAAAAGAGAAAAGGCAGATGAGATGGGGGCATTTTATTCTCATTGCTTTTAGATGTGCCTTTTGCAGTTGCAAAGTGATGATATATGTCACTGTATGTGGGGAAATAGAGTATGTGATGCAGCCATGGCATGAAAAGTGAAGTTCAGTGTTAGTTTTCTTTCATTTGTGTCTCGATTTTTTTTGTCAGATGATGTAGCTGATGAACTAGGGACAGGGAAAATTTTTTGGCTTTGATGCTACTTTGAAGTGGATGGCAGTAGAAGAAAATACATTGTGTATCCGCAAGAACTTTTTTACTTGTCACAAACCACACAGCAACTTCCAGTGGGAAATATCTCGTGTGGGTTTGGTAGGTCATGAATCCTGACTTGCCTGAGCTGCAGCTAGACTAACTCTCTCCTGTTCATTATGGCTGGATAACTCTGGTGGCATAGGGGATCCAGCTCTGCAAAAGAGGATTTGGGGCAAACAGTATCTGAACTATAGTTCCTGCAGTGCAAACTGCAATTTGGGCCAGCACAGATTAGTCTTGAATTGGCCCAAAGTAAAATGCTTTCATTCGGTTCAACAATCCCAAGTATTTTGGTTTGTCTTGCCCAACTTTTTTTTTTTTTTTTTAAACTATTTTCAATAGAATAACCTCATTTTGAATTATTTGGACAGTGTTAAGGTTCTGGCACATATTTTCTATTGTAAAATGGAAATCTACAGCATCTTCTCCTCTGGAGCAGGCGTGTAGTCAGGGCCCAAGGCAATTTAGCCATGTTTAGGGAAGGAAGCCTACTTAAATGCTCCACATAATAAATTGTTTCTACAGATAATGCGTCCCTTAGTTTATATGTAATATGCTTCTGATCTTTGCTTTGAGCCCCTTAGAGCTGCTTGTGCTCAGTCCAAGAGTCAAGTGTCTTAGCAGATGGATAAACACAAAGATAGAGCCAGTTGTTAAGGAGCTGTAGAGATTACAGAAGTTGACCTCATGGCCATTTGGGGCATTAGTTGGGCATATTTCCCCTATGGCAGAGCAGTCCTGTGCTCCTGCTGCTTCTTGTGCTCCTGCTTTACAAGGAAGTCAGTCTGATGGAATCCAGTGGTGGGTTTGCCTGTGTCTCAGTCATATGTAGTTGATGTTCCATGGAGAATGCAACTGGTAGGACTAGCTCTCCTGATGAGGTTGGAGAGAGTGGGTTTCATAAAAAGACCTGTATTTGAACAAAAGAGAGGATGACTGAAATAGAAGAAATTGTAGAGTCATCATGGTGGCTTTTAGGTTAGGGGAAAAAAGACCCAACAACTTTTTAAGCTTTTTACCATTCTTAGTTAAAGCAGGATGTTTTTCTGTTTAACCAGATACTTTTCTGTAGGGTATTTGCCTCTAACTGCACAAAGTAAACTTTTGTTGCTGGCAGCAGAAAGCTGTTTGCTTCCCGTACAATGAACCGCTTTCTTTTTAGTATTTCATTCAGCGATGCACAGCGCCAGAAATATCGCACAGCATACCCCTAATAGTGTCATTTTCTGAACCTCGTTAAGAAGTGCTACCTGGTGGAAGAGAAGAGGTTTCCTTCATTTCAGCTATAAAAAGCTGCCAAAGAAAAGAAAATGAGTAAAATCTGGGGGTTTTCCCCCACTATTCATCAATGCTGTTTCTACTCTTTGCATAGACAACTGATTTTCTAGTTGTTTGCCTAAAGGGAATTGAAGTCAAAAAAAGATGGTTGGGTTACTAGAAAAAGGTGCTGCTGTCTCTGAAGAGCAAAAGTATAATGATTCAAGAAAAAACTTGGAAAGTTTCTGAAATGCCAGGGTGTAATTTATACTTGTCCAGGTTATGCTAGCTATGAATATTTGTGTAGGATATTTTTGCAACTGTGTCCTTTAGTATCTTGTAAATATGGATACTATCTGTGACTGACAACTTCCCACTGTTTATGTCATGGTCTGAATCCTTGGATGAAACATGTACTACATCTCCTTAAGAGATGTGTGCACACCCAGACACGTGGTATTTGTTCCTTGCTAATGCTCATTTTCAACCTTGTTGTTCCTCATTAACTTTTTATTAAGTATATTTGAGAAGGCTTTCTCCTTAAGGAATATGAAAAAGAAAAGGTCCCTCATCAACACCGCTTTTCAAATTTGCAAGCAGAGCTACATCATCATTGTAAATTATTTTTGGGGTGTTCTGTGGGCCATTCAGTGTACTGAGATGATTGCCATTGACCTCAGGAGCTCCAGGAGTGGGTGCTTCCTCACATCTGACTAACCATGGATCCAAAATAATAGAAAATGCTTTTCCCGATGAAGAAATTGAATGGTTATTTTATGTTTTCTGAAGTAGCTTTTTGCTGGTAGTCCCATTCTCAGTTTGTGTGCCTTACTTAGGCTTTGGCAGATTGAGAGCCATTAGCATTGGATTAATGTTACGTATGCAATAGATGCATATGTATTTAAATTTTAAAATAATGTGTTTTGGGGAAATCTTCCAAACTGAATGGCCTTTTAATGTTAAAACTTCTATTTCTCCTCAGTGGATAGGTGCAGCTTGATTTAGCAGCTGGGCACACACCCATAGACTGTGTCAGTGCCTTCCAGCTCTCTCCTGGCATACCTGAGCACTGAGCCCCTGTGCTGCTCAGCTTGCCTCCTTAACCACCTTGCTCTAAGGAGGAATGATACTTTCTGAGTAGTGAACTTGTCCTTCAGTATTTGTGGACACGAATAATAGCTGCACTGACTCACGTCAGAGTCATTTGGGTGTGGCTTTTGCTCACCACATTCTTGGGCCAAGTTGGAGCTGGTTGTGTCAGAAGCAAATTGAAAAATATATACATATAAAGAAATTTCCACATTCTTTGATTGCCCAAGACCATTCAAAGCTGGTGGTCTGAAATGATGATCCTTGTTCTACTTCCTGTGAACAGTAGATTGTAGCAGATTCCCTCTCTTGCTTCACAGAAAAGCTTGTTGCATCTGTGGACCTGCTTTTTGAGAATTCATAATTTTGCACCTTACAGGGAAATTTCACGCATAAGCCTGGCTTTGTTCCACAAAAAGTCGTCATGGTGGACGTGTGGTTATCCAGCAAACTGGAGTTTTGTTTCTGTAAGGGGTAACATAGGTAAAGCTGTGGAAATTACAGTAGTTACTCTAAATTGGCATATGACACAATTTTGCCACTTAAAATTTCTCTAGTATATTGTGTTGCTTAAAGCTAATGAATATTCCTTTCCAGCTACCTGGAAAGGTTACTAAAGAGATTTTGGTTCTTGGAGTAGTTAAAAGAGAAAGGAACCAACAGAGCTGTGGATGGACAGTGAACAGTTAAATATTTGGCTCAGGCAATTTAGGATTTCTCATGGTAGCAGAAGCAGGAATTTGAGGAACTTGTATCTAAATGCTTGTAAAAAAATTATGATAGAATTAAAAAGAAAAAGACACTACTGATAAGACCATGAACTTTGGGCCATCATGTTAGGTGTTTCCGTTAACAGCACTGAACACATTATAAATCTAGTACAGAAGTCAACAGTTTTTGTCCAAACACAGTGTATATTTAAGTTATATTAGCTCATGAAATACAGAAGTAAATGCAAACTGTGAAGTTCTTCTAGGAGGTAGAAACTGTTTTTAACAGGAGACATTTGGACACATACAAATAAGTTGAACATAAGGAGCTTTTAGTCAGTCCACTTAAAAGTTGCTCCAGGCCTTTCCTAGGGCTTCTGGGTGCACATCTTTCACATTTTCTCCTGTGAACTCCTTAAAGCAGTGGATTTAGATGCCTATCTAGAGCTGGACTGTATAAGCTGGAAGCGTTAATCATAGTGTTTGGTGTACCTCCACAAAGCTGGTGCGCTCCTCTTACCCCCTCCCAGAACAGTACAGTACAGAACAGTAGACCCCAAAAGCTCTCTCAGATCTCCTGCCAGAAGTGAGGGAAGCAGCCTTTTTAGAATAGTCTGGTTTTCTTTGATATAAAAAAATACTTGTACTCTAGATGCAGACTTGATAGTAGGACAGGGCTACGTGGAGTGAGAAATAATCTGTTACGTCTGGTGAAGGTACTTTTAGTAAAGCTGTATTTGGAACTTTGATACTGAGTTTTCTGGCCACTTAAAATCATTTGAGGATGTTTATCTAAAGAGCTCCATGAAGAAGCATGGATTTTGTAGTCAAGCAAAGGGCCAGAGTTTTTAGGACATCTGAATTTCCAACCTCTCAGAAAACTCCACGACTTGGGATTGGGAATATTTATGTCATATCTGGGCAGCCTCGATGGTTGATATAAAAAAATACTTGTACTCTAGATGCAGACTTGATAGTAGGACAGGGCTACGTGGAGTGAGAAATAATCTGTTACGTCTGGTGAAGGTACTTTTAGTAAAGCTGTATTTGGAACTTTGATACTGAGTTTTCTGGCCACTTAAAATCATTTGAGGATGTTTATCTAAAGAGCTCCATGAAGAAGCATGGATTTTGTAGTCAAGCAAAGGGCCAGAGTTTTTAGGACATCTGAATTTCCAACCTCTCAGAAAACTCCACGACTTGGGATTGGGAATATTTATGTCATATCTGGGCAGCCTCGATGGTTGAGGTGTGAGAGTGGATTTGGGAGATGGAGTGGCTGAAAGTTGCCCAGCTGTGCCACACTGCCAGACTTTCCAGTGTCGCGGGATGATGACATTTAATTTTGGTTTGGTGTGGGAGTGAGGGAGACTTTGAATCACCAGTAAACTCCTGCCACGACCA
This sequence comes from Aphelocoma coerulescens, assembly GCF_041296385.1. NCBI lineage: Eukaryota > Metazoa > Chordata > Aves > Passeriformes > Corvidae > Aphelocoma > Aphelocoma coerulescens. Next base: position 12,596,923 of record NC_091016.1, on the reverse strand, counting down.
TGGCTGCTGAAGACGAGTGCCTGTGCCAAGTTGCTCTGCAGAAGCACCTATTTTGTCAACAAAGGTTTATAACATATCACCCGGGACAAAGAGAGCATTACCCACTCAACGGGCTGCTGTAAAATCACTTGCCCTTTGCTACTTCTGCCTCTGATTTTTTGGGGGAGTGGGAGGGGAAGGGAAGTTGTAAGAGGCGATGACAGCGGAGAGGGGGACGCAGTGAGAGGAGCCCCTGCTGGCATGGCCAGTCTGAGCCATTCAGCAGGGCTGAATACGATAAATGCTGCTTTATCCTTTCTTGAAAGGAACAAGATAGCACAGCCTAAATGCCTGGGTGTGCTTAAATAGGCGACTCTGGGATGCTGGAGTTGAGGGCGTTTGAAATCGGAGCTCCCCAACAGCCAGGGAGCTGCCACAGGTCACCTGCCTCGCTCCATGGGGACTGGCCCAGGTCTGGCAAGAAATCGTCCACGGACGAATTGTAGTACAAATTCCTTTCTTTGCTGGTTGGCCTCTTTCACTAGACCATGGCCTATAAAAAATTGTGTAAAAACAATTCTTAAATATTATTTGAAAGGGCAAACGGCTACGCTGAAAGGTTTGACAGTTTGACATATAGCGCCTGGTTCTGCTCGCCAGGGAATGGGCGTGCGGAGTCCGGGCTCTCCTCCTGCTCCTTACAGGCTCCGCATTTGGTTTTTTTTTAAATAGTGTCTAGTTGCTGTGCAGAGTTGCTGTGCTCCCAGCAATTTGACAGGCAACGAGTCTGCTTCAGTGATCTTAAATCCTTTTAGACTAATTTGTGAGTGAGTAGAAAAACAGCTAGCACCTTCGGATCCAGCACTCAAAACCAGGGAATCAGGTATTGCCAATTAAAGTGCCATTTCCAACCATCATATCAAGACAGATTACTTGCAATTCCTCTGATAATGTCATGCCATGCCTAAAGAGAAAGAGAGATGGAGTTTCTCCATGGACAAAGGATCTGCATGGACCAAACTGATCGGCAAGCAGGGCAGAGGGAGCATGAGGGGGATCATGCACACACCCATGCATATGTGCAGCATAAAGGCGAACGGTGCGCTCGCTTTGACCCCAAATAGCCATGGGCCATTCTGAAGAGCCTGTGGCCCCCCAGCCACTGGCCTACTAGTTAATTGCCACACGGACTTCGTGACACATGGGCAGATAATATGACATTTTCGGTTTCTGTCACTAGCAAACGCCACGGCGTTGCTTGCACTAGTTGCTAAGAAGCTGTCAGAAACCATTAGCAGCTGGCTAAAGTTGCCCTATGGCATTTCCTCATGGCATCAGCAAAACAAGCATAAATCACCCAGTGGAGCCTCCCGCTATACTAATGAGGCTGTAAGCTTGTTTATGGACTAGCATCATTTCTATGATTATTTCCACCTTTTCAGTTCGCCTTCATTTGGCGGCAGGAGAAGTCAACTTCAGGAACAGAGTTGCCACCAACATTTTACAAATGCAGTTCGTAGCTGCTACCGTGTGGCTGGTCAGTGGTGCTTCAAGTTTGTTTAGTGATCTTTAAAAGGAGGAAAAGAGGGGGGAAAAAAAGAAAGGGAAGGGGGAATCTCTGGAGACCTCACAGAGGTGAGTGTATCGAGTTGCAAAGTAGATGGAAATACTAAAATCCACAATTGACCATTTAGACTTCTCTCTGTGGTTTCAGTCTTTACGGGATCAATTTTCCATTTAAAAAAGTGGAAGAGGTTAAACAATTTACAGAAGTCTACTGAAGCATTTGCTCCGAGGATAGCCGGGCGCTTTCTTATCCTCTCCCTGCTTTTCACTTTCTCTAACTTGTGTCGGTCGAGGCCAGGGTTTATTGTTTTAGGCTTTTCTGAACATACACCAGTATTTACACTGGATTGAAAGCATTTGCTTCCAATGAAAATCTTGTCTTAGATTACAGCCCAGCAGTGTAATTTCCCTCCCAGATGGGAGTAAAGTAGCAGTATTTGCCTAAAAACAGTAGGAAGAACAAACTGTGCATTAAGCCAAGGCTGTTTTTGGCTTGAGCTAATGATGTAACAGAAACCTTTTATTTGGGATAGGTCACTGCCCAGGATTGAAGGAGGTGATCTGGCTTGCGCTTGAAAGGTTTCTCCATTGTATCTACATAAGTCTTCACTTAAAAAATCCTGTTCCTAATGCTTCTGCTTTCATACAGCAGAAATAAACAGGAAAGGTTCTGGGGAGTGTTATAGGTGGAATGCAGAAAGCTTTTCCTCCCCTAATGGAGGATATAATTCAGGTGCCCTGGAGGCATGCTTTCAGGAATTCTCTTGCCCGAGGTAATGGGAAGCTAAGGCTGCTTGAAGGCCTTGATTATCTATTGATGCACAAAGCTGGAAAAAAAGTCATCTCCCTTGGATTATAGTAGATATTTCCATAAATTATCAATGAGTCCTCCTCCCGTCAGGCATGAGGCAATGCCTGCTAAATTAATCTGAAGGGGGTTTGAGATGAGTATATTTTTTAAAAAATGGGGTGGGGGGAGAGGGTGGGTGGACGATGGCAGGGAGGTGGTGAAAGGCAGTGTCATTAGGTTAGAAGCTTTTCATTTTTAATCAATGAATGCGTAATACTTTTCTTTTCCTTGTTTGCCTCTCGCAGACAGAAAGTAGATTAGCCTGTGGAATTTTAAATGCTGTTGAGTTGTTTCCTTTGCTCATGTTTCTTTTATGAATTATTATTTTATATGGTGAATTGCTTCTCTGTATAAAAGCCCTTTTTTACATACTGGGCTTTCAAAGAATTCATTGGATATCTAATTTCTTCATAAAAATCTTGTGTTTGTCTGTAACTATCCGAGGTTACAGTTTCATTAAAGACACAGGCCAAGTCATAAGGACAATTATAAATTTGCCACGGTCAGTAACATGCTAAGAATATAGCACTAATAATAGCTCTTTTTTTTTGTGCTGAAAGCTGTTTAACAAATCATAATTATGACAGTCTGCATCCCTTTTTTAAAATATATTTTATTTTTGTCCCTAATGGAGATAGTTTGTATTCAGCTGAATTGAGATTACTTTCTTCATCATTCTTGCCCGGGGGTGTAAAAAACACTTGCCTAATAACATCACAACTCCATGTTGCTACAAATACAGTGTCCTTGGAAGGCAGGATATGTTTTTCAGTCCACATGCAGTCAGTGCAAAGACTTACTTGCTCTGTGGGCTTGTTTATAAACTGTTCTCAGTGTTTGCAACACAAACTCCATGCAAACTGCTAGGCACTGCAACTTTTGTTTTCCTTTGGCTGCTAACTCATCAGCCCAGACCCAAGCTGGCTGCTACACAGTGGCATCCTCCCCTAGACATGTTGCTAATGTGATGAGAACTGTCTGAGGCCTTCTCTGCATTAAGGAAATTCATTCTGGATCAGTGCTTGTTTCACAGAAGCAGACACCTATTACATATATGGCACACTGGCGCAAAGCAGGGTATTAATTCCTAATGGTGTATGTCAAATTGGTGCCTACTTATCCCACTCTGAATTTCTTTTGGCTGGGGCTGGGAAGAGGGGAGCCAGTTAGCTACCCACCTCCCATCAAAGAATCAGGGGGAGTCAAATATCTGTAAAAGACTTAACATAAGCAATGCCTCAATCATCTGGGTTTTTTTCTGAATTTGTCGCGAGAATATGATGTTGCAAGAGAGCTGCATTCACCCCATTTTTCACACCCCAGGGTGGGACGAGGCACCCAGCTTCACACACGTCATGATCCCCATCCCAGAACACCACTGATATTTTCCTAATTGTCAGCTCAGCCAAAGTAGCTGATTGGGATGAATCTTTGGGAAGTGACCTAGTGTGAAGAAGAGCCAGCATTTCCACCTTTGCAAGCTGGATGCTTGCAAATTTTTTTTATAATTTGTAAACACTTTTTTTTCTGGGTTACAATGTCAGAGATGGCCACACTGTCCTTCAAGAAAAACCAGAATGGGGCCAATGCATTTCTGAGCCCCTCCCTTCCCCCATGTCTCTCCCCCCCTTCCCCCACCCCCTCAACCCCTGGTGAATTACAGTGTTAAAGAATTTATACCTCATTTAAATATTCATGCAGTTTATACCCAAAGCCAGGCTTCGGCTGAAGTATATAAAGGTAGCATAAGTCAAAATTTGATTCACTATATTTACAGGTGACGGCTTGGACAACAGTGTAGCTTCCCCCAGCACAGGTGATGATGATGATCCAGATAAGGACAAAAAGCGACATAAAAAGCGTGGCATCTTTCCCAAAGTAGCCACAAATATCATGAGGGCATGGCTGTTCCAGCATCTAACAGTAAGTGAACTCTAGATCACATATGCAAAATAAAACATGGATAATGTCATAGTTGTAGTAGTCATAGAAAGCAAAAAATACGTATGATGTTGCTGCCAGGCAGTAGAGGAACTTTTCCGAGCAGAGTTGTTGTTGTTGCCTCATTTGCTAGATGCCAGGGGAAGAGCATAGAGCGTATATTTTTATGGTATGGGGGTTTTTTTTGTGTGTGTTGTTTTTAGATTTGTTTGTTTGTCTGAGATGCAGTTATTAACAGGACATCACTGCCAAATGTGATTTTTACTTAAAGCTCATATTAATATAACCTTGCAGACCTGTCCTGCTTTGCAGCTCCCCTCAGCTGATGTGGGAATCTCTGCTTTGGAGCACAGAGCAGCATTTGGCCCCTGGTTCTGTGCTCCAGAGAACTGCAGAAAACAATTGGGGAGATTAAAAAACAAAGCCAAAAGCAAACAAAGACCTTATTCAGATGTTTGTCAGAGATCATCAGAAGCTTCATGATGAAAGGTCTGAATGTATCTGGTTTAATAGAAAAGTATAATTTTTTTCTTTGAGACGTTCTCATTCCCAGAGTGTAAGTTACCCCTGTATTTAATGTTAGGAAGTGGTGGGGGTATGCGCAGTTATTTCTGTTACCACAGCTACCTGTATGGTTTTTTTTTTATTCCTGGGATTAGAAATCAAAGCTCTGGACAGGTGTGCGGGGTTAAGCTGGATGCTGGAGCTGTTTTCAAGGCTTTATATTATGTCACACCTCCTACCATTAGCATTTAGAAAAGTGTTTCTAATGCCATTCTCCTTCTTCATCAAATTGTGGTGATCTGACACTGTGTTTTTATCCACTGTGAGGATCTGGGCTTTGAGCCCCAGGTTTTTTGTCTCAGCCTTTCTCTGCCAGGAGGATAAGGGTCAGGCAAGGGTTGCTGGGGTATCTGCAGGTGGTAGTGAAGAAGGGCTCTTGCCTAATCCCAGTAGCTGACTCTCTCCTCTGCCTGTAGTTAGGGTCAGGATGAAACTAGAAGCTGGCCAGCTTGCCCAGCCCCGGTGGGAGCTCTGCCAAGGGTGTACTTGTAAAGTGGAGGAAGCGCTCATGCACATCACCCCTCCATCCCCTGCTGAGCCAAGAAACCAGATATCCGCCATGACTCTTGTCAGCACAGAGATCAGGCAGGGAATCCTGTCCTGTGTGGTCCTGGGTTGCTATGAATGAACATTCATGTTGGAGCCCTACTCCTTGGAGGCCAGAGAGGGCCTCAGATATCGCCAAATTAATCTCTCTCTGGTAGACTCCATGTCAGCCATGGCCCAGTTTTGCCAGATCTGTAGCCCTGTCTGGTGTGTTCAGTGCCATTGCTTCCAAAGGCTGAGGTCCCTTTGGTGTTGATGGCTCCTCATTTGTAGGTCCTCACCCAAGAGGAGTCGACACCTGGCCATCTCTCTGCAGGTAGATGTGAGGTTAAGGACATCCACCCTAAAAACAGTCCATGGATGCTGTGCCAGCAGCAGTGCTCACACCAGCCTGATGCAGCTGACTTAGGTTCAGGAATGAGGGGAGGCCCTGGAAGCACTGCAGTCAGGACAAGACACACCAGGGAACACTGAACAACTGCACATCAGTTCCTGTAGTTCACAGTGAGGAATTGCAAATTAAGTAGTATAAATATTTTTTCCTGAAAGCGGCCTGTTGCTGTGTTTGTGCTAGTAAATAAAGCATCACCCAAACCTGAGCACAGGAACACAAAGGTCAATCCTGGCAAACTGTTTGAACGGTCTTCAGCATGCTCTTAGCCTGGACTGGGTACCCACCCCCTCCAAAGGCCTTCCTGGGGATGTGGCAGAAGGCTACAGGGTGTCTCTAAAAAGCCCTTGTGGTGGGAGCCACCCTGTGTAGAGCATTTAATTACATGAGCTTGATCTGATCCTCTAGCTAATTTCATGCCTAGTCTCAGGACCAGAGAACAGACCAAACAGACCCCCTCACTGTTTCACCTGGGTTAGGTGCAGGGTTTTAGTGGCTTTTCACTCTTTTCCTGTGTGGTAGTAGTGTTCAAAAGAGAAGAGTGGCTGATGAGCTTGCTGCAGGGCTCCTAGCAGTCTCTAGGAGACAATGTCTGGACATCTGTTTGTAAGGTCGTCTCTTCTTCTGGAAGACGCAAATACGGAAAGAACCATTCCCCACAGGACCTATGCAATGCTGCATTTTCTACCTTGTAGCACTGAGCTAAAGCTTGCTTTAAAAGTCCACCATCCCCTGTGCAGATCCAGCCCAGCCATGTGAAGCATGCAGTTTTATTGCAGGGCAGCTTTCTCCTCTCCTGGCAGCATGGTAGATCCAGACTTACCTGATCAATTCAGTAAAACAGAATTGATTTATCCAGTCCAACCTTCTCGAGGCAGGACCTTGAGACTCTAGGCGGGGTCTTGGACAGTTTCCTCAAATTAAAACATGTCTGAAGAACACTGTAGGCTCTTCCAAGCACTAGAGCAACAGAGCATGTTTACAGGCTGCTTGAGGTGCTGTCCTGGCTGCAAGAAAACCCAAAACAAACCCAGGCCCAAATAATGGCTGCAGTCAGAGCTGAGGTGTAGTGGGGAGAAAGACTGAAGGAATCAAAACTCCAGTTCATTTTTGAGGGCATCTGGGCTAAATGACTGCTCTGATAACACTGCACAGTGGTATGGTGGTGTCCCCACCTGATGTCCTTGCTGCAGGAGGGAGATCATCATGAGGAAACTAGAGATCCCACACAGTTTATTCATTCATTCATTCATTCATTCATTCATTCATTCATTCATTCATTCATTCATTCATTCATCTATCCATTTATTTATCAGTGGATTTGGTCTTTTATTGGGTGGACACTCCTTCCTAAAGTGGGAGGTGAGGAAACACAGGGAGGTGGTTCTGTTCAGGAAGGGAGTATGTCACGACCGGTGATACCTCCCTTTTGCCCCAGTGCTTTACCTGCCTTCCCTTTGCCACCTGAAAAATGGCAGGGAGGAAGTGAGCAGAAGTTAAGTGCAAAATCCAGCATCCCCTTGACCATCGGTGCTTCCTAATTAGTTAGTTGGGAACCCTCCTTTTCAAAAGCAAGTTTTTTTCAGAATTGTAATATTAATACACATCAGTGGCATGGAATTAAGTAAAATAGACAGTAATTGCTGTGTTTGTCATACTAATGATTATTGGTTGGAAAGACCTAAAATACAACCTTTCAAAAGTGTATAGGGTGGGTTAATTCCTTCTATGCAGTTATTCCATCTCCAAGAGCATTAAGTCTTCCTCTGTGTACTGACTTCATTTCCGAAGGTTTGTCCCCTAGTTCTCGTTTTGCGCTTAAGAGGAAATTCATTTTTTTCTCTCCGGATGCTGAAGTGTTTGGGCAGTAGCTCCCACTCAGTGTCAGGCTCCAGCCCCCCCAGTATTTTGACTGATGTGCAGAACTGAGTTGACATATGCCCAAAGGGTAGGCAAGCGCTGTCCTCTGCAGATGCAGGCAGTGTGCTCTGAAGCTTTTCAGGGGATAAATCAGGGGATAAATTCGTCCTCCTCTTGGAATAATAACAACAAAAACAATCAGCTGAAACCATTGCAAAAGTGCTGACCAGACTCACACTTAGGACTTTGCAGGATATTTTTTTAACTGTTTGCTGTTCTGATTTAATTTTGATTAAACATCTGGGTTGGAAGAGCTGCTCAGGTGGGCTGTTAGTTGGGCAAAATGTAGTTGTGGAGCTTGTTGAAATTTTTCTTGGTAGCTTATGACACCATCTGGCAAATTTGGAGGTTTATGAAATCTGTTTTTAGGATTTTGCTATAAATTTGGGATGGAAGCTTTTGCTATCTAGATTAAAAGAAAAAGAAAGAATAATAATTTGGCAAAGAAATATTAAAGTTGAGTCAAAACTGAGAAGAGGCTTGTGGAGTGGCATCAGATAAGCATCAAATGCCATGGCAGGGGCTGGAGGAGGGACTGGGGCAAACCAGTTCTGTGCTGGAGCTTCACTTCAGAAAGTCACCCTAAAGGTAATTTCGGGGAAAGATAATTTCAGGGTGTGTTGCAGCCCAGCAATGTTTTGCAGGCCTTTCAGATTTCTTAAAATTTTTTTTAAAATTTTTTCTTGGAACACTTAACATTCAGGGTTCATCTCTCCCTCTGAATTTTTCAAGCATATCTCCTCACTGTAATGTATATCCCTCAGCCAGGGTTGTGAAATAAGGGAAAAGCTTGGGGGAAGGGGAGGGGAATTAGAAAATAATCTTGCTTACAGTTAAATCTGTGTAAATTTAATTGTGGCAACAGCGTTAGTTTCTGCTTCAGCCCATCCTAGGCTTTTGTCCCAGCAATGGTATTATTGGTATAAATTCGTATTTGAAATTGGTATGAATTCCTTTTTGTTCAAAACTAGAAGAAGGGAGTTTGTGGGGTGTCATTCCAAATGTTTTTTTCACTCTTTGTGAATACTCTGCATCCTTTAAATCCAGCTTAATTTAAAATGTTGGGATTCAAACCTCATTTTGGGGATTATACAATGTAATTGGTTTGTTATATGATGAGTATTTGATGATCTTCACGTTCATCATCTAATCAAGCAAAAAAAGCCATAAAATTATAATCCCAAAAGATGTTTAATAACAATTTAAACTATTGAAGGCTTTATTTAAGCACATTAGGGGATTATAAACTACTCTCTTTTAATGGTGCCAAGAGGTAGATTCAAGGACTTCAAACACCTTTTAAAAAACAAATTGCCATGATTTAAAAAAAAATGAATGGGCTGAGGGTTTCTTTCATATAAATCCCATAATTTAATCATTATTTTTAACTGCTTTTAAAACAATTTCCTTAAGAGGTTAAATCTTGCTGAAAGGGGAGACTGAGCAGAAAGTAAAAGACTTGGCTGAAAGGTGTTGACTTTAAAGTGAAAGGATTTTTTCTATTATATATCTGGATTTTTAACCTTTGTTGATCACTTGACGCCATGATATGAAACAAGAAAATTTAAAATAAGCAACATGCAATCTGTTTATTAAAGCTGTTATTTGTAAAAGAATTTATTGGAAGCAGATATTTTGAATCTAGTGAGAAAAATAGTCCCAATCGCTTCAAGGATGCTATTGTGATAGAAAACTTATACTATTTAATTCTATAAGTTTTCTTTTTATATTAATATCTTAGTGGCTAGCAACTTTTTAAAGTTCAAACAAGTGTATTTCATGTCTTTTCTCATCCCTCCATAGTTATGAGATTTTGCCATGGGAGAAGCATGGGGTTAATTTGGCTGCCTGCCCCTACTCCCCTGTGCGATGCTTGTCTGGTTTTGGAAAGGAGTATAGTGAGAGGGTAGATGGGTACAAAACTAGGGTACTGAAAACATGGAAAGGGGAAAATACTTGGCTAAACCAAGTTTTCTTTGTTCTCCTCTTGAAAGATTTGGAAGCATTAGAACAAAATAACGCCCCTTCCCCCCTCCCCCCAAAAAAGTGCAACTTAAAATGAATCTCCATCCTGCACCAACTGATACTTGCTCTGCAAAATGCCAGAGGGCTCCTGGAGCTCATCTGCGTAACAGGGGTCAGATTTCCATATATTGGACTTGGAATGGCTGGGGGTGTCCCCCCACTTTATCCCAAATATGCAAGTCTCCTCTTTCACTTGATTTTATTGTGGATGAAGCTGTAAAAAGCTTTCTTCCACATCTGCAAGACTTCTCAGTGCCAGCTGTCCCAAATTCCTGGGAAAAGCCAGGCTTTTTAGCTTGCCTTGAGTCGCTCATGCACCGCCATCCCCTTGACTGGGAAGGTGGGAGCCAGGGCTCCTCCTGCTCCTGGCAGCAGAAAGATCTGTCAGAACATCCAGCAAACGCATCTAACACTGGTTGGTGCCAAGTAAACCACAAGGAGAGTCCTCAGCTCCCTTCTGCTGGGGGAGGTGCTGTGGCAGTCAACTCCAATGGCAGAAAATGGGAAATGTCATTATGGGAGAGGATAGTTGTTCTGGGACTCTTCCAAATTGAGTTGAGAGCTCCAGAAAGGAGGGCAAAGAGGATTTAGGTAACTGGGTTTGAATTAACTTCTTAATCCTTCAACCTTCCCAGAGTTTTATGGAGAACAGTGGCTATTAAAACCCATAAAATTTTCATTAACTGGCCTCAAATTTGTGGCTTTGACCTGCTGTCCAACCTCCAAGGATTGGTCCATTTTCTAGTATGAGGGAAATTTTGCCATTTTAAAAGGTTGGATTTTGGGTGATACCCTTGGCAATGCTGCTGTTGCTCCAGTTTCATGATTTCTTGGAAAGAGCATGTCTCATGCACTGTCTTGTAGATTATTTAAGTTGTCAGCACTGAGCTGTTCTACAAACCTTTGTTTTTAGAACAGAAAGGAAAAACAGAGGGTGCTTCAGTCACTTAGTTCAAGCAACACAGATTATTTACTTAGGGTCTTCTCACATTCAGAAGTGTGGTGTAGTTACAGCATCTGTTTTCTTAATATCTGTGATTTAGCTCTATTTCTACTGAAGACAGCCATCATGTCTTAAACTACAGGGTATGCAGCATCTCATCAGGGCTCCTCACAGGTCTTGGGAATGGCAGTGATCCAGGGAAGTATTTTGGTTGAAATCAGAAGGTAGTCAATAACCTGAGCCAACAAGATTTTAGAGAGAGGGAGAGTGTGTGTGTGTGTGTGTGTGTGTGTCTATTCCCAAAGGACTGTCCTACCTTTGTCCCAATTTCCCACAGTTTCTACCTTGGAGGCACTATTGTGCTAGTGTGGAAGCCACTAGCACATTAAAGAATTTGAATTATTTTGAAGCTGCTGAAACACATTAGTATTTAGACACTAGCAGAATTTCACATCTGAGTAGAAGCAAGGGAATACTGAAAAGTTGAAACATGATAAACATTAATTCAGATGCTAAATTACACTTGCTCTGGTTGTACTAGAACTCCTTTTGTTTGCATAAATATTCTCGGAAATGAATTTACCAGCAAGAATGTTTGCAATAATAAGAATTTTTAAGTCAGCAGTAGATGCTTTGCTTTCTTCTCCACCCTCTCCTTTATTTTTATATTTGCAGCTGTGATATTTTGCGTCTGCAGCTTCATTTTTGAAATTAGCCTCCTCCAGTCAAGACACGGCAATGTGTTACACGGTCTTTCTGCAGTCAAAGCAGACATACAGAATTCAAGTATCACCTTTGGAAGGGGGACAGAGAGGGAGGGAAAAAGTTTGGTCACCAATTTTTAAATCTGGAAGCATCCGTGGAAATATTTTGGCAAATAGTTTGCAATATGAAGTGCATTTAAAGGCAGCAACAGTATCTTGGCAAGCAGTGGGTGAGCAGGAAATGAGGATAAATTAATGGGCTTGGTTGTTCATTATTAGTTGTTTATTTAGCTTGCCCTCTAACACGGTTGCTACAAAAGAGCCTATGTTGATTCTCAGATATGCTTATGTGTATAAGTGCCAGTGTTAATTTTTTGTTGGAAATCTAACTTTTGAAGCAGTTTCACAGCATGCCAGTGTGCTAGCAAATGACTTAATCAGATCAGGTAAGGTGCCAAAATATGAGGCACCAAACCAGTTGGGCACATATCTGATGAGATGTGTTAATCTGTGGTGTAAGATAACCTGCCTTTCAAATAGGGTCACATTTAGAAGTGGTACATCAAGTTGTGTAAGATGCATTCCCTTGCTCTGGCATACAGTCTCCTACCTCTGTTTGCATGTACTTAACCCTTGCCTGGATAAGCAGAAACAGTGGTACTGTGGTGACTATAGTCTGTTTGTTGCTCCAGGACAGGCATGAGAAGTGACTTGGTTTTTTACCCAAAAAAAGAGGTTTTTTCCCTTTTCCTGCATTTACCTTCAGCTACACAGAATCTGCACTGTTATAGCTTACATGCTTTTCCTTGTTGCATATATTCAAGAACCCCTAATTCCTAATATTAAGTACTTATGTTTACTGTCTGCCCATCAAAATTATCCAGAGAAAAAATTTCCTTTGGAAAGGAAACTTCTTTTTTTGGTGGTGTAAGTTAAAATTTTCCATGGGTAATGCCATCCTTTCCAACAAAATGCTCAGCTGAAAATCCAATTTTCAATATTCATAGAGTCATTACTCATGGAACAAATGTATTCATAGAATTGTTAAGGTTGGAAAAGACCTTTAAGATCATCAAGTCCAACCAATCTTATCTTATTGATGAGTCATCATTGTACTTCCAGCTCCTCACCCTGTAAGCTACAGCAGTGCTAAATATATATGTAGAGAGAAGGTAAGTAGGCAGAAAAGAGTTTAAGTTAATATGTAGTTATCTAATTTACCTTGCCTTTTGCATCATTGCCTGATTTAGACCCAGAGTATTTAGTAGAGTGCTCGTTTCACTTCAGTGGTGGGCCATCATTTTAATAAGGCAAGGTCTAGGAGCCTTACCACTTCATCTTTTGCTTTATGAAGCAGAAACTTCTGCCCAGAAAATACTTCTTAGACTTTAGATATAGCATGAATATTCTTTTCTTGGCTACTGGTTGGCCCTTTGTAATCCAACCTGTACAGCATTAAACATTTGGAAGTACTTTTAAAAAAATCCTAACCACAAAAAAAACTTATTCACACAATGGATCCTCTGTCCCAGTGATGCAATAAGCAAGATAGTCATGTTAGTGACACTAAAGTGGTCACTTGAGTCACATTAGTGAAACCAGGGGCCTGCATAAACATCAAGATGTTTTCCAAGAACTGTTTTTGAACCCAGAAAGAAAATGGTGGGACTTTGCCTTGAGTGCCTTGCTCTGTTGATTGCTCAAAAGTCATCTTTGAAGTGAAACTCTTCTTCCTAGGCCATCCTTTTTTCATGTCAGACAGAGCTTTTGGGGCTCCTAAAGACATTTTTGGAAAGGTAAATGCCATGTTAGACAATCTGGCCAGTTAATGGATTCATTGGCAGAACTCTGCTTATTTGCCATGGATTTTGTGCTGATGCAGGAGCTTCACGGTGCTTGTGTGGGAACAGCAAAGAAGATTTCGTTGCTGAAACCTGAGCATGGGTCTGTCAGTGCAGCAGGTTGTAAACCCCAGAGGGTTGTAAGCTGCAGTTGGGGTCAGAATAATTTTGAAACTGGTAATAACCCAAACCTTAGGATTCTTATGAATAAAATGCAATTTTAGTAATGTTTTCATAAACAGCAGTAATGGTGGCATTTTAGTAAACAGTGGCATTACTTGCATCAAAATTGTACCACATTGGCTTTTAAATTAATCCACCTGTCTGTATGAATAGGATTTTCAATGTCGAGGCACACAGACAGCTGCTGCTAACATTTTTTTTTTTCTCCCTGTGTAGATAATGTTGGCAAATCTGCAGCCATCAAGGCTGGTTTCTGATGTAAAATGGTACCTGACCTACTGGCTTTGGTGCTACAAAAGGAGCAGCTTTAATTACTAATGGTCGTGTTTTAGTTTTGTACTTGTTGATGTACAAAATGTCATTTTAGTGCAGTGTAACCTCTGGTTCACTTCCACCAGCGATGGTACACTGGCTGCAATTATTTTCAAAATAATTTGTGTTCCTTGGTGGCAGCTTGCAATCCTGCCTTGTTAACTCTCAGATAATTAGCAGGGGTCTGGTCCTCCAGGTCCCTGTGCCCCCAAGTCTCACTGGTACCCCACACCTTGGGGGGTTGCCCTGGACGAAAGTGAAATTGTGCTAACAAATCCCACTTGATTTATTTCTAGGACTGTTCCCTCCCTTGCGTTAGGTGGGCGTAATACCCAGAAATTAATGGAATTAATTTTGTCCTCTAACCCTTGGTAAGCCAGAGGGTTTACGTGGAGGCAGAGTCAGGGCATGCTACCTCTCTTCCCAGTTATGAACAAAAGGATAAGGCTGATGAGCTGCCTGGTGCCATTTCTCTGGGTTGAGTTTGGTCAGAATGATCCAGTTACCAGCCTCATGCCAGGCCTTAAAAGGGTTAAGGATGTTAATGGTGCCGTTAAAAATCCAGCTTGCCAATGAGCTATTTTGTGCAAATGGTATAAATATAAGATACACTTGTCTGGCTCATTTGCAAGCATTCTTTTTGACTTCTTTCACACAACTGGTGTTTTTGTGTTTAATTTAACAAGAAATGAGTAGTAAATGAAAGCTGCTGCCTGAAATCCCACTGTGAGCGTGTTTTGCACTTGGCTCCCTAGTGAAAAGGCAATTTGTGAAATTATGTGATAGAGTAATTAGATGAAGCCAGGGCTTCTGATTGTTGCCATGCGTATGTGGTAAAGGTTTGCTGGGGAAAAAAAAATAAAAAACATGGATTATTACCCTGGCAAGTTGGCTCAAAGCTTCTTCATTTATTTGTAAACAGAATATTTAGTGACCGCATAGGAAGTAGCTGTAATCACCAGCTCGTAAAGAAACCACAGCAGAGCTTTTGGATTTTTACAGAGTGCTCATGTAAAATTTAAGCTGGGAGGCAGAATCCCTGTTAATGTAATTAGGATCTAATTTACCACCCTTTGCACACAGATGTAATAATGTCTAGATATTTATTCTATCTTTAAGCACATTACATATACCTCAGTGCAGCAGTTACTGAACAGAAACAGGTGTGAGCACTTTCCGGATTCATTTTTACACTGTAAACACACAGTGATTTAAAGGGAAATATTTACCAAAAAAAAAAAGACAAAAAAAGAGGGGAAAAAATGTCTGCAAATGAGGCAGTAATGGACAGTTGCCCTTTATGTACTGATGGATTTCTCAATGGTTAAGTAAATTAAAGCAAATGCTAGAAAAATCAATAGGCTTGCAGAGTCTTGGTTGTGCCTCATAGACTTCAGGACAGAATGACAGATGTGGTGCATATGACCCATTTAAGTATTAATGCTTGGGAAATTGCCTCTGCGTGCAAGGTTATAGGCCTAGAAATATTGTTATATTAAATTACAGACAATGATATTTTTAAGTATATATGGAATTTATACGTTTCAGTTTAGTTGCTCTTCGGCATTACATTTGTCCTGGAAGATTAGTTGCGGAGTTGTTTCTGTGGAACAGTAAATCAGGTTTAAAAAATGTTTGAACAGTGAATTGTCTTTCCAGGGCTGCTGCAGACCATCGAGTGTGTTGCACACTATGGGGGGACAGCGATCGTGTTAAGTAAGAGCCACATAGCCAATGTGTTCACTAGCAAATGTAGCATATAAGCAAGCTAAATTAAATGTCATTAAAAGGCAGCTTTTGAAATGGTGAGAGGGCTGGCAGAGTAACATAGGGTTGCTGTTAAATTGGGGTATTCTGTATGACTAAACACAAAGTAAAATCCAAAGTGCATGGTCAAGATGAGCTAAGTAAAGTAACCACCAAGATGGATCTTTCTCACCATCTTCCCCATGTGCCGCAATTGGAAGGGGCGAGTTTGCATGGGCAGGATGAGTAAAAACTGACCCCACACAGAAATTCTCCTGAAATAGAGATGTTGTGATTAATTCAAGCAGGCAGACGAGCTCTAGATGAGATAGTGATTGCCATCTCTGATTTCTGTCATTTTTTGCTGTACTTCCACCCAGGCATCAGGGAAGTAGACCAAGTTAATTGTCTCTTTGTTGCATCTCTGGCAGGAAGAGCGTGAAAATAGCTGGGACCCTGATTTTGGTGTTGGCGTGAAGGCAAAGCAGTGTGTTGGCTGTGCTTGCTGTTGGTGACAGCCCGGCATACCTTGCCAGTTATCCTGACTTCACCCCAAACACCTGTTTCTGTGAAGGGAGCAGCGGATGCATTTTATATACAACTGCCATATTTAATATTAGAAAGGAGCTTTAGACTTTCACAGTACCACTGCTATTCCTTGCTGAAGCCATTACATGGGAAGTTTTGTTGTTTTCCTCTCAAACGTTAATCTTCATGTTTTACTTCCATTTGTTCAATAGATATTTTTTCCTTTTTTTGTTTTGTTTTGTTCCTTGGTTATCTCTGATATTTGATGTTTGGGTGCTACTGTCTCCCTTCGGCTCCCTCTTTTCTTATTTTTTCTTTCCCCTAGAGCATGAAAATTCACTGAGGAATAAAGCAGAGCCATCTCCAGGGGGTATAAGGGCTGCACTCTGCTAGTGGGAGCGCCAGTGAAACGATGACATTGTGGAGGGGCACATTATTACTTTTGGGCCTGCTGAGGACCTCTTTGTATATTGAGGCTGGATGAGAGCGACTGGTGCTGAGGGCTGTCAGGCCAGGGCTGAGTGATGACAGACCCTTGTCATTTGCCTGCATTCAGCTTCATTGCTATGGTGACAATATGTGGTGATGAAAGTTGCCGCGAAGGGTTGGACAGCATCCTCCATGGTTGCCGTAGCCGACAGCATCTTTGCAACAGCGTGTTTGAGCTGCTGATGGCCCTCGGTGTCAGAGAAGCATCAAATCTCTAATGACAGAAACTCTCCACAGGTTTTTGGGTCCGCAGGGATAGTGCTCATTGGCACCATTGCCAGGCTCAGCAACTTCTCGCATCAGTGACAAAAATTGTCTTTACCTGTTCTAGTCATTTTTATGTGCCTTGTGGTGGGTTTCCCTGATTTATTTTGTGTGACATACAAGCTAGGTAAGCTGGCGCTTACCTGCACAGCAGCATGGGGTGGCCGTGGTCCTCCTCCTGCCACGTGTAAGGCAAACACATTAATCAGCATATAGGCAATGGCTGCTTTCGTTAGATATACGGGGCCCTGGTGAACGAGCTCTTTTGTTCCCGACCAAGCCAGAAGGGATCAAAGGTCAGCAGGAACCCAGAAGCCATCAGTCAGGGCGGGTTTTGCTGGATCCCGGGGTTGTCAGCTCCATAGTCACTCCTGGCAACTTGGGCTGCCGCCTGCTTGCCTTCCCCACTGCCTGGCGCAGAAGCAGAGCATCCCATCTCTCAGTTGCTGTAAAAAGATGCTGACATAAAGTCGGCATTTGAAGTACAGCGTGAGCATTGCTGTGCTTCTTTTTGTTATCCAAGTCATTTGAGAGTGAAATTTCAAAAATGATAGTTGGCTTTGTAGAGATTCTTTTGCTGCATTCATCTTTAGGATGCGTTTTAAGGCTGCAGATTCATTTTTGGTTTAATGGCAAATGGCAACCCGGAAAGAAGCAGCAGCATACTGCCAAAATGTGCTTCTACACTTCTGCATATAAAAGTTCACTTCTAAAAAAACTTCTGGTATGGCATTTATTTCCTTTGAGCAGATCGATTTATTTTTCCTCCCTTACTTGTGATGTTAAAGTACATTTGGCAGTAATCAGTTTATCCTTATTAGAAGCTGTGGTAAAAGGCAGAGTTGCTGAGTCAATTCACTCCATTTACTTCCCCTATTGAGCCTTAATGTGTCCCAGTCCCCACCCCTTACAGTGAAAACATCATCAATTATAGGGCTGACAGGAGCCTGGGACTCAGTGTAAGTTGCTCCTTGGGGTTATTCATCTTGCACCAAAAAAACTGGCACTCAACAATATTCATCACTTCCCGTACCTAAAATGATTGAGTAAACAGTGAGGTGAATTATCAGAGGGGTAAAAAGGGGGAAAACTGAGTTTGAATATGTTGGAGGCAACTTCGGGCTCAGGAGAAATAGAGCCATCAGCCAACATGCAAGCTCCCCACCAGTGTTTAATATTCCTGCTGAAGCTGGAGGGAGGCTCAGTTATCCTTCAGCCAGACACTTACTGCTTCTCATAACCTGACCTGCAAGAGCTTTTCTATTTTGGCACCTGGGCTGGGAAAGCAGCTTCAGCCCTGGAAAAGCAGCTTCAGCACTGATGCAGCAGAGATGTGCTGGGTGCCCAACTCTCTGTCAGCTCCTTAGGGTGAAATACATTTAAAACATTGCTCAATTTACTCCAGTTTGATCCCATGATATTTGTATTTATTCCAAAAATCCTGAATCCCCTCAGGCAGGAAATATTTCAAAGCAGGAACTTAATTTTTTAAAGTTTTTTTGTAAATGTGATATGGTAAAGTCTTTTTCTCCAAAACCTCAAGAAATACAAAAGCATGGAATAGAATGTGCTTTGTTACCATTACCTCCCCTTCCTACAAAACAAAGCAAAAAAGCCCATCCAGCCAAGCGAATCCAAACATGAAAACCTCAAACTCTGGGCTTATTTAAATTTTCAAAGTAATCTTAAAAAAAGAAAGAGGCTCTGCTTTCCTTTGCCCAAAAATATAATGCAATCATGATAAGGGAGGAGAAATTCCCTTAGCCATACACCTGGTTTGTTTTTATGCCCGGTGCTGCGGTTAGATGGTTGTCTAAATAAACAGAGATTAGGTGGAGGGCTTTATCTCAAAGCTGGCACTGGTTATCACACTGCTTCCTCCCACTCCCTCCCTCTGATTGTGAGTTGTATAAGAAGACTTAGCAAGCATAACTTAGAGCCGATAACCTTTGAATGTTAGTTCAAGGAAGCTGTGCCATAGTAACAACAACAAAAAAAAGAAATTATGCAAACTCTGTCACAGACTATTCAAACAACTGGCAATTTGACCCTAATTCTGATTTAGAAGAAAAAGATTCCAGGAATAAACTCAAGTTTATTCTTCAAATCATGTCTCCTTTGAGGAGTCTTGCTTTAAACTTGCTTTAACAAAAGGAATCTGTAATGTTTCATTTGGCCAAATTGCTCCAGCCCTGCAGTTAAGGGTTGAATTGATCTTGATCAGCCCTGGAAGAAGACATTGTTGACATTTGCGTTTGATGGTACATGAGATATATATAGATATATATATACACACAAGTAGGGGACATAAAGAGAGGCTGCCAGGTGATGGACAGCTTCTGACTCTCCATGAAAGTGAACAGGAAAAGTAATCGTGGTTCTGCATGGGTGTGAAATCAAAATACGCCTTTTCTAAGCGTATGTTGGCATATTGATGGGCAGCATAAAACATGCAAAGAGGAGGAGAAAGGTCTTCAGGGTCTTTGCAGCATGCCTTTCATAAAAAAAAAAACAAGCCAGCAAACCACAACCTTTGGTTTTGGAGGGGGAAGGAGGGGGAAGGCGTCCACGCGCTACCGCAAGGCAATGTCATCACGATGTTGGGAAGCCAACTCAGAGTGAGCGGGTGAGCGCGGGCATCTCTGCCCTTGTCGTTCGGATTACCCCAGTGCCACGCGCCCAGTTACACAATGCGTAAAGGCGAGGGTTATTTCTAGGACAGATAATTGAACATTAATACTCGTTGACATTGTCGTAGGAATGATATGTCAAGCTGACAGGGCCTATGTGCTTACATCTGCTGATCGGCTGCAGACGAAGGGGATGTTTGGCAGATTAGACCCGGGGCCTCGCCGCCACCGAGCCAGGGATGATACAGCCATTAATCATGAGCTGCCATCTTGGGCTGCCTTCCCAAAAACAGTGGTTGGGTCCCTGCTTTTGGGGGTGGAGGGCATGGTTCGCAAAACTACGTCGACCCCCATATGTGTATGTACACCTCTGCGTGCATAAAGATTTATGTACACGTATAGAACGTATTAAAGAAGAGCATCCTTGGTGCTGCATACGCATGAGTGCCGCCGTCGTCTGAAGCAACTGTTTTCAATCTACTAACGTGAGAATAAAAGGAAGCGGAATAGATGAGAAGTTCTTCAGAAGCACTGAGAGCATGATCAAGTTTGATGAGGTGTTTCTGATTATCTCTGTCTTAGGAAGTAAATGACATAAAAATGGTAGCAGAGTTAGCTTTTTTTTTCCTAGCATGTTTTTTGTGCCTCTCTTCTTTTGGATGTCAACAGACCCTTCAAGGCAAGGGTGCTGTAGATAAAGTAGTTACATTGCAATCACTTCTGTCTCCTTCCAGCCAAAATCCTACAAATGGTGCTTTTCAATATCATTTCATAACAAATCTTCAGAGAGCTAATGCCTTTGTCACAGCATTTCTACAGCCAGACTTTGCTGCACAAGTTCAGAGGCATGAGAAGCAGATGGAAAACAATTACAGGGGCCTCTGACACTGGAGTCAGTTCTACTTTCTTAAAATAGGGCTAAACATCATGTTTGTAATGTCTCGCGTACAGTTTGGCTCTGCATAAAATGCTACAAAATAGGGCCCTTGAGAACATCCATTATCACATTTTGGTTAACATCACAGATTTTAAAAATCCCAGTTGTACTGAAACCATGAAATAAAGCTTTCATCTGTAAAGATCTAGTTTCTCTTTGTTATTAAAATAAACTAAGCCATTAAACAAAATATATGCATATAATAGTGAAGTTCATAATTTCCTATCATCAAAATGATAAATTCAACTTTTTTTTAATTGGAGCAGTCATCTTAGAAAGGTTTGTGTATAGAACAAGATCAAATGTCCCTGGTTGCTCTTTCTTACTTTGTAACTTGTTAGTGGTGACATTTTTTTGGTCTTTAACTGCTTTCATTTAGGTCTTTCTAAAAGAAATGAGTTTTGTTCAGAAAGGAGGGGAAAGCAGAGGGGGATTTTTGAGCTTGGTATTGAAAAGATTAATTGATTATATCTTGTTACTATTCTTGTGAATTGTTAATGGCCATCACATCATAACTGTGCTGAAAGCAACACGCCATCTCAATGCTTTTGCTTCCAAATATCTGGATTGTCTCTTTTATGGTAGTTTCTGTGAAGGCATCTGCATGTGCGTGGTGCTTGTTGGGTTCAGACCTTGAAAGAGACCAGGCAGGAAGGGGATGCTCAGGCTGGGAATGGGGTGGGCACTGGCTACTTGTAGCTGACTGTTTGGATTTTTGGAAAGTCCCTTCCAAAAACCCCTGTTCTGGCCTCATCCATTCATCATCCCTTAGAAGATGCCCACTGAGGGTCTCACCTTAAAAAGCTGAGGACATATCCTTCAGGCAGCCCAGGCTTTGGCCATGTTCGCTGCAGCTGAGTGCCAGACATAAAGTTACACTGGTGAAGACAGGTTTGCCATTTCAGGGCTCGTCCCCCAAGTGTTGGCCAATACCAGCCCCTGGGAAATGCCTCACACCATGAATACTTCCACTGAAATGCAAAGCTTGGTTCCACCAGCCCTCTCTGACGGAGCATACAGTTAGGTCTTTGGAGGCTTTTGAAATCCAGGTGAAATTGGTAGAGACCTGCATTGACTTTGGGGGTAAAGGTTATTTTTTATGGGGAAGTCTTCTTGGTCCGAGAAGCTTTCCAAGAGGGAAGGGTCACATCCTCGTGCAAGTCTTTTTAATGACGTTTTTATAAGGATGAGAATAAGTACATAGTGAATTTGTGGGCAAATACCTGTTAATTTTAGGTTGAATCTGGAGATTTGGAGGAGAATTGTGATGTGCCTTTTCCCGACTCTCAGGAGATCTAAATCACACTTTTTTTTGTGTAGGTTCATGTGCATAGAAATATTGTCCTGGGAACATATATCTGCTTTATTCTGAAATTGGTTAGCATTATCAGACTTGTTTCTTTGCTAAGTTGTGTACGTAGTTAATTAGAGCAGTTGTTTTCTTTTGGAGACTTCTCAGTTCATCTCTCAGAGTTAAGTTTTAAGGCCAGGCTGGTCAGAAAGCGGATTTCTGTACAGGCCTGCACCCTGAAGCCAGTCAAAGGGATTTCATACACTAAATGGGTGTAGATAAATGAATTCTCTAGCCAGAAAGCAGAATTGCTTAGTCAAGTTTACTGAGTTGAAACTTGTCTATATTATTCATATATGTGATTGCTCTAAACTTGGGTTATTTTAGCAGAAGAGAACTCATTAGACCTAAGGAATGAAGGAGGGAATTTATGAGGGACTTTCATTTTAAATGTAAAAATATTGGAGAGTGAACTTACGGGGAGGTAAAAGCTGGGATGGATAAAATGAGAGCACCTGTAACAGCTGGCTGGGTGCTGGAAAGTGAAGCCCAGCTCTAGCCCAGGTAAATTGCATTTGAATTTCAACCTCAGATCTGTATGCACTCTTCTTTGGCAGATGTTGAATTGATAATGCCTGTGTGTTAAAGAATTCTGATTGTTTCTTTTGCCACCTTCACAGCTTATGAAAATGCAAGTAGCCCTGCCTAATGAATATTAATAAGACTGATAGCTGGATAACACACAAGGCTGTGGCTCTTTGGAGCTTGGATGGGGTTAGTTGGAGGATTGTTGTGACTGGGAATTTACATGCTTTTTAAGAATAAACTTCCTGAAAGCTTTTACATTCTCCTTTAAAAGCTGATGTTTGTTCACAGTAACATGCTCATGCATGCATGGGGTTTTTTTCCCCTTTCCCTTTCTAGATACATGTGAGATTAATACTACAGATAGCATGTCCGTGTTTTTTAAAACAAGGCAATTTATTAGATGAGAAGAGAAAGAGGCCCCATCTCTTAAATTTACTTCACTCCAGAGTTAATTGTATCAATAGCAATGGTTTATTTTATTTTCCTTGTTTATTTTTGCGTTTTCCCACACCCCATTCTCCCAGGCAGCTGTGGCACTTATTAGTGGGGCAGGGAAATGACACTGATGAATTCTGCATCTCCAAATGTCCTAGGAGGCTTTAAAGCCCATTTCATGCAGTTAGTTAATCGGGCAGCTCGTTAGGCCCATTGCCGGACCTCACACATGGCAGTCTAATAGCAGGGAGAGTTGTGGAGTGGCTGGAGGATGGGAGGGCTCCGAGGACCCAGCTCTTCAACTGGAGCCCCACGGGCAGGCGCTGCCACCTGGTTGGAGCTCCCAGCGATGCCAAGCAGTGTTGGGACTCAGTGGTGACACTGGCAACATCCCCCCATTTTCACCAGTGCTGTTCTCTGGCTGTGCTGGAGCAATCCTCTCTAGACCTCTGTTTACTCACTTGTAAAAATCCCTATTACCAACCTTTCTGCCTGTGTCATAGGTCCTATTTGATCTGCTCTTCTTTCCCCAGACTCTGTTCCCAAAACTGCTAATTATGCAAAAAACCAAGGTGCCCTTTTTAATAGCTTCCTGCTCATTGAGAGCTGCAGGGGCAGACTTGAAAAGAAGGGTTAGAGTGGGTCAGAACTCAAAAGGCAAATAGAATCAGAGAGATATTTATTTATTATTCAAAGAAACCCACAATCTTGTCTTGATAGTAAGGACTGCTGTGATGCTGCATGGGGTGGAGGTCTTTTTCAGAGTGGCGGTTTAGGGCTGGGATAATCTTGAAAGGTTTCATGAAGGCTCAGTGAGGAGGATTTAATGAAGATTCAGGGATTAAGATGCTTCTGCATTATTATTTCTGCCAAATATGTAAAAGGACTTACTGTGCATTCACTTCACAAGTAAACTTACACTTTCTAAAGCTTTGAAACATGAGGAAAAACCCCAACTTCAAAACAGGAACACATGTATGCAGTGCATTTCCCCTTTTGCAAAAGGCCTTTTCTTTCCCTTCTCTTGTCATGACAAAAAGGCTTAATTTTTTTTAGCCAATATAAGGGGAGAGGGAAAAGGGGGAGAGCCATTAAAACGCAGTTCTTTCAATTACATCCCATTATTTGTCATCTTTATTGCTTTTCTATAGTTTTCATTGCACCTTTAATAGCACGCCTGGTCAGAAAAGGTGAGCTGGAATGTGAACGCACTTGGCTCCGCCGCCGTCAGTGCCTACGAGCTGTGCTCGAATCCCAGTCCCTGTAGATTTTAATGTCCCTGCAGACTGCTGGCAGCCTGCTTCCAGCTGTGGCAGGCATGATGCAGTGAATTGCTTTTCAATGTTCTTTACTCAAATAGGCAGTAATTACAAGCTTAAAGAGGTTTAGTGGTCCAGTAAACTACATAATCACCCCTGAATTAGCCTGGGCTCATCAGTTGCAGTCCAGCAACCTCAAGACTGCTGTTTGTATGCAGGCTTTATCACATAGCAACCTGAGCAGCAGGTGTGGAACAGCAAGAATCCCCCATAAACACAACTGTCTACTGGGGACAATGATCTCTAATGAGATGAGGCTACAGCATCACTGTAATTTAAGTGGGAAAATTAACGCTGGAGAATGTGCGCTACTTCCAAGAGTCTCTGCTTCTTCAGAGAACAGCGGTGTTTTCTGGGCTTCTATTTTTTTCTTTTCCCTCCTTAATTCTTTTTTTTTTTCTCCAGATCTTTAAATGCATCTTTTTCTCTTTTTTTTTTTTCTGTTTTCATGAAGAACACATGGTGGTTTTGCTTATAAGTTGAGTGGTCTTTATTCTTTTACAGGATATGTTGTGAATATTTAATGGTGGACAGGGCATCTGTTCAAGGACTTTCCATGCCAACAAAGCAGCATTGCAAAATAGCAGCTTTATCTTTTCATTTCCTTCCTCAGTGGTAGTTTTCTTTTTTGTTTGTTTTGTTTTCAAATAGAAATGTAAACTTGATTGTAACCCCCCTCATCTTGGTGTTGAGCATTGGCATCTTGATATGTTGGTTGCCTTGAACTCACTTTGCATGACGGCTTGGTCTCTCCATGAAAAGAGGTGTCCAAGCTCTTGGCAGGAGGCTTCCCAATTTGCTTCCCAATTGGCTGCACCTAAGGGTGCTACCACCCTGGGAAACCTGCTTAAAGCTCCTGATCCACCCAACAGCCTGAGGTTCATATTAGGGATCTGGCTGAATTCAGCAACCCTCCATCAACCTGATCACACAGGTGTGTAGAGTAGGGGGTGGAGGCACAGGGGAGTGTTTTTATCCCTCACTTACAGAGGGAGCTCCTGATGTACTGAAGACAGCCTGGGAAAAAGAGCAAAAAGCACAAATAAAAGCTTTCGGCTTAAGTCTATGGGATTACAACTGCTGGCATTGGCATTTCCCAGAGATTGTGGAGTTATTTCTGAGCCCACCTGTTTAGAAAGTCATTTGAGGTAGATAAGGACAGTGACTTATTGCTGAGACAAGGCTTCTGGTTAGGAGATATTTACCTGGGCTAATCTATCTTAGGCTGGCTCTACAAACAACAGCAGTGCTTTTACGGAGTTATCAGGGAGTCGGGATTTCCTTTGGTGTGCCAGTGATATTTTTTCTTCCTTCCCAAAAGCTGCTCACCTAGGGAAGGCTGGGGTTTGCCTTCCTGCCTTTTCGCAGCTGCCTGATAAAGATGTTGGCTTAGCTGAAAAGCCGGGTTTCAAGGATGTGAATTTTAGCTCTAAGGCGGTTACAGTCAGATGAAGCATTTCCTCAGTTCCTTTGGTGTCACTTGGCTGTAGTGTTTCATAGTTTATGCCTGTGTGCTGCATTGAGGAGAATTTTGCTAATCTTTTGGATGCAATTTTTCTTTTAATTTCCCTGTCCCTAGTTATTTTTAGGCTGTGAAAGAAAAACAATTATTAATAACAATAATAAAGAAAAATGGCAAAGGATGCAAAAGTGCCTCACCCATGTCCCATTAGCACAAATAGTCGTGATCCTAGAGTAAGAAATCCCTTCTTAAGTGTATTAAGCAAAGTTAATGTGTATGTGCAAGCTCTGTGTGTGTGTGTTTCTGTGTGCACATACATACAGGCACCAAAGGAATGTTTAACATGGGAAAAGCTCCACTCAATTACCCCGGTATGGTGTGGGAGTGTCTGCATAGACTCAGCTTGAACTGAAAACTAGTAGGAGCCAGAGTAAATTCCAAACACTGAGGTCTATCAGAGTGTCTCCAAAAGGAAATAGCAGAAGCACCATTGCTTGGACTAGCTAAAGCTCAACTGGAAAAGGCAGTGGGTAATAATATATGGTATGGAAGGAATAATATTGTAGCAGCCAGGAGATGGATTAGATGAGTTAAAAGGTTTTTCCATTTTCTGACTTCTGTAATATCCTGTGCAAGGGATGATCTGAACTTTTTTTCCTTAATGAGTGCTCACATTATGAGTAATTTGATGGGGCCACCAGAGAAGTATTGGCAGCGCATCCCAAGCCATACCATGTCTCTCCATCAGCCTTGGAAAGGATATTTATGTTAGTGAGTGCCAAAACTTGTTCACAGACAACTCTTGCAAGAAAATTATTTACAAAAGGGCAAATGGGAAAAAAGGAGAAGCTTTTTTTTTCCCCAGCATAACTTCATTAAAAAGGGTCACTGTTGTCAGTACCTCTTTTCCCTCCTTGTAAACCCCCACAAAGGAAATGTCTCCTCCACTCCTCTGCCTGCAAAACCACCCCAGCCCCCTTTAATCAGGTTGGCTGTGAACACACGTTCGGATTTTAAAATTTCTGGGGTATTGCCTCTTGTCTTTTACACCCTGCATTTGCCTTGGGAGAGTCAGATTCTTCCTCCATTCCTCACTTTTTATTTTTTGGCAGGGTTGCCAAAGCAGCCTGCAAACCCTTTTGTAAGGGTAACGATAGGCAGTGTCTCAGAGCCCATCTCATAGGAATGGGCTGATGCAGAAGCCAAGCAGCAGCTTATTGGCCTTGCCATAGGGATACAGGCGAGTCAAAGCGATGCAGCATCTAGTCACATTGAATATTTTGATGCATTTTTGAGTTTAGAAGACCGAACTCATCTGTTGGTTTTGTGTTCATAGTTTGCAGTTCAATAACTCTGGCAGCACCAGGATTTATTAACAGTAATGTTACAAAAAAGGCTTTACCGGGGGATATTAAACTATTACAATAAGTTGAGGAAATATTTTCTTTTGAAGGAGGAAAAGGCTGGCTTTGTCTGCAGCATGACCGTGTCATATGGACTATGTTTTCTTGCTGTGCTGAAAAAGCAATGAGGAGCTTGAAATGCCAAAGCCAGCTCACACTTCAACAGCATTATCAGGCTGACTCACTACTCTCAGCCAAGGAAAAGACTGTGCAAACTTTGCACAGGCTTTTTTTCCTCCCAGCCTCAGAGATGCATTTCTAATAAAACAACTTCCTTCTCAGTGTTTAGTATTTCCTGCAATGTGCAAGCCAATCCCATGGGATAAACAGGATCGAGTTTGCAGCTTCCGAGTTGAATTTTTTTCTTCTTCCCCCTCCCTACCAGGTCACCTCAACTTGGCAACTTTTTACAGCCTTGCCTGAATATAAAGCAGGTTGCAGGGATGGTCTATAAAACCTATTCAGGCAGCCTGCAAAATAGGCGAGGGGACTCCACGCGTTCTCTTTATCGCTCCCTCTCAACATGCCGGTGGCTGATGAAGAGAGGAGGTTGCAATCTTATGACTTTATGGATAGTGATCCAACCATTTTTGGCTGCTTTGTGAGTGCAGAAACCCCCGTTACTCTTTAGGAGGCCAGAATGTGTGAGGATCTAGGACTCAACTGCTATAAATTCAAGCTCTGTTCTTAGACTACACCATGCACTGCTTTTGTAATGCAAATGGAAGGCACAAAGTGTCCCTTTGATAATGTGCAGTCAGGAGACAAAAAAAGCATTCACTGCAACAGTAAAACTAATTCATAAAGCTGAGAGACAATAGGAAAGCATTATGGATATTAAAAAAAATAGTAATTTCTCCTAGATCAACTTGATCATTAATGTAAACAGTTCAAATGCAAATCAGAAGGAGGTAGGGGAAGGGGAAAGACCCAAATGGCTGTGCTGTCACCTTAGCTAACCCTGGACAAGTTTGGGTAAAGCAAGAATTTAGAGTTCAGCATAAAGTCAGTGTGCAGTTTGTCACTGGAGCGGTGATCTTTGGGCTTTATTTTGGGTACTGAGTTAGGCTGGGTTTCTCTTTGGAAACAAGAAAATCACGGTGTTGGGATTTTTTCTCTTTTTTATTTTGATGTTAGAAAACAGTTAATAAACACTCCTGGGGCATAAATTTTTAGGGGGTGATTTCTCTTCATCACCTACCAGAGTTTAGCTCAAGGTCATCTCACCTTGGTGCATTACACTGAGCTCTGGAGGAGGCAGAGGGCTGGAGGAAGGGGATAGAAGGGCTTCCGAAATGGTTCTCCCAGCACGGTCAGCCAAGCGACGGCACTGCCACGATAAGGGCAATGCTGGACGGTTGCCACAGCCTCCTTCTAACAGAGCAGGCAACCTTTCTCTTGGGGATTGCTTCTGCTTCGGTGCTGTAGTAGAGCTGGTTGGCAGCCTGGGTGTTGAGCTGGTTTGGTGCCGTGAGGAATCAGTAATCTGGGGGGTGAGAAGGGCAGGATTATTTTCCCATTTTTCTGGCACCATTATGATGCACTGCTGTGGCAGAGGAGGAGGGGAGGGAGTGCTGTTGATACCGGGTTACAGATAAGATAAAGTCTGTCACTGTCCTGGCATCCAGCATTTCCTGCCTGGGGTGGAAAATTTGAGGAAAGGAGTACATTTGGACAAGGTGTAGCATTAAGAGACTACCTTGGATGCTTTCCATCTGTACCTAATGGAGACTTCACCCACCATCTGTAGTTAAAGGTGATTAAAAAAAAAAGTCTCATTGTTTCTTTTTGCTAAAAATGCTCTCAGCTGCATTAAAAAATGGGCTTTTATTAAGACTACTGCTCGCTAAATACCATTCATAAAACAGTGACAAGAAAATATGATGGAAAGTTAAATTTTTCTCTCTGTCACTTTGATTTCTTTGTTACTGCTAAAATGACTGCTCTGACTCATATTTTGCATAGTTATTTTTACCTTTTCAAATGTTCCTTAACTGTTCATATTACCCTGGGCAAATCCCCCAGGGATAATTTTCATTTGCATGCAGACTTTGATGGTGTTATTAAGCAATCACTTTCTGTACTAAGTCATTATTAAAAGTAATACCACAGAGCCTCAAAAACACATTAATGGTGCCAAACAATCCTCATTTCAGTGCTAGATTTATGGAAAGGGAAAAGCACAAGGTCTCATATCATTCGGTGGATGCTGCTCTGTAGTTCTGTAGCAGCAGCAGGCTTGGTCAGAAAAGATCAGAGCCAAATTCAGAGCCCTTATCTGTTGTCAGCCTTATTTCTTTAAATGCCCTTTCTTGGGTCTTTTTTTGTTGTTATTTTTTAAACCTGCCTGCTTCCTACTTGTTTTTCCCCTTGGATTTGCCCTTTTCCTCTGGCCTTGGCAAGAAAGCCTGTCTGCAGTCTTCCAGTATACACAAGTTGGGCTGGTTCTGGGAAGGAGGGTCAGCCTTCCCATCTGTAATCACTGTTTTATGGCTTTCACTCGAGGTGTTAATGCAGATCAAATGGAAAACAGTCCAGCATGAGTGTTACGGCTTCTCGTGCTGCCCTGCATACGGTCCCAATCGTTAATTCTGATTATAAGACCTAAAGGTAATTCTGTTTGCTCTCCTAATGCATTGCAGCTCTCCCGGTGGTCCGGTGTCTCTTTTCTCCAATTCCCATCTTGATCAATTGTTTGCAAATAATTAAGCTTTTAAGAGATAATGGTAGGAGCTAATGTACACAACAAAGTAAAGGTCTCAAGTCACTGTTTATTGAACAGTTTGTCTTGATATCCCAAAGTGATCCAGAGTGATAGGTGGACTTGTCAGCTGGAGTCACTGCAGTATTTTTAGTCATTCTTCCATAGATATTTATATATTTAGAAAAATTATAGAATATCTCAAGCTGGAAGGGACCCATAAGGATCAAATCCAACTTTCTTCTCCTCACAAGACTACCTTAAACTTAGCCATTTGACTAAGGTATGTTTTATACATATTAATACAAATATAATATAAACTACACACACACAAATCCATATATCCATACCTATGTGCATTTATTCCTTCAAACAACCGTTAAAAAGTTTTCAGAAGACACTGGTCATTCTTGCACAGGTGGAATAAAGACCAACAGCAACAGTTTTGATTGAATTTCCTCTTTCTTCATAAAATGGTAGTTCTCAGGGTTTCCCCCTTTCTCTCTGTTGCAATGTGATGTCTGCCTTTGCCTGTAGCACAGGCCTTCCAAGCCCTGTGGGTGGGAATGCAGCAAGGCTTTGAATGTTTTAATAGCAACCTAGCCTGTGGCACGCTGATTCTTTGTCAAGTCATTCCTATTATTTTATTTTATTTTTAGTCTACAAAGGAATAACTTGTATGATCCACAGAAAGCTTATATAATAAGGTTGCTTAGTGTTTAAGATTACTTGAAACCACACCGAATCATAGTTAAAAAGCCTGCAACATCGTGACCCTTTAGCTAAGAGGGATTAGCTGTGTGAAATCACAGGCTGTCATGTGATTATGGCAATTACAGATTTATCATGAAATTAAAAGTTTATGCTGTACTAGGATATGAAAAAAGAAATCAGATGACCTTAGACATACCACTATTTGAGGAATTTGTAGTTTGGGACTTTTAAAGCAATTATTTTTACAGTGACAATATTATTCTGATGGCTAATTTTATCCAGTCTTGTCTATTTTAAAAAAAATGTCCAGAACAATTGAAAATTGCTTAATGGAGACAGACTTCTCAATTCCAATAGCTAGAGGCTGTCCAGTAATTATTGCTTGCTGCATGAAATTAGACACAGTTTGTTCAATTACTTAAAATTAGATCACATGTAAGGTGGCAAAGCAAAATAAGAAAAAAAAAAGAATAATTCTGTCCTCGCTTGATAGCAAAGTAATGAAATGAGAAGTAAACTGTAAAGATGAAAATGTTACAAATCATCTCTGTAGGGTATGGGGTTTTTTTGTTGAAGGGAAGCAAACTGTTGTGTTCAGACAGATGGACATAAGTGTGGCAGTTGTGGATGAATGTGTGTAGAAGGCAGGTCAAATACATGCTATATTTTTGCACATGTAAAATGCAAATTACCCACAAAAAAGAAGTCAAATCCCTTCCCTCTGTTTTTCACTTTACGATTCTGGAGCTGTTTCATGTACACACAGAAAGTACAAGGGATGGTTTGCAGGTGTGCAGGTCATCTCTGGGCTTCCTGTCAAGAAAACAGTGCTTTTAAAAGAACTGAAAATTCCTCAACATTTTTGGGTGAAGAAGTCTCTTATGAAGCTGGTGGCTGTGGTGGTGGGCTTTGAAATAGATGTAATGAGTTAAGAGAAGTTGCTGGAGTTACAACAAAAATCCCTGTTTGATAATGTGAGGTGATACTTGCATGTGACATAGCCACGAGAAGTCAGACTATGCTGTTTACAAGAATATATAAAATCTGCTAAATAGCTATAATACCAATAAGATTGTGGAATTTTATGAGGTTTTAAATTCTTATGGTTTACAAGGTTTCAGTTTATGCCTCATGTAATATTACAGTGAAGAATGCATCCAGAGAATAAGGGAATATTTAGAGGGGAAAAAAAGGATGAATGTGTAACAGCAAATACTTTGTGACAATCAACTGCTAAATGGTGTTGGGATAGGACTAACCAGTTATATCAAATGGTCTTTATTGAAATGCTATTAAGCACCTTGTGCCAGTCCGGGTCTGAATCAGATATGTACTGAGACTTGGGCATCCAGGTTAGGAGCCGAACCAGATCCTCAGAACAGGACTTTTCCTTGAAACTGTTACATTTGCAGTATTTGGCCGTTTCCTTTTGGGGCAGTGGCATTTTTGCATAGATGGGAAGGACAGAAATGATGTTTCTACATTTCAGACTTGGTTGTGGTTTTTGCTGTTGATTTATTAAGCAATCTGTATTCATGCAGAAGCAAATTTTCTCAGAAAGCAAATCAAGTTCTCACAAGAAACTTATGATTGAATTATAACATTATCTTCAATTAAAGGAGTATTTCTTTTCTGTCTCTTAGGATTACCACAGCACAGCTATGTTAATGTCAGGCAAAAATGTGCTGATTGTTGACCTTGCGTTGGCCTGTGTTCAAAACACAGGCATTTGTTTATGTTCAGGATTCTGATCTTATTTGCAAATTATTTTGGGGCACTGGCAAGTTTTGCCTTCACTATCTCAGATAACATCAGTGTGTTTTAGTTTTACAGAGAAGTGCTTTATCACATTCTTTGTTGTTCTTTTAAAAACAGAAAAAAAAATAGATTATTTGACTCTAATCGGTCATTTGAGACAAGTACAAAAAATTTTCAGCTAATGCAACAAATATCCTTCTCAAGTATCAAGGTACTGTCAGTATCCTAAGCAGTTATTTCTCCACTTCACTAATCTTTATAATTGGCTTGTCTTTTACTGCCATTAATTAAGTGATGTAGTAGCCCATTAATAATTATAAAAGAGTGACACACCTCAGCATTTTCACCTTTCAATAATAGATGTCACGCTTCTGTTTTGGGTTGGATTGGGTGGGGGTTTGGGTTTTTTTTTAATTTAAAATAAAAAGTAGGCCAAAAAAGCACAT
This sequence comes from Aphelocoma coerulescens, assembly GCF_041296385.1. Lineage (NCBI taxonomy): Eukaryota > Metazoa > Chordata > Aves > Passeriformes > Corvidae > Aphelocoma > Aphelocoma coerulescens. The sequence goes on along the minus strand of NC_091016.1, from coordinate 12,564,447 downwards.
TGTTTTAAATGTTTGTATTTATTTTGGTGTCTTATAGCACCCTTACCCTTCAGAAGAGCAGAAAAAGCAGTTGGCACAAGACACAGGGCTCACTATACTTCAAGTGAACAATTGGTAAGTAATTTTCCTTAGTGTTTCTATATGGCCACTGGCACCCTCTGGCTATTCCTTTGTGGTTTTGGGGACACATCTTGCCCTTGTTGTTCCCCTCCCCAACATTTTATTGATACAAAAGGGGTATAACCAGGTGAGTGGTTTCAGGTGTAGAAAGTATGAGGTTTGCCACTGTATTCTATTCTCTCATCATTCGGGCAGATCTCAGTGTATTCACATTTGATACCAGTCCTCTTTCTGGCTGAGGATGCCTGTTCTTCAACAGGAAGGTACATCCATTGCAGAGCAATAGTCTTGGAAGAGGTTCAGATGTTGGGGGCAAAAAAGGGCCAATTGGCCCCATTTCTGCTGAGCATGTTGTTATTTGGGGATGCTGTCATGCTTTTTATAGAGTTGTTAGAGGGGTTTTTCTTTTTGACTGACATCTTTGTATCTCTTTATCAGTTTGTTTTAAAAATCCAGTTTATGAATAAACTTTGAGGACAATCTGGTTCTTTGCTGCTGAAGTACAGTGTGGAGCAATTTTATTTATTTGTTCCGGCTAAGGGTTGGTGGAGCCCCTGCTCTGTTAATAGTAGTGATTCATTTGAAGGAAGTCAGGATCTGTGCTGTTTCTGCAGCTGCTAACTGTTCGGGGTGTGGTGAAGGTAACCAGTGAAAATTACTCATGATTTAACTATCATACAGCAGCAAACCTCTTTAAAAAAATGTTTGATTTATTACCCTTTGATACTGCATCAAAATGTGGGTTCCTCCCACTATCCCAGAACAAGTGTCATATTTGAAGTGTATTGCAATCTAATACCTTGTAAAACTAAGTGTATCTAATTAATTGTCCTAATATTTTTAGATTAGTGTTTATGATGGGAAACCTTATCCTCTTTGAAGTAATACCCAGAAAATGGCCAAGGCAAACAGCAAGCCTGCTGGGGAAAAGGGAGGGAGGAATGCCAGTTTGCAGACAAAAGTTGTTTTTTTTTTCCCTGTTCAATGAGTGTCAGAGATTAATATTACTGAAGCTCTGATTACATGGCCTAATCCATTTTAGTGAATAAATTTGGTCTTGATGTCCATTGCACCTACATTAACAAACCCTCCTCTCTTAGAGAGAGTAGGAGCCTATGGGAGAGATTTCAGATATATTAAACCCCATTACAGAAAATGTAATTTCTGTCAATATAATCCCATGTATTCTTCAATTTAGTACTTTAGAGATAACAAGCTACTTACAATATATTTGCCTTTGGAGGATTAATTTACAAAGTGCACTATCTGGGAGACGCAGGCGGGCTCACATAAGCATAGCTTGTAAGGGTTATCAATTTCTGTGACCCCACAGCAGCCCTGGGAGATCAATTTTTTGAAGCCCTTTAAGATGCTGAATAAAGGAAAATACCAAATACTTAGTGTATGTGAAGTACGCTTCCAACATGCTTACTTTAAAATGGAGGATTAAAAGGCACAAAACATAAAATTTACATGTTATAAGGTAGTGTAACCCACTGTATTTTGGCTCAGCTGGAAAAAATTAGCCTCTGCTTCAACTTGACATCCTCCAGCCTTCATCCAGGTGCTACCCTAATTTATATGGTTGTCCTTCGGTTTAACGATGGGTGCTTTGGCCCACTAAGAAGCTGTGTGTATTCATCAGGGTCTTGTTTAACAATGGGGTGGAGTAAGGGTGTGTTGCTCCTGCAGGGTCTGGGAGCACAGGATTCAGCATGGACAAATGGGCCAGTTTGGGATGGTCCATCAAAAGAAATTTTTCAAGATGATGAGCATAGGATGAGTTCAACTAAAGTTGGTGGAATTTCTCCAGAGTGACTTTCAGTAGGTTTTCTTTCAGTTTTCTCTTCAGGGTGTTTCTCAGTACCCATCTCACCTCGAATATGAGGAGTTTTTACTTCGGCTTTGTGTCAGGTGTGTTCTTAAAAGTTCCTTATGGGCAAGGAAAAAAAAAAAAGGAGGTCAAAATACATTATAACTGAAGTCTTGTGGATGTAGGGCAGGCTTCCTCTGCTTGAGCTAGTTTAGTGATTCTGCTGTGGTGTTATAATTGTATAAATTATTGAGACAATTCCCCTTCTCTCCCCAGAGGCACAAGGATTTAACACTATAGAGGCAGTGAGGCTTTCTTAAATCACAGGTGGTGGGCAGAGATGCCAAAATATGGCAATTCAGCCCTGGCTTTTTGTAATGGATGCTAAGGAACAAGGAGACTGTGAAGCTGTTGCTGAGTGTGCAGGTTGCACGGGGAATACCCAGCCATGAGGTGACCAATGAGCTACTCATCCCCTCCCAAATCCTCAGGGCAGCCTTCTCAAACCTTTTGCTGGATCTCTTTTCTTCTAAGGCAATGTGCAGAAGAAACTCTTCATACCTAAATGTTTTGCTGCAGGGAAGAGCTAACATATAATTTCTGGTTAGTTTTGCCTTTCTTAAGCAGGCTCATAAGTCATTCAGCCACAACTCACACAAAAAAATTTGCCTTCCTCCTTAGATTCTTCCAAACTTGTTAACACACATGTACATTTTTGTATTAATGATGAGTCATTGTAAATCACTGTTGCAGAGATTAAATAAAATGCTGAAGGGCAGGCTGGGTGCAGATCAGTCATAAATTATTGGCAGCAACACAGCATGTGGGAATACATGAAATGTGCATGAAAAACATAAACTCATGTCTGGTAGCATGGTCGTTAGCACAGACTGGGAATTCTGGATTTTCTGGCTGGAATTAGGAGTTTGCCACAGACCAGTCAGTGAAGAGAGCATTTGTTTTCTGCAGATTGAAGGCATTTAAACAATTTTTTGGGTCATATTTTGAATGCCTTTTCAGTATGTGCTGGTTGCATACTTCAGTTCTCTGCCCTAACAAAAAATATGTGGATTTTCACATATGGACTGCCCTGGTGTTGGGGCTCCCCAGGCTGATGCACATAACTCCTATTGATGGTGGAGGAGTCACAAGAATGGGGTGATGATGTGAGATGTGCCAGAAAATATATCCATGGACACGCACATGCCTTTAAAAATACCACAGTCCCTTTACCATAACCCTTTTCCTGGGGTAGTTTTATTTTTCTTGAAGTAATGAAATAATCCACACAAAGGATTTTTCCCTTGTTTTTTTCCCCCACATGACACCTTCACCTGTGAATCACCAGCATTGCCTTCTAGGACCATCTTTTTGCCTCAGTCGGATGTTTCTGTTGTGGGAAGAGGGAGCCCTTACCCTGTTGCAAAATAAAAGTAAATCTGTGGAAGGTAGGAAGATAGCAGAGTTCAAATGTCATTAGTCTAAATGAACCATTCTGGTCTCTGTCGTATCAGTTGTTTGACCCCATGGCAGTTTAGGGTTCCAGGCTCGGTAACACGAACTAGAAGGGGCACTTTTATGATGCCTATATGGACATGGTAGAGATCTGACCAGGTATAGGTTAATAAGGTGCTTTTCCCAGGTGATAAAAACAATGAATTGAAATATCCAGGGGGTGTGATCCAATCACTTCTTACCTCAGCTGAGAGCCAGTCAGGCTATATTGAACAAGCTATACAGTTTTCTTGTTTACTACATTCCAGCTGAATCCCTTCCCATTAAGAACTAATGGTAAATAATTACTGGTGGTAGTCTATGAAGAAGAGAGAGCAATTCTAATCAAGGGCTGCGTTAGGTGTCAGATGCATGTTTATGTTTTAGAAAGGTCTTGGTGCACACAGATAGATGTTTGTATACTTGTAGAACAATGTGCCTATATAACCTCCTTACATGTGTATGTCTGTATGTGACTGTCTCTCTAAATAATGTTGCATCCAACTGCGTTAAAACGATCCTTAAAAAAGAAAAATTGAGAATTAAAATCCTTAAAGCTCCAGCCTTTATTAGGTATTTCCATTCTGCTTTTTTCAAAATACCCTTGTGCTATCTAGGGCACAGCCCAGACAATGCTGGAGCAGCTAGTCAATATTTTATCTTGCCCTCATTCTTCCGTGCTTCGTTTGTTGAGCTGTATTCAAACCATGCTTGAAGATGGAATTAATAATTACTGCTGGGCTTTCCTGTGGCACTTACTGCTGTAATACCCAAGTCCTTCCCTGACCTCCATGTGCTTATATATGCATACAAGGTTGTGGGTCTGCATGGTATTTTTGCAGTTCCCCTGCAAAGAGAAAGAAAAGTGTTGTCCTGGTTCACAGGGGAAGAAGTGAGGCTCAGAGAGGTCCAGGTCCAGCACAGTCATAAGTTTTGGGTTGGTCTGGGACTTTGAAGTGACTCAAAATTACAGCAATTTATTTGCATTTAGAGTCCAACAATCATTGAAACTTCCTATTTCGTGGAAACTCCAAGTTTTGAGTGCCTTGGTGTCTTACATTGCCAATGTCCAGTGTTGGGAATGGAGGAAAGATGTGAGAAATCAGTAACTTATGGGGAAAGGTTTGGGTTCAATGATTTACTCAGTAGCTCTCAAGAAGTCCAAAGAAGCAGCAGAGCTGAATCTTCTTCTCCAGTGTAGCATTTGGCTGTATGAACCAGGACTGGCTTGCTTTTCTTCCTGCCTTAGTCATTCAACTTTGTCAAAGTTTATTTCCTGTAGAAATAGACTTTTTTATTTTATAATGCCCTGGCCCATTCTTTTAACAGACATAATTGTCATTGGGATGCTTGAGGCATTGAGCCGTATCAAAAATGGTAGTATGAGCTGTAACTGAACTGTAAGGAAGTGCATTAAAGACTAGGGTGCAAGAAACTCTAGTAATACAGTGTCCTGAGTCTTGAGTTCTTGATTTTATGGTCTTGGCTTCTTTAAATGTGAGTTTTGTATATAATTTCCTAGGCTTGCAAAAAACCTCCAAAGAAATCCCAACCAAACATACTGGAAAAAAATTATCAAATAATGTAATCAAAGAATTTCCCTAATCTTACTCTTGGAGTCAGATGAAATAGATTTTACTGAAACTTTGTAAGAAAGACATTTCAAAAGTGCTCCAAGACCAGCCCCAAGATGAGTGTGGAAAATCAGAGATGGACTTGGGATAGGAAGACCTGAGCACCTTCCTGTACGTAGCAGTGCCAGCTCAGAGCATAGACACCCAGAAATAATTTATTACTCTTTTAGTCCCCTCACAACTCTCCTCCAGCAGGAAATTTCCTTCTGCCTCCATTTCTTTGCTTGTGGGTAAGACTAGTGGTAGAGCTTTGCTGCAGTAGTTCCATGGGGCAGGGGAAGAAGTGCTTTGCCATGGCATGGGCAGGCAGGGTGGCATGGTGGGGACAGGAGGATTCTGCACTTCTCACGGGGGAGTGCTCCCCAGAAGCCAGCGATGAATGGGGAGCACCACTGTGAAGGGTGTCCTTTCCATCTGCTCGTCCTGGCTTGCAGATGGTGGGGTTACGGATGGAGCAGATGGGGGAATGCAGATTGGGAGATGCAGATGGAGAGGTGCAGATGGGATCAGATGCAGATGGGGCAGATGCAGAAAGCCCCTGCCTGCCCCTTCACAAAGGGACAGGGGAAAGAGGAATGGCTGCACAACTCTCCACCTTTTGGGAAAGAGTCCCAGGCCCCTCTTTTCCCACTGTGGTTTTTATATCATAGCATGCCAGGTGTTTGGTGCATCTGAAGCACACCCAAACACCCCCAGATCCAACTGATCATGTTGTTTGGTGTTTCCCACGTGTTTAGCCCCATTCCAGCCCCCTGGAGGGGATGGAACAGCTCCTTCCTGAGGCTGGGCATTTAGCGTAGACATCATCTTTGCTCAATTCCTTCATGGAGGGTGATATTCACCCTGAGCAAAAGGCCAGCACATGACCAGTGCACCACTTTAGTCCCACTTAAGCACTATTTTTAGAGTGTAAGTGGGAGAGGAGGCCAGCAGGGAGGGAGCATAGCAAAAGCAGGTGCTGGTAGTATATGCAGCGTTGGATTTTCACCCCTACTGCCTACCAAATTGTGGACTACAATAAATAGGGAAGATACTTGGTTTGCCGAGCACATCACACGCAGGGCTTTTTAGTCCTTGGAGAATAAAATATCTGCTTATTTTCAGATGTATCTATTACTGCTTTTGTTGCAGTAAACAGATTAAATGAGAAAAGGTCAAGATGCAATTTGAATCTGTGTAAGAACATAACAAATACTTTTCTCAGTAATCAGATATAGTAAATACAAGTACTTATTTACTTATAAATGTTAAAACATTCACAAATTATCCTCTCAACTTCAGCAATACGAACTTAACCATCAGATTTTGAAGACAATTTACTTTTCTTCTCTGTGTGATTCAAGAATATGTATACAGTTTTTATTTAAACACTGTTGTGTTAATGAGAATACATGCAAAAGCAGGAAAAATAGGAATAAGAAAGAATATATGTTTTGTGTGTAACAAATACATATTGTTTGATATTCCAGAGAATAAGACAGTAGGTGTTTAGTATATGAAAATCATCCCCCTCCAAGAAAACGCCCACAAAACACCTAGAAAACTATTTTTTAAAGTATCTTGCTGGGTGAATTGTTACATCGTTTGAGCAGTTCAGAATGTGTGCGGTAAATTAGCTGTTCTAAACGTACCATGTGCTGGATTTTTCAAGCAGATTTTTACATTTATGTTTTCACTAAGTCTTAGCTAATTGTTATGCCTTTCACCTTGAATGCCAATTGTAATAATAATATTACATCTGTAGTCTATTTCTCTGTTCTTAAATTACAGCAATCAGGAATACTCACTAGGTAAAATCCCGTATAGTTACTCATAAGAAAATATTGAAATCAGATGAAAAAATGTTTAGCTTGCATATTGCCTTAGACAGCCCTGGAGAGCTGCCAGGCAGTCAAGGTATTATTAGAAAAGCTGAGCAAATAGCTTACAGGGGGAAGAGCTGTGAATGCAGAGCCATCAGGTACTGTCGGATCACCGGATTTTAGGCTGGAATTTCCTTTTTTAGTTCAGTAAAGCCATTTGAAAGTACAGCACAGTGGTTCAAATGTGGGGTTTGGGTTTGTTGAGTGGGTTTAAGAAGTAGTGATACAGTTTTGGCACAGCACATGGGTGTTTTTCCTAAGGGTTCAGGTGCTCAGAGGAGGTGAGTAAAGAGTTTACTTGGGGAAATGCTCCCCTTGGCCTCCAGGACTTCAGGTGGAGGAGAAGATGGAGACCTAATAGACCCTGGGTTTCTTGTGCAGTCCAGCCTTGTCAGTCTCCACAGCCCCCAAACTGCCCCAAAACAAGGGTCATCCCATTCAGGAACACCAAGGAAAGATGTTTCTAACCATTGCTTTGACAGCCCCTGGGTTCAGACTGGGAAAAACAAGCAAAGGAAGCACCATTTATTTCAAAAGCAAATGTGGAATCATTTTGCCCAAGCTAAAAGACTAATTAGTGACACCCTGAGCACTTGGCAAAAAAAGAAACCCAAAAGTTGGTATTATTTTAGTCACATAGATGCTTTAAGGTTGGTTCCCGCTGCAGAGCATTGCACAGTGTGAACAGAGGTTACCTGCCAGTAGTCCTGACTAGCAAAAGGTTAATGTGCAGCCAAGAAAAAACCTCTTTTCCCTCTTCTGGAGTGGTCTTGTATTCAAGAAACTTTTTTTTAGTTGGTGCATTAATGGTCTGTAACGAATGTGATGTCAGGTGCCAGGGAAATAAAATGTAATAGCACCATGCAAGCATTTGCCACTTGCTCTTTTCTCCTCTCCTGCTCTAGCTTTGCTCTGCAGGATCAGGGTAGGGGTCAGAATGCTTTGCTTGATACTTCTTTTTTAAAAATACTGAGATTCAGGTGTGCACCATCTCAAAACTAGAGTTTGACTTTAAAAAAGTGCCTGTTCAGGACACTGTTGTATTGTGGAAATGCTGCACTGGAAGCAAGGGTAGAGCTTTGCATTGTCTCTTTACATACAGTTCTCAGGTCTTGGTTTCTTTTTAGTGCAAGAGATATCCTTGGTATATATTAAAAAAAAAAAAATATTACATGCCCTCAATATATGAAAAGAAAAAAAAGACAGAAGGGGAGAGTAATGGCTTGTCATTGCTTTGCAAGTCAGGCTTTGGTCTACTATTGTCATAGCTATCTGAAGTGTGTTTACATATAGTTTGCCTTTCTGGTATTTTGTGCTTGCACAGACCTGATCTCCACCTATTTTGTGTCAACAGTTGCCGAGATTGGTGTAGAGTGATTAACTGTCACGAACTGTAACACCAACACATGGAGAAAGGTGCCCTCGGAGACCCTTTCTCGCTCTTAAATCAGATGCTTGCTCCAGGCTGCACCTGCATAAAACAAACTGCCTGGTTCAAAACTCAGCCTGAAATAGTAAAAATGGGGCAAATGTTGCCTTTTTCTTGGTTAAATCAATTTTCTCTTCTCAAAAGTGAGACACAGACAGAGGGGCAGGTTGAGGATGTGCTTTCGAGGGCGTGTGTTTTGTCCTGCCTGCCCTGGAATGGTTTTGGTGTATGTGATCCATGGCTGGCTACACCAGCCTTAGCACCAAGCAGGATTCTGCCTTTTCTTTGACTTTTCAAAAATAAAAGAAATGGCAGCAGATGCTGAAAAAATATTGCTTCCACAGTTGTTCAATGAAATCTAGGTCATGTAACAGTTTCATGGGTTATTTTTTTTTCCCTTGCCCAGGCACTGTAGTCCTTGTGTCTTTTTCGGCTAAGGATAAAACTCGATACTGTTAGCTTCTTTTAAATTCAGATTTATCCCAGAGATGTCTGACTTCCCACCTGGGTTATAAAGGTGGTTTGTACCATCTGAGGGCTGATCCCTAAGCTTTCTCTGTCCCCTGGTCTCACAAATTCTTTTAATCTTCAACATTCCTCTGACTTCCCTATGTGTCTTTTGTTGATGTTGTTTTCTGAGTGTGTCTTTTCTTCTGCCCTGAATATGATGCTGTCAGTAGTAGGATTATAAGCAAAATGAATCACTTCACTTAATGGGAAATTATGTTTAGATAAAGTAGATTACAAAGTAGGCTATTAGTAGTGGTTGGAAAACAATGTTTTGAAGTGGGATGTCTTGGGGCACGGAGAGTTTGTTCAGAAGTGTGGGGTTGTTTTTCAGGTTGGCCGTGACTCAGAGTTGTCTCTTTTGTGGTTTCTGGGGAGAGAAAAAAAAAAGGAAAAAAGAATTCAAACCAGTTTTTCAGGTGCCCACATCACACAAAATACATCAATGTGCCTGTATTTGTTGTCTTGATTGTGGTGGGGAAGACACAACCACAGGAATAAAGCTTCCCTCAACACCCCAAACCAGTGTCTCGGGGTATAGACCAGAATGATGTCAAAGCCTATTTCATGTGCAAAACACAGGTCCCATGCAGAACTCCAGTATATTTTCTCTTTGGGGGCCCTGAGAGTGTTTTCTCCCAAAAACACCTGTCGATGGTTTTGGTTTGGCCACCCTGGGCTTGCTTCTCCTTTTCTTGCCATCTGAGGGAGCTGGTGTGGGGTGACTGGGTGTGGAGTTACTCCCTACTCCTTCATTGCCTTTTGGAGATGAGAAGGATGAAGGGATTCATCCAGGAGTATAGGCAGGTCATTTCTCACACCCTTCAGTGAGTGGGAACATATTTGAACCAGCAGCCAGATGTGGGAGCAGCCTCTCTTCTTTTGCTTGGGCTGGAGGACAAGGCACAACTTCCAACTCCCATGCTGTATGTGGGGTGGGGCAGAAGGGAACAGAGAAGCTGTTTGGACAAGGCTCACAATTTGATGTATCGAAGCTCAGAGATCATGCAGGCACTTCTCACAAGCTCTACATTCCCCTAAAAAAGAGGTTATGCTGAGTAGATCGAGGACATTAAACTGCTGAAATAGGGAGGAGTGTTTTCAGAGAAATAGCCAGTATTTTGCTATCAGCTCTCACCCATTCCCAGCTTAATCCCTGCCATCAAATGGGGCTTGGGTTTTTGGCTTGACATGATCTGCTGAAGAAAAGCTGCTGGGTTGCACTGCTGGCATGCACCAGATCAGGACCCAAATTACCGAGTCCGGAGAAGCTCTCCTGAAGGATCAGATGGGAAGTTGATGTTCAAGCCCTTCTCAGAGCTGTGAGAAAACACTGAGCTGGGAGATGTGCATCTCAGTCTGAGCTGCTCTCAAAGCTCTCAAAGAGCCTGCCCACCCTCTATTACAAGTGTTTTTGTGGGAGGCAAGATTTTGTCTGCTAGCGTGTTGTATTCCCAACCACGGTGCTTGTGGGGGCCAGTGCTGTCCCAGGCAGGAGCTAGAGCAGCCTTACTGCTGCTCTACTACATGAATCCTTGCCATATTCCTTAAAGGCTAATTGTGGCACATGGAGATCAGCAAAGTACAGCTGCGCTGGGATTTAGGAGCAGGGAAGAGACGGGAGGTCAGCTCCGCTGGCGCTTTGCCATGTAAAGATTTCCCCTTACATCATCTGGCTGCTGAGGGCGAGTTTACATCTGCTTTGCACCCAGAGGGAATTGTGGTGTCAGGGAATGAGGTTGCTGAGAGTTCTCCCCAGTGCAGCCAAGACCTGCAACACTGCTCTGACTCCCTGGCATCGTCAGGGAGACGCCTGGATCAGAATTTTCACTGGAAATGTTCCATGTTGGCTAAGCTTTTTTAAGGGGAGTATGTGAATGGGAGGGAAGGAGGAGAAGAAGGAGAGCATATCAGAAAGGCCAACAGCAGCTCACCTGTGATGTAGAAGAGCACAGGAGATGGGCAGAGCAGGGAGGCATATCTCCAGGGAGCCCTTCCTCAGGCACAATGGCTCTTCACTCCTCCCCAGCAAAATTTTCATTCAGAACCTGCCAAATAAATAGAAATGGGGTTTAGCGCCATCCTTTTGGGGAACAGGCAAAATTTTGCAAGACTGGAATTGGCTGCTACCCAGCTTTCTTCTAGAAAGACTCATCAAGCAGCCACAGCCATGAGCCCTGCGGAGATATGGAGCATTTGGGCCAGGAGCTTGGGGGTCCCAGCTCGATAGAAAGCCACCAACCATCCCTTCTGTGTCCAGAGGACAGGCCACCACCAAGCTCACTGCTACCCCAAGGCAGTCACCATGCCTGCATTTTGTCCCATGGGGCTGGTACTGGTAGGACAAGGCTTTAAATTGACAAAGGGTAGGGTTAAATTAGATATTAGGGAGAAATTCTTCCCTGTGAGGGTGGTGAGGCACTGTAACAGTTGCCCAGAGAAGCAATGCCCCATCCCTGGAAGCGTTCAAGGCCAGTTTAGATGGGGCTTGGAGCAACCTGGTCTAGTGAAAGGTGTCCCTGCCCATGGCAGGGGAGTTTAGAACTAGATGGAAGGTTCTCCAAAGAACCTTCCAACTCAAACCATTCTAGGATTCTATGATCCTATCATGAGCTGGTGCTCTCCGAAATAGTCTTTTTATTTGGAGGCAGGATGTGTCTAGCAGTGATTTGAGAAGTATGATATGGAGCAAGAGGGGAAGGCTCCCGAGCTTAAGGGCTGGGGAGAAGAGGAGGTGGCCAAAGGTAGAGCTAGTGTGTGCTGGGCCAGCCAAAATGTAGGGCATAGCCAGCTCTCTTACAAGGAGCACATACCTGATCTCATCTCTCTGCTTTCTATTTTTGCCGTCGATATGCTCTCTGCATTAGCAGACTTGGCTTGGGGAGAGATTCGATAGCACTCTCCTGCTTGAAAGCAACTTTTCTGAATGCACAACATGAATCCATTGGTGGGGTCACATAGTAATGCTTGAAGTCAGAAGCTATTTTTAAAACTAAATTGCAGAACCACACATGGCTTTCATTAGTGCTTTACATCAAATTTGTCAGCTAATTAGTGGTTTTTCATCACTAGTTTTTGCATAGTATTTTATTTAATTCACTCTCCAATATTGTCTTGCGACACCCCTCAACCACCAGTGCAGTCCCTGGCACTGATGCTGTGCCAGCAGAGGAGCGAGGAAGAAGAGAACTTGCAGGGGACCTTTCTGATGCTCCTGATGGATGGGCCCTCTGCATTTGGAGTGTATTCCAATGTTACGTGTCTGGAGTGGGTGGTTAGCAGCCCTTGTACTCTCTTCCCTCCCTACCTCCATTTAGTGTTGTAAATGATGTATTGCAGTCCTGAACTGTCTTTGGTTTGGAGGAGGAGGAGAAACCAAGAAAAGTTGCCAAACATGATTTCATGAGGTTTGACTTTAAATTGAACGAAGTTTCTTGAGTGTCTTGGATTTTTTTTTCTTTACAAATAAAGGGAGTACAGAGAGCATGGATTGCTAATGACTGGTAGTTACGGGTCATTAAGCTCACTAACTGACTTCAGGATCAGAACTTTCTAATAACAGCAGTAAGCACTCTTTTAACATTTATTTCTCATTTTAGGGATGGGGAGATGTGATTACCATTTGAAAGTCTGCAGTTATTTTTTCTGTTCATAATTACAGAGGCAGCTTGCTATTTTCAAGGCTGTTTTTAAAACATTTGAAAGTATTCGGTGAAATAATTTCTGTGTTGGTATGGTTTTTTTCTTTTCTTTAACTGACTCTTTTAAAAATCTCTGGAAAACAAACACAGAGAAAAAAAATGAAAATATGTTAAAATAAGGAATAAAGCAGTTACTGAAGTGTAATAATCTTGGTTTATAGCACACTTTCCATTTAAATTGGTTTTATTAGAGATAAACCTGTTAAGCGTTGAGGAATTAAGTGCTGAATAGAGAATGTTGTTTTGCTGCTGTATAAATGAAGGATCCCACAGAGTGCAACTGGTTTTACAAGTAAATTATTTGCCAGTTTGAAGTGCTATGTTTACTTCGGGATCTGTTATAAAAATTATGATTTGTTTGTTGTCAAGAGGGATACTGGTTTTTTTCGGAGGGGCATGAGAGGTTTTAGCACTGGGGTTTGTAGGTAATGTGGGCTTTCTCATTCTCCTTACGCCTGGTTTGCTAGGAGGAGCTCAAGGAGAAAATGAGGCAGAGAGATTTTCAGGAATTTCTTGGCTCTGCTAGTGAGACAGATTTCTGGCGTGCAGCACTTTGGGACAATACTGAGAGGGAGCAGCCTGTGACTCCAAGCAGCAGAAGTCAGTAATGGTGCGAAATTCTCCTCATTTCAGAGGGCTGGGGGCAGAGAAAAATTCAGTAGACCGCAAAGTCTCAGCATCTCCTTTCAGACAGCTGGTCCTGGAAAATTTCATTCAAAGACTGCAAATTGGAAGTCCCCACAATCGCTCTGTCGATTCTTGAGCAAAGGTGACTTTGGAAATTCGTGACAGCAGAGGAAGGTCTTGTTTTATTCACTCAACAGAAGTGAAATACAAGGGGAAGGGAGAAAGAACAGATCTGTGCAGAAAATGTCACTTGGGCTGTAACCTGAGCCTTAGCGAGCTGTGCCTTTTGGAGGGTTTGGTGACCCTCTGAAACTCCTTGCTCTCTGGCTGCTATTATTGTAGCCAATTTCCAGCTAAAATAAGTCTTTTGTCATCACCAGCCATGCAGCCTCTTGCTGAGAAGAAACAAAACTTGTGCGTGGCAGCAAGGGCGGCCAAGCTGAAGGTCAGAGTGCAGAGGCAGATTGCTGCATCCCTGGGGCTGGGGCTGGAGCTCACCCGTGGGACCCGCGATGCGCCAACCAGGGAGTCTGCCCGTGACCTCTGGAGACAGACCTCAGGCGAGAAGCCTAAGAGAAAATATCCTAGTAAAATGCAAATGGGAGAAAAGAGGGTTTCCTCCTCCTCTTTAGGGTTATGCAGGTGGAATTGCTGGGTTTTTCTTGCTTTTTGGGACACGGCAGAAAGTGCAATCCCATGTGCCTGAAAAGAACAAGGAAAAGCTAACTTGAAAAAAATAGAAAATACTTCAAACTTCTGTGTTTGCCCAACTGTTCAAATGTTTTCTCCATGCCAGATCCTTCCCCTTACAAAACAAAAAAAAGGAGGAAGGAAAAAAAACCACCCAGCCCAAGGCATCACTGTGCTGAGTGCAACTTGTACACTGAGGGATATTATGTTGTTGTGCCACTATTGATCCTACTCTTTTGAGGCAAAAAACTCAAACCAAAAATCCCTTCCTCATCAGAGCAAAGGTACCACAACACAGAGCACCGGTGTGGGGAAAAATACTTTATGCAAGCCTTTGAGCCCTTATTGGGTCTTTACTCACGTGAGTAAGGTTATACATCTGTCTTAAGTTTTATGCTAAATTGTATTTTGATAATACTCCATTTCATTAGCAGTTAGTATGCAATATCTTTTTTAGGTCCTGATTACTCTGAATTTTTAAAGATTAGAGTGATTTAGAGTTTCTTTCTCTTAAGATAGATGAATATGAGCATTTGGAAAAAGGGGAAGGGAGATTTTGCCTGTTAGCTTTTCTGTTCCATCATTTTTGCTGATGTTCAAATCAGCTTGGCACTTTGCAAATTCAAAGAGTGATCAAAAGATCCTGGCCCTTCTCTCAAAGAAAAAAACTGAGAGTATGAAGAAATTAACTACATGCCCGTATATTTCTGCAGCAACAGTTAATTTGCAGTTTTGCTTGCAAAGAGTTCTCAAATGTGATTTATAAACATCACAGCACTGCATTGTGGTGTCTCAAGGCAAGCTACATTAATTGTTTTAATCTGATAGGTTCTTACAAATTCCAGGTTTGGGATGCAGGAAGAAACTTGAAAGTGAATACTTTCTTCTTTTTTTTTCTTTTTTTTTTTTTAAATGCATAGTGGTTTGGAGTCTACTATAATGCAAAGTAAAGCGTTGTGTTACAAAGGCAGGGAGGATGGGACAGAAGGTTAAAGGGCATCCTGGAAACAAACAGCTGGACCAGTTTATTTAAACAGATACAAGGATGGGGAGCTGACCTCTGTTTGACTTCTAGTGGGAGGAGCGAGAATGTCATTTTATTACTTTGCCCAGAAGGAAAATGTTCTTGTGTCTGAATTCCCCCCAAAGACATCCAAACATTTAGCTGTTTGGCAGAATTGCTACTTACAGAAAATACTTACACGAATGTGTAGGAAGAAGATAACTGTTAAGTACCTATGTGTAAAATGTTCTTAAAGCAGATAGCCCAAATGATAGCATGGGGCAAACAGGTGAGATTATGTTTTACCATAGGCACATCTGGTGGGTAATTACTGGTAAACTCTAGATATATAGTTTATTCTACTATATTAGTATATAAACAATACTATATATAGTACAGTTTATTATTTTGAGACCCCCACCCCCCTCTTAAAAGTGCTTGTAGTTTGGAGGAGAAGGAAGAAAAAGTCGTGAAGTTGAGGTTGTTACATGCCTAATGTTGCTCAGCACTTATTTGGGGTAAAAGTTATTTCGGTGACCAGTCACTCTCACACTACCCCTTCCTCCTGCCACACTACCAGGTCCTAGCAGTGGGGCAGAAGGATGGACTAAACACAGCAAAAGCCTTACCAGACTCACAAAAAGAAATTGCTGAGGCACTAGGGTTTTGTGGTGTTGTTTTACTTCGAAGAGTTACTGTGAAAATTGCTTTCTGCAAATGCAAATTACAGATATTAAACAATTTTCTAATTGGTCATGGAGCTAAGGCAGCTAACGGGGGAAAAAAGCAGGGGTTTTTTTAATTGCTTATTTCACATGGTGTTTGTGCTACACCTGTGCTTATAATGAGAAAGGAGAATTAGTCTAACCTTCTGCTCACATGATTCTAATTTTCATGGTTTGTACAAGATAATGATAAACTGATTTGCAACACTGTTTGCTGGAGTCGAGAGGGGGTGTTTATTGGAAATGTGTAGAAAAATTGATCCAATACTGTTGCTGACAAAACATGACCTAGTTCAGGTGTAAGGTTTCCAGACTGGCACCCGGGTTTGGTGCCTTTGAGCCCGTTTCCACAAGACAGGTTTGATAAAAACTCAACATCTTGATTCATTTTTGCAGGAGTTTGGGTAATGGGTGTCAGTGGGGAATGGGAGATAGGAGGAGTCTGAAGTCACTGTGCTGGTCTTTGATGAGGGCAAAAGAAACAGCATGGGGCAGTGGTTTGCTATTCTTCTTCTCTCTGGTGTAGGCGAATGGGTGGGCAGAGCTGATTCCCATGGAAAGATCCTGGTGGCTTTATCTCTGTGGTAGGAGAGCTCCTGCTAAGCCACCCCAAGCAGAGGCAATGAAAACAAGCATCAAGTACTCCTTTGTGGACTTTCCTATCCCATTTTACAAGTGTACTGTGGTTTAGCCCACACTCACACTTCTTCCTTTACTAGTAAATGGTGTGGCATACATATTTTTTTTATTCTTTTTCTCTCTTATGAAGAGTGCAAAGTCTGGTTATGCAGCTTTGCCGTGACTAAGTCTCAATGGAGATTTTTTCCAAATGGATTTTAAGTAAACTTTCTGCTGAGTGAAACCTCAAGAGAGATTCTTCAAACGGTCTTCATTCAGACAGGTTCCCAGCCATGGTTTCCAGCCTCCTGATTTCATCACCATGGGGAGACCAGGGTACTTGCGATCTCTCTCCTTCTTCTGTTTTGTTCCAAATTATTTTGAATATTTCCAAATATGCATTGCAGGACTAACTAAGGCGAAGAGCTACAGAAACACGAAGAGTGGGGCTGCAGATAGCTGTTTTTAAAAATGACTCTACCTCCTTTTTTTATTATTTCCAAAGATCTTCTTTTCATTGTTTGGGGGGGAATTTTCAGTAGTCCAGTAATTACAGTTTAACAAGATGTTTGCTGTAAATGGTCAGGCCTAGCTGGAGAAAACAGGATTATAAATTCAATTACTGTAAAGCTATGACCTCGCCTTGACCCCCTCAGACTTTGCATAAAGAGAGGGAGGGGGGAGAAAGCCCACCAAGAAATGACTAGGAGGAATGCATGGCTCTGAAGTCCCCAGCAGTGTGACTTAGCGGTGATAAAAGTCCAGACGTTCCCTCATTTGATGGGGTTCTGCCATCACAGTTCATTATCTTAATAGTGGGCATTAAAAGGGAATTAGGTTTGCAAGAGGTAGGGGCAGGTTTTGATAAAGAAAAAAATTGGAAAAAGAAGTTAGAGGACATAAGGCAGAAATGACACTAATGAGGGGGGAGGTAGCAGATGCCCTCACGAGCATCTCACCAGCTTCACACGTTTTTGTTTTTTTGGTGCCCCATTCTGTATTGAGAAGAGCGTTGCTGGCATTGTTTCCTCAAAACTCGGCTAATTCCCCCATGAAAAGATGAAATGGAAGTGTCCGACTGTGCTAAAAAGCAGGCAAACATAAATCAGCTTGGAAACCCCAAGCTCGTGCTCTCAAAGGTCATCAGGGTTAGAGGTTTAGCAGTATTTGCATCCCCGTGCAGCCTGATGGAGAGCGCCACAGTAGGGCGAGAGGGCTTGGGGATGGGTGGAAGACATCCCTTCCCTAACCATTTGCTTTTCTCTGTTTTCTTGCAGGTTTATTAATGCTAGAAGAAGGATAGTTCAGCCCATGATAGACCAGTCCAATCGAGCAGGCAAGTCCCCAGTAGTAGCTGTATTCAAGTCACACAGGAGTAAACAATCCTCAAGCCATTCACCAGGAGGTCCAGTACCTGGTAAATAAATGAGAAATGAATGCTGGGAGTGACAGACAATTAAAATACAACCAGCTTTCTTTCATTATGACTCTGATCATTTTGGAAAAAAATACACTGAAAATTCAAAAAGGGAAACTAAAATGATCCACTCCGTGACCGGACTTTCTGTACATTATCCCAATTATTCTTTTATTTTTTCAGTAGTTGTTTGCAGTTTTCCTTCCCGGCTCTTTCTGCTCCTGTGACCACTCCCTGGTGCATGGCTTGGTGTGGAATTGCTGTAAACTTTATTACCTGTCAAAAGGGCAAAGGGGTCAGAATCACTTGTGGGACTCAGTAAAGTTCAAAGACATTCAATGAGGTAGAGCTTTATGTGCTTTAATAACCCAAGCCAGCTTACTTCTGAAGCTGGTTTTTAATGTACAGTGAAAACCTCCAGTTCAGGTAGTGGTGCTTGTATAGGCTCATTGTGTCCCTCGGCTCTTCTTTTGGGAAGAGCATTTGCTGTTTACTTTGGGGGTATTTATTTATATTTTTTCAAAAGACCTTAAGTTTTCACATGTTGGTTCTATTTGGGGTCTTGGCTCACAGCTCTCTGGGGGGTATTTACCATCAAGGATTATCATAGCCCGTTACTCCCATTTGGTTTTGTTTTCCAAGTCTCACTGCCAAACTCCAAATCCATCGTTGTCCAAGATGCCTTTGGGCCACACTTCCTCTTCAAGTACATTCGATTATTTGTCATTAGGCATAAATATCTGGCATGGATGTGTTCAGGTCCTGCCCTTTGAAGGCACAAGGGTGTAATTTAACACACTGAGATTTCAGTGTGACTATTCCAGCCATAAAATCCGGCTCCTATGCAGGTTTTTGCATTGACGTCAGCAGTGGCAGCAGCTGGAGCCGGGGCTCCTCATGTCTCAAGATTTCAGTTTGCTAACTTCATTTCCAAACTTGCAGAAGGAAATTAAGCCAAACTAAGTATGCTTGTTAGGCCAGCCACTAAATACACACAGTGGATGTTTTCCCTTCTTTTTAGAGCCAGCATTGATAGTCTGTGGGTGGGGGGGGTCGTGTCTTGATGCCATGAGAAGAGGCGACCCTATTGGCTATTGCTAAAAAGAAATGTTCTGCACCTTTCCAGTAAGTCAAGGAACACCCTACAACCCCGATGGGCAGCCAATGGGAGGTTTCGTGATGGACGGCCAGCAGCACATGGGCATCCGAGCGCCAGGTAAGCCCCCGGGACAGCACCGCCCACCTACGGGTGGCCTCGGTCGCGCCACCACAGGTAAACACCTCTGCCCTCTGCCGCCATCCCAGCTGCCTGCCTTGCCTCACCTGTCTTCTGCCTGCCTTCCACGCCACCGAGAGAAACCAGGCATCTCCTTGCTCGAGCTGTCCTGGACCCTCTGCCGTGCTATGTTTTGGAAAGGGGCTTTTGGCACTATCTGTTGACTTTGCTCATTTTCTGGCATCTTCTTGGATTTTTATCTCCCTCTAGGACCTATGAGTGGAATGGGCATGAATATGGGCATGGAGGGGCAGTGGCACTACATGTAACCTTCACCTAGGTAACCAATGGCAAAGCCAGGGGGAAGTAAGTACAAACGAGGTCTTTGTTCTCACTTTGTCCGAGGGATATTTGTCTTCTTGCATTTCCCTATGTTCTCCCTGCCCATAGCCTCATGCTTGTTCCTTCCTTTCCATCCATCCATCCTACACCTGGGCTCCTTTGGGTTTTCTCTCCCTCTGGTTCAGCTCCAGCTTTCCAAGCTCCCAAACCCCCCGCCCGCGCGCGCGCCGTACATTGACGCTGCCGTACATCGATGCCGCCATACATTGATGCTATTATCCATCCCCGAGCACATGACAAAACAAGGAGCAGCCAGGGAGGTGGGGGAGCCCGTCGTCTTGGCAACAGACTGATTTGCAAAATGTAAGCGGTCTGCAGCAGCGCAGGGAGAGGAAAGAGCATGTCCCCAAAGTGTCATAAATCTGTCTAACCGCAGTTGATGCATGAGTTACATTTCTCCCGCTAACCTGCAAGACACCAAAAAAGCCAGAGACTTCTCATGGGGTAGGAAAAAAAAAAAACAAGCAAAAACCGGCAGCTTCACTTAGTTGCATTTTGGAAAGCGATGGACGAAACTTTGATTTTTTTTTTTTTTTCAAGTTTATTTCTCTTTGTCTGTCCGTCATAATGGGATTACGTGTGGCAAAGGAAAAAGAGAGAATACAAAATAGAGGTGTGCGCAGCAGGCTATGGAGCTTAGCCCAGGCTAATTGACTATATCCAAATTAAGTATGCCATCACTTGCAGTGTGACAAATGGATTTGACTTATTCAGTATACAAAAATAGAGATCATTAATGCAATCTTCAGTGGCAGACCTCGCAAAGAAAGCCTAGAAAAACTGTTGCAGTTTTTTTTTCCCTCTTGTCTTTTTCTAGGGGAAAATACATTATACAAATTTTGGTGTGGTTTTTTTTTTTTTAAAGAGTAAAGTGATTTGAAACACCAAGACACGATACCATGTTTAAATGGTGCTTGATTCTGCTTCTCTTGCTCTCTTTCTGGAGTTAAAAGAGTTATTTCAGCATCTTTGCTGTGCCCCCAGCCTATATTAACATAGGGTTTGAAGTTACCCAGGGCAAGTGTATTTCGTAGTAGTGTTCTCTGAGCCCAAGTCAAAACTAAGTTTTAACAATTAGCTGTGAAAACATTCCTCTGAGCTTGGGAATGCAATAGCCTTATTACCTCATCATGAAAATTTCTAGCTTAGTTAATTTAAATATTGTTTCTTAGTTTCTGGGTCAATTAAATTTAAATGATGTATTTTATGCTTCGTGACCAATTAAATTAATAGGTTATTACAAAAAAATATTATCATCTTTTTTGATTAAAGAGCTGTGAGTACAGTATATTTTATAAGCAATTTTCATTAGTTCAAAACTGTTCCTTTAGGCTAGATTAAGCAGCTATTCATTGCTAGAGCCTTGAGACCTGATTCCAAGGTGTTCGGCGCATTCACAGCGCGCTCTTACTTAGAACTAAAGCCAATTGAACCTACTTAGCAATAGCGTATGCCTTTCACCCTTGATGATTATGGAGCTTATAGCTCTCCGAAACAATACACCTGTCAGTTCCCATCAGCTACAGCAATCCAAGCAGAAGGCAGAGGCCCACAGAAAGCAGGAGGTTTTATTGTTTTAGGTCCAATTTTTTTCTTATTGTTCTCCCAAACCCACTGAAAGGTTTGACTGAGTTGTGCGTCTGATTTTTTTGCAGCCAGAGGTGATCAGGGGGGTAAAGAAATAATTGATAACTGTTATTGATTATGTATATGTTTTAATGTGCCTAAAAATATGAGTTTGATTTAGCAACCGTACTTAGTAATCCTATCAATTTCGGCTTCCTATGAGGCCTTTGTTCAGTGATGTATGTCCCTGCTGTATTGCATCTATTTGAATGGCACAAATACTTGGGACAGATTCCAAGAGATCAGGCTCAAGAGCTAAATAAATAGCTGTTGATAAACCTTGACACCTATTTAACCCATCGCTCCTCCCAAGTCCCTTGTTAGCTGCTACAGATTCTCCGCCTTGTATTCCCAGCATGCTTTTACAAGTGGGGAGACGAAGGCAGGTGGCTGGAGTAAGGCCATGGGGAATGGAGCCCACCTGAGAGCTCTCCATGTGACGTTAGTCATCTTCAGGCTGGCTCTGCCTCTGGCATGCTTCCAGATCAGAAACACCTCCTTTGCATACGTTCCTGTCCATAAAAGCAGAAAGCTGTTTTATCTCCAAAAACTCTGCATTTGGAAGGGGGAGGACGTTCTTGGGCTTTTTTTTGACCTGGGGGCCATTCCTGTTTCCGTCACTGTGAGTCCATAGGTAGACTCCCAATTCCACAGAGACAATGGCGCTCGCAGGCCCGTGACTCCACATCCCGCCTCGGGCTGGAGCCCGGCCTCCCTGTGCCCGTGTGGAGCAGCTTCGTGGCCCGATGTCAGTAGCCAGTCCCCACCACTCACCACCACCTCTTTCTCTCCCTTTGCAGGGCTGCAAAGTATGCCAGGGGATTATGTGTCTCGGGGTAGTCCAATGGGTATGAATATGGGACAGCCAAGCTATACCCCGCCCCAGATGCCCCCCCATCCTGCTCAGCTGCGTCATGGCCCCCCCATGCATACCTACATTCCTGGACACCCTCACCACCCAGCGATGATGATGCATGGAGGACCACCCCACCCTGGAATGCCCATGTCAGCATCAAGCCCCACAATGCTTCATACCGGCGAGCCAGCAGTGAGCGGACAAGTGATGGACATTCATGCTCAGTAGCTTAAGGGAAATACACGTTGTCTGCAGCGATGGTAGATTTCAAACATTGTCTTTCTGCAATGACTATGGAGTTCTTGGCATCAACTTTGGACCAAGGGACGTTCCAATTTTTCACAGGGACCCTGAAAAGCAGGAAAACACCAACTGAAGTCAACTTCTGGGGACACGCTAAATACCTATATAAGACATTAAGAGAACAAAGAGTGAAATATTGTAAAATGCTATTATACTGTTATCCATATTACGTTGTTTCTTATAGATTTTTTAAAAAAAATGTGAAATTTTTCCACACTATGTGTGTTGTTTCCATAGCTCTTCACTTCCTCCAGAAGCCTCCTTACATTAAAAAAGAAGCCTTACACTTATCCTGCAAATGACAGAAAGGGCTTATTTGCAGGATTTTTAGAGCATTAAAATAACTATGTCAGGCAGAAGAATCTTTCTTCTATCCTAGGATTTCAGCCATGCGCACTCTCTCTCTCTCCCCCCTCTCTCCTCCTCTGTCTGTCTTTCTTCCCTTTCTCTCCCTTTCTCCCCGTCTCTCTCCCTCTCTCTCTTTCTAGCCTGGGGCGTGAATTTGCATGTCTAATTCATTTACTCACCATATTTGAATTGGCCTGAACAGATGTAAATCGGGAAGGATGGGAAAAACTGCAGTCATCAACAATGATTAATCAGCTGTTGCAGGCAGTGTCTTAAGGAGACTGGTAGGAGGAAGCATGGAAACGGAAAGGCAGTGTATTTGAAGCCTAATTGTCACATCAGAGCATCCTTGTCCCCATGCAGCAACCACCACCTTGTACATCACTTCCTGTTTTATGCAGCTCAAAACATGGACTGAAGATTTATTTTTAATATGTTGACTTTCTTTCTGGGCAAGACATCGGTCATGTGTGCATTTTTTTTTCCATAGTCCCATCATGGAGCATTTATGTATACATTGTAAATAAATTTTGTGCAAAAAGGACTGGAAAAATGATCTGTATTATTGCAATTTTTTGTAAAAGTAGCAGTTTGGTATGAGTTGGCATGCATACAGATTTACTAAGTGGGATAAGCTAATTATACTTTTTGTTGTGGTTAAACAAATGCTTGTTGATAGCCTTTTTCTATCAAGAAACCAAGGAGCTAATTATTATTAATAATCATTGCACACTGAGTCTTAGAGTTTCTGATTGAAACAGTTTGGATTGTATAATAACTCAAAGCCCAGTTGTAGTAGTTTGAGTGCAGTAATGAAATCTGAATCTAAAATAAAAACAAATTATTTTTTGTCATGGTGACTCCACTGCCTGCAAAATTTGTTTCCTGCCCCCATGCAGTATTTGTAGCCATTCTATCCCAGACTGAGAGCCGAGCAGTTACAAAATTCATCTGGCTCTGGAGATGTTACCTATCATTTGCTATTTAAATATCAGCTTCATATTTAAAGAATGTAAAAGTAATGCTACGCTGCATAAAGAAACTTCTTGGAACTTGCACCATAAATTGTCAGGATGGGAACTGTTGCCTGTAAATAAATGTAATATCGTAGGGCATTATTGGGACAGAAATTTGTAGTGTTACCCCCTCTCCCTCCCAAATTATAGTTCTAAAACACAGTTCTAATTATTGAGTTCCTTACTGGAACTGAGCATACTAAGGAAGGAGGAAAATAAAACTCGGAAAACATTGCCTGGGCAATGCATATCTGTAAGGGGATGAGGTGCTGCTGGACCTCTGCGAGCAAGGCCAGTGCAGACCCTCATTAACCAATTTCCTCGCACATTTGTGCTTTCTGCACCACAGCCAGCGAGTGAAAGAGCCCCAACCAGCCTGCTCAGGCTGAGACCTCGTTTGCTTTAAGTCAAATCGCAGCTATAGAGGAAAAAGTAGAGATTCCCAGGGCTAGGAAAATGACACAAATATCTTAATTAAGGCGAAATAATGCAACCCCCCAGCCCCTCCCAAGCCAGCCGGCACCACCGGCGGGGAGGTGTCCCAGGCATGTTTCAGGACAGACTCCCGCGCTGGGCAGGAGCAGGCAGGGGTGCAGGCAGAGGTGCAGGCAGGCAATGCAGACCTTCCTGAATTAAGCAAGCCACCAAAGGGGGTCCTCTCCCCCCCTGGTTGGAACTTCCTCCCCATCTTTTTTTTTTTTAACTCTGAGTTTTCTTTCTTTTTCTTTTTTTTTTTTCTCCTCCTTTTCCCCCGTTTTTTCAAAGGGCTGCTGTACTGCCGAGGAGGCTGAACATCCCGACTCATTCTTTGTGAGGCCAGAGTAATGACACTTTTCTGCCAAAACGTGAATGAACGGGGCTTGCTTTTTTGCCTTTTTTTTTTTTTAGGTTTTGTTTCGTTTCGTTTTGTTTGTTTTGTTTTTATGTGTTTGGGTTTTTTGGGTTTTTTTAAGGTTTCTTGAAAGACAAAAACAAACCGCCCTCTCACAGGCAAGGGCACACGCGTCCCTTCTCCTCGAAGCCACAGTGAAGTGGGGTGCAGACCTTCCTCCATGGGACCTCTTTTTTTTTTGGAGGGGGACACATTTCAAATTAAACCCACGATTACATCCCAAGACATTTAATCAGCTGTAATTATAACACATTCAAAATGAAGAATATGCCTTGACAGTATTTTTATTGTTATTGTTCATCGCACGATGTTAGACAGCTTCAGAGGCACAGGAAAGAGAAGTAAACGGGTTACAAATAGGGAATTATCCCTCGTTTAGCATTAAAATTCATTTAGATAAAATTGCCACAAACATTTAAATGGGGAGATTAGTTCCCCCTCACGCCTTATTGCACTCTCTCAATGGCTCCGTTAAGAACATTTTACACGTTGGAAATTCCGCCTTTTCGGGCCGCTCGCTGTTTCCTAGCTACCCTCCTTTCACCGCACCGGGGGGGGCCCGGAGGGGCCCGGGGAGGGCCGCCCGGCTGCGCCTCCGCTCCTCACCCCGGCCCTGGGGGCTGCACGTCCCGCGGGGCTGCGCTCGGCGCTGCGCGGGGCTGCGCGGGGGCGGAGTGCGGGAGAGGGCGAGGGGGGCGGCTCGCAGCCCCGCTGTCCTGCCGCTGCCCGCCGCCGAGGAGCAGAGGAGGAGGAGGAGGAGAACGAGGACGAGGACGAGGAGGAGGAGGAGGAGGAGGAAAGCCGTCTTCGACTGCCATCTCTTGGGGGCTCGGGAGAGTGACGCGGGGGGAGGGAATGCGGGGGCTCCGGGGCCGCCCGCGGAGCGCCGCGGATGTTGCGCGCTGCCGGACTAAAGTTTGCACAGCCTTCGGCGATGCTCTGTTTCGTTGGGTTTGGTTTGGGTTTTTTTTTTTTATTGGCCCCGATTTCCCGCGTCCCCCTTTTCTTTTTGTGCCTCCCCCGGGCGCAGTGCCCCGTGGAGCCGGGTGCGTGGGGTGCCGCGCAAAGAGAGCGCAGCGCTTTCTTCCCCTCACCCCTTCACAGAGGCGGGAGAGGGGCCAGACCCCTCAGCGCGGTATTTGAGCGCACCGCTGCGCGGGGCCTGGCCTGCCTGTGGGCTGGGCACCCGTACCCCACGAGGGTTTTTTGGGGCGACAGCAAATTCCAGCCAAGCTGAGAGGGGCGGACCAAGTCCCGCTCCAGGCAGAGGTACTTCCCTGAGGGGTGCCTGCCCTGCCGGCTCGGCCATGCCACCCGCAGCCACAGGTACTTTTTGGGCTCAGAAGCGGCACTTTTCGGCCGCGCGGTGAATATTTCCACCCCCGGCGCTGTTGCGCGAAAAGTTCCCGCTACTGGGGCCTCGCTCCACGTGTCCTGAACCTGCGTGGAAAATAGAAGATCATTTATCCCCTCGCCTGACCTTGCTACGCCGCCCGTGATAATAACATGTATATATATATATATATATATATATATATATACACATATATATATATACATATATATATATACATATATATATACATATATATATATATATTTATATTTATATTTTTTATTTATTATTTATATTTATATTTATTTTGTATTTATATTCATATTTATTTTGTATTTATATTCATATATAAAAGCAAACGGACGTTTCCCGCGGGCGGGGAGGAGGCGGCTGCCCCCGGCCGCGGGCAGGGACGAGCGGTGCGTGGCGCTGCGCGGGGGCGATCGCGCCTGGGGTGGGAGCTCCCGGTGCCTCCTGGAGGTGGCTGCTCAGCTCCCGGGCCGGGCTGGTGCTTTGTGTGTGACAGCCAGCAAGCCTTCCCCGTCCCTTTAATACGTGTGGAAATACCCGCATGCCTGTGTGGCAGCTGCTTCCAAAGCCCCAACTAACTCTTTTGGAAGAGCAGGGCGAAAAGAGTGAAAGGCGAAAGAAAGACTGTTCATTTTTTTCCTTTGGTGCCATTTTGGATGTCATCTGTTACCTTGGTGACTGTGCTCAGCCCCCAAAGCCCCTGGATTGTTAGGGGGAAAAAAAAAAAAGCATGCTATTTCTGCACCGTCATTTATCACTGTCACCGCATAATGATTCCCCTCGCAGCTCCTTATTGATGTTTGTAATTGCATTATCTCATAAAGGGAGGGGGTGGCGGGCTGGGATGATCAATGGAGCCGCGCCGTGCATGCCGGGGTCAGGGGCTGCGGGAGGCGGCGGGGCCCCCCCGGACCCTCCCGGCCCCGGACCCCCCCGGCCCCGCTCCCCGCCTGGCAGACAACAAGTCCCGGGCACCGCCCGGAGCGCGGCCCCGGCAGCCGGCGTGCAGGGCCAGTGCAGCTCCCGGAGGGGCCGTCCTGCTTGGACTCCCCAATTTGGGGAGAGGAAGTGGGAAAAAAAGATAGGGTTCCAGCAAGGGAAAAAATTAAAGTGGGTGTAATGTGATTTGTCTGGAAAAAAAACACTTGGTGAATTCTGCCCCCAAATCCCGAGTACCTGCCTGGAGAACGACGGTGCGGGGGTGCTGCGGTGGGGCTCCTCGGGGGCCCCTTCCCCGCAGTATCCCATCGGCCGCGGGGAATGCGCGGGGCCCCGCGGGGCGGAGTGGCGGCCGCCCCGGGGAAAGGTCCGGCGGTGGGGAGCGCTGCCGGGAGCAGAGGGGGAGCTGGGGAGGGGGCAACAGGACGGGGATGAGCCCCCTCGGCGAGGAGGAGAAGGTCCCAGAAACGCGGCTCGTTTACCGCATTTAGTTGGTTTTTGAACCGATTTCTTTTCGTCGAGCGCTCTATAGAGAGGGAAGCGCTGCTGCAAACCCCCAAACCGGAGCAGCCCACGGGGGATTTTCTGCCTCTCCCTTCTCTCCCTCGGCTCTATAAAATTACCAACGAAGTAAAGATTAACTCCTTTCTCCCCCTCCTCGCCGCGCAAAATGAACTCCATCCACTGAGCCCAAAAGTTTGAAGAATTATTTTCCAGCCATTTTCCCAGGGGACGAACCAGTGCACCCCATAACCCGGGACTTGGGGGTACCAAAGCCGAACCTGTGTGAGCCAGAACAGAGGGATGCTGATTTTGCCACAACCATCCTAGGCAGTCCCGGAGCCTCCCTTTCAGGCGCCGCGCTAAACCGAGGGGGGAGAGCAAATCCTCTTCTGCTTGTCCTTCACCGCATTGATCAGCTCTCTCCCCAGGTTTCCCCCTCTTCAATCTTCCCTTGGAAATTTTGCAACGCTTTAATTTGGAGGTAATACAGCCTAAGTGCTATTGTTCTTTTTCCCTATATATATATATGTATATATATATATATATGAAAAAAACCATACACACACACACACACATACACACATACATATTTTTTTTTTCCATATTTCCTCCAGGAATGAGGGTTGGCGCTACCGTTAGCCTTGTAAAGAAACGCCGGTTGTCTGCTTTTACGTAAACATTCATGATTCCAAATAAACTTCATAAGGATTTCAATTGGAAAGTGAAGCGGTCGGCAGTGTGAAGACATTGTACTTGAAATTTCAAATGTGAACTAATCCAACTTAGCTATTTTCTCACTTTTTCTGGTCTGATAGTTTGCAATCTGGAGATCCATACTTAAAAAAAAAAATATTTAGTGCCATAGCCCACGGTTAAAATAGTGAAAAATTAGTCTCGTTTCAGAAATTATTTATTTATAGAACGAACATGATTAAAACATAAAAAACACACAAACTGCAGCTGCAACAAAAAAACCCCACCGTGATTTACGATTATTAAATCTTTGATTGCCATGTTAATGTTTCTTTTTCTACCTTTCATTTGCATTTTAATCTATCGAATCTTTACAATTTTGCTGCCTCCTACTCGAATGATTGATTACACATCTGAAAGAGGGAAAAAAAATCCTAAGCTTTCTAGGCGAGCTTCTATTTTTCCTCCCCCCTTCCCTTTGCTGGTTTGCTTTCTGAAACCTTCCTCAACAATGTTAATGCAAGCAGGACAAATTAATTATGCTCTTTTAAATGTCAAAGGTATAAATAAAAATGCTTCCACCCCCCTTTTCCTCTCCTTTGCTCCTGCCCCAAATGGGAATATTTTTCCAAGCCGCTTGTTTTAAAAGCAAGAAGGAATCACCCTGGTAAAATACAATTTAAAAAATACGTGCAGCATCCTGACTGTAAATAAATATTATTGCGTGGACATTTACCTATGGAATAGGGGGGAAAAAAGAACCAGAGAGGCAGCGGGAGTCAGGGAGCGGTGATGAAAGCTCTCTGGCGCAGCGGCAGTGCTTTCCTTCTCTGCTGAGCCTTTGCTTTGGGGCTGTTCCCCGGCCCCCGGCCCCCCTTTCCCCCCCAAAAAAAACCCCACGCAAGAAAAGGGGGTGGTCAAGGTGCAGCCCCCGACAAGAAAGGAGCATGCCCGTGGGTTCTGCCTTGCCTCTACGCCGTGGGCCGGGGTAGGGGGTAGAAAGACTGGGGTGGCAATGTAGGAGCGTGATGATCCCAAAGGCGGGTCCCACCTGCTGGGAGTGGGCGCCACGGAGCAGGGGGTGCTCAGGCGGGATAGCCCATGGGGGCCACCTACCTGGGGGCTGCCCACTGGAAAGACCCACTCGGGGAATGTCCACAGGTGGACACTGAGCTGGGGGATGCCCATAAAGGGACCACCGTGCCGGGGATATCCCCCCGAGGGGATGCCCACGGAGGGACACCCAGCCAGGGGATGCCCACGCTAGACGGGGCCCCCCGACAATGCCCGCGCAGCGCACGGGGCTGAAGGCAGCCCGCGGGCAGGAATGGTACCTGCGGGGGCCGACAGGCGCCTCTCTGGGGAGGAATCATCAGGAAAAAGGGAAAAGAGAGGGCAGGGTGGGAGAGGCGGAGGCAGCGGCGCGGAGGTTCCGCACCTGCGGGCCGGGAGCGACCCGCGCGGGTCGGGCAGACAGGGAAGATTTAGAGGTGAAGAGACGGCAGATTGTTAAGAAAGTAATAGTAAGGTGTCCCATATACTACAGTTTTATTGTGGGGTAGTAACTACTAGATTTATTTATTGCCGAGGCAATATAATAAAGATAATGACCGCAAACTCAAGATAAATGCTTACGCCCATAGCTGGTCAATTCTTTTTTATTTAAGAGAGTGATCTGGAGAGGTGAAAGTCATCTTCTCCCGACCACAAATATCAGTCTTGGTTTCCACCAGGTTATAAACATGACATGCAAATAATGGAGCTGCTGCCGGGCGCGGAGAATTTGGGGTCGGGGGGTAGGGAGGTGCCCCCTCCCTTGGCATTCCCTCTCTCCGAAGCACCCGCAGAGGAGACCACCGAGATGAAACAACTGGGGAATGAGCCTCCCCACAGGGAAAGCGGGGGGGGGGAGGACAAATAAAAGAACCCCACCCTCTCAAACCCGTGGGGAAATGCCACTTGCGAGGGGAAGCGCCCGGGGGAGCGGCCCCGGTGCCCCGCACCCGCCGCCGCCCCCGCGCCCCTGCCCAGGGCGATCGTGTGTCAGCCCCACAATGGGCACTTCTACTCCCGGGCGCTTTGATCCTTGCACGGCCGGGAAAAAAGCCACCTGACAGCGATCTGCGACGGGCGGGAGAGAGGAAAAGAGAGAGAAAGGAGGGGAAAAAGAAAAGAGAAAAAAAAAAAAAAAGGAAGAAGAGTTGAGCCGTAGAATTTCGTGGTTTGTGCGCAGGGTAAAATTATAAGGTTGAAAAGTGCGAACAATCCTCCTCAATCTTTTACAACATCAGCGCTGCTCTCAGCCTTAACCAGAACCTCCCTTTCTAGCCGAACGTGAGTTATCATTTCCCCAGCCTCCTGCCTTCGCAGTCCCCGCAGGACGGGCAGCTCCCGCCTCCTCCAGCCGCGGCCGAGCGCATCTCCCCGCGCCGCGCGGGCCGCTGCGCGCTGCGCAAGCAGCCGCTTAAGCAGCGGGCAGCGCCGCGCGTTCTCCTCCCAGCACGGCAACTCGTCTGTCGCACTTCAAAGGGTGATAACCTAATTGCTTCCAGAGTTTAAAAGTAATTAAGCTATATTAAAGGAACTTAAATAAAACCGGTTTGCCGCGCATTGGCTCCCCTTGTCCTTCAGAAGGTAAATTGAAGTCCCGTTTCTGGAAAAACTGCATTAAAAATCTTGCATTTATATAACGTATGTGAAAAATGTAAACAGATTTCGTTTTTGAAAGGTATGGGTAAAGTGGTGGTAATTATGTATAATTAATGCTGAAGGGAAAATGAACACATAATAGGTTCCAAAGATTAAACCATCTGTAACTATCCGGAGAACTTTTAAAGTTTTTCTTTTTCTTTTCTTCTCTCTCTCTTTTTTTTTTTTTTTTCCTTTGTAAAAAATACATCTATTTCCTTTCACTAAGGATTTTTATATGTTAAAATTCAAGTTAATGTTTTCATCTCTGAAGTATTCTGATTTGAGAAACAAATCCCTAAAAGGTTTCAGCAATTCCCAATCTACAACTTTGAAGATCATCCAACGTAAAAATAAATTGAATGGTAATTTTAACCATTATTAATGTTTGTGGCACTTAATTTAGTTAGGTGCTGGCTTTCCATTTTTGATTACACCATAAGGAAGTTATTTTGCTAAGAAATATCAAGATAAAGTATACGCATTCCCACACATTCTTTATATTTTTTCTGGCATGTATTTATTATAGTCTACTCAACGTATTTTAATTTCTAGGTAATGCATAATCACCGGAGCAAATTTTTTTTGCCCAGCAACATGTTTGCAAGGGTAGAACCAGACTGTGAAGACGTA
Organism: Aphelocoma coerulescens; assembly: GCF_041296385.1. Taxonomy (NCBI): domain Eukaryota; kingdom Metazoa; phylum Chordata; class Aves; order Passeriformes; family Corvidae; genus Aphelocoma; species Aphelocoma coerulescens. The sequence continues at coordinate 12,533,325 of NC_091016.1, read as the reverse complement.
GGTCCTGCACATCCGTACATGACATTCAACACAAGCGACTATAAATTTAAATACGTTTTTCTTACTATGTCAGATCAGCTTCACAGAAGTAAACCCAGTGCCTTTAACATTTGCAAAGGTAGGAATGGATCTAGCTTTAGCAACACTACTAGATGTTGAGACGCTGTGTGAGCTGTAACTTCTGTCAGCGACTGTGCTTTTTCGGTAACAGTAATTCTTAAGGTGTGAAGGTAGAGTTGTTAAACCTCGTGTCTGAACAGACTAGTTGCCTGAGTGCTGGTTTGCAGAACTGGTGGCTAGAGAAAATAAATGCATTTGTGCAGAAAGAACAATTATAATTAGCAGGAACTGAAGTTTAAACTGCTTTGTTAACTCTAGCATCCACTTGAGAGATAGAAATTAATCCGCTCCTTTCAGTCCAGATTCAGGTCTGGTTCTGCTGCTGTTCTGACTCTTTGGGTATGTGGGGGAGGTTTTCTTCTCTGAGAGGGAGAGCTAGATACCTCCTGTGGGGAATTCACCAGCTGGCAGTTCAAGACAAGGTTTAGGTTGTCACTCCCACTCCCCAATTATTGTGTCTAGCTTGGAAAAGTAAATTTTTAAGCAACAGTGCTGCTCTTTGATATCTGCCATACTGCAGAGGTTTATATACAGCTTAACCTTTCAAATTAATTCCTAGACTCACTCTTTAATGCAGAGGCCAAGCAGCTGAGTCTTAGCTTGGCATTTCTGGCAAACCCAGCTGGAGATGCTGAAGACTCTGGAGCAATAAAGGGGTTTGATCTTCAGGGGATAATCTACTTTAACCCCATGAGCAGTTTTTGTGCTCCTCGCTCCTCAGCCTACCTGAAGGAGGATGAGCTGCCAGTGGATCCCAGCCCAGTGACTCACCCAATAACTTTTCCTGAACAACATCCATGTTGTGCAGACATCAAAGTGAATGCTTGGGCAAATGTACATATGGGAAGGGTGTGGAGGAGAACAAGGCTCAGATGGGGATTGCAGCCTCAGGAGCTTACTTTTTGGGGATGAAAGTAGTTGTAAGGCCCAATGTGAGTCAAGTACTTATAGAAGCTATAGAGTCTTTCAGAGCTATAAAATTGGTTTGCTACTGAAGTGCTCAGCTATTTGCTGATGACAGCACAAGGGCAGTGTGTGCAGGCAGGTGCAATGATCCCTGGCATTGACCAGCATCTAACAATGGTGGATTAAGTCAGCTCCTATTCGGGTCCTGATAACTCATGCAACACCAGAAATATAAACTTCAGCCAGACTTTTTCCCAAGCCTGGGAAATCCCCTGCAAAACCTCCTGTGTTCAAAAAAGCCCCTTTCCCCCCTACTGGTGTCCTGGATAGAGATAAAGGATAAAAACCCCACAGTTTGTCACTGTCTTTACCAGAGTAAATTAACAGCATACTTCCCTTTTCAATGCCTTTTGATGTGCTAATCATCACTCAGTCTGATGTTGCCACCTTACTCTTGCAGGGTACCTAATGTGTCCAAGCACAAGTTGAACAGCAAATCAATGGAATTTCAGCTTCCAAGGATACCTGGGGTGATGCAGAGTCAGGGGTGGGTGATACTGCCTAATGGGATGGCAAACTGGCTTAGGGTGCCTCAGTTTGTCCCTTGATGGGAGGTGCTTTGTAGTTATCTTTCTTATCACTGACTTGTTGAAGTGAGTTTCTGCCCATGGTTTGAGTTGATACCACTGACTGCTGTGAGCATCAAGATGGTGATGAAAAAGCAAGCCTGGCTTCTCCCTAAAATGTTACTCTCTCAGTCCCTGTGAGTGGGATTTCCACCTCCCTTCCCAGCTGCTACCCACAGAGGTTTTATTGGAAGCTAGCCCAGCAGAGCTCTCACACAGCCTTGCGTCCTAGCATGGGAGTAAGCCATACTCAATTCAGAGAGCAGCAGAAACTGAAACTATCACCTGAATTTTCTCCTCTGGCTGGATTGCTCTTTTCTTTTATCCCCCCCCCCTTTTCTTTCTTTCCCTGTCTTAAAATCCCTTTGCCCAGAGCAGAATTAACAGCAGGCCTTGTTAACGAAAGGATCAGCAGCGTCTTCTCTGATGGCATTAAAACCTCCTACCTGGCAAATTAGTCCTCCCGCTACCTCCTTCTCTTCTTACAAAACGTTTTCTTTATTGGAACTTGTTAGCGGATTGTTACTTGCACAGTAATTACTCGGCAGTAATTAGAGAGATGTTAAAGAAGCCGAGTCCAGATTTGGACCCAGATTTAGCTTTCTGCTGAGTTTGAGGAGTTGTCTGGCTACTGAATGGGAGCCAAGACCTGCATTTCAATAGGATATTGTGGGATTTTTGCCAAAATCTGACCAGCTCTTCCCCTGAATCAATGTCCACACTATATCAGAATAGGGTATGAGTCCAAACTGAGAGGCAAGGGGTCTGCTTCCTTTAGCATCTGTCCTTGCATCTCTGTTGAACCTGGCAGCCATGGTTTGAGAGCAGATTGCCCTGTCCTTTGAGGCCACCGTGCTCATTGAGCAGAGGGCATCACCCTGGAGGACAAAAAGGATCTCCTCTGATGTCCAGCTCAGGCAGCTGCTGGTGAAGGTCTTTAGCTCAGCTTTGGGATCATGGACTAGGAGTGACCAAAATGTGCAGTTCAGGTTTATGATAGGAGAATGCTCTTTTTCTATTATTGTTGTATATCTCCTACTGGATATATTGGATATACTGCCCTGGGACAGAGCTACAGTGCTTTTTACCAAATTTCTCTGCCAAGCACAGCCATTGTGGCTGGTGTTGACAACATAGGTACAGGAGCCACCAAGCACTGAGGCTGCTGAGATGGAGGGTGTTCAGCAAGGAGCGTATTGTTTACACCAGGAAACAGCAAATAGCAAGGACTTATTTTGGAGCAGCGGAAAGTCCCTTGAGACCCACAGAGGTGCCAGCTTGAGGCCCTGTGACATGGTCTTTGCACAATTGTCTGAACAAGTTGCTGAATGTGGTAGGAACAGCTGAGGTGAAGATCTTTGTCCTGGGGAGGAAGAAGGAGCCCTTTTAACCTCTCAATTCCCAAGCCTGGCAGGGATAGAAGTACTGTGGCTCCCCTCCCAGCTTCCTTCCTCCTGCCCCAGCCGCAAGCCCCGGGGCCTGGGCTGGAAGGACATCTTATCTTGTTTATGTAATATGAGTGCTGAAGGGTTGGTTCTTTCTTTGGCAAAATGTTCTCACGCTGGGGGCTCACCTCCTCTGCCAGAGATGGAGCGGTTACTGCCCGGGCTGGTCTCCTTTTGGGGTGGTGGGGAAAACAGGAACAGAATAAAGCAGGAAGTTGCAGCTCTTGGACACTGGGCTGTTACTGGGAAGCATGGATTTGGGTGCTGGGACGGGTCAGCATTTCTCTTGGGAGAGGCATCCCTGTTTTTCCCAGCGTGAGGGCTAGGAAACTCTTGCAGTGAAGAAACTGAGAGTGAGAAATAACTGCATTTTATTTTATTTTATTTTATTTTATTTTATTTTATTTTATTTTATTTTATTTTATTTTATTTTATTTTATTTTATTTTATTTTTTAGCAGGTCTTTCTTTGCCTCCAAACAAGGAGACATGCAGTCATGTAGACTTTCTGTTATTAGAGCAGAGCAAGGTCCCTGGGCCTCATCATCAGCCAAGTGGTGCATCTGCTCACCTCTGACCGAAGAGGACCAGGCACAGCCCCAGCAGTGCTAATGAAGCTCTGGCCAGGCAGGTGAGATGGAGGGACGTGCCATAAAACCACCTCCTTGGGGGTGTGGGCTGCAGCCTGGCAGCCCCTGAGCCTGGTCTGCTTCAAGTGGACTTTTTATGGCCTTACATAACTGCAGCCTATCCCACCTGCCTCCTTACTCTCAGCCATGGTAGCCCCTAGGTAGGCAAATAGTGAGGCTGATAATCGATGACTTTTAATACATTTCTTGATTTAAATCACCGTGGCTTCTTCTTTATAAAGTTTCAAACACTTGACTAAGGCACAATGCAAATTTCATATATATGAGTACATATATATAGATATATTTATATATTTTAGGCTATACAACAATGGGAGTTCTCATTATGCATCTAAATACCTGCTCCATTTTAGAGGCCTCCAAAGCTGTTCAAGTCCATGCTGCTAAGCAGTGTTATATTTTGAACAAGGGAAGTTCAAGCTTTTAGCAAACAGATGCTGAGGGGCTGTTGCATGAGGAGTTTGTCATTCTTTGGGAGCATTTAACATTAAATACTATTTCGTTGCTATAATTAGAAAACCCTTTCAACAACAATGGCAACAACAACTGTAATTAATAACAACCACAACAACAACAACAACAATACAATCCCGTCTTTTTACTTCTTTAAACTATCTTTATGAACTGAGTTTCATGCTGGCATTAGGCAAATGTTATTCAGTGTCATTAAGCAATAGTTTTCTCCCCTGAAAAACTGGGAATACTGAAATACAGAGCAGGTGAGTTGAGTTTACCAGGGAAAGACTCTGACATTGCTCTTCATATTCTCTTGGTGGAGAAGCCCTTGACTTAGCTCAAGTCCCAGCTTCAGATGCAATGAATGTGTAGCCTTAAGTCTCTCCATGTGCACACCCAGGTTGTAACACCACACTTCAAATTGTGTCTTGAGGAATTCATTTTAGTCCAGAGCAAAGAGGAAGTTGGTGAAAGATTTCCTTTCTAAAATAGGTTGACCTCACAAGTGTATGGGAGGATGAACTGTGCAATTCAGGGTACAGAAATCTCTGATTTATTAAAGCTCTCCAAGGCCTACAGTCCTTAAATAAAAGAGGATTCAATCAAGATTGCACTTTCTGCAGCTAAAAATTGGGAAATTTGTATGTTGATTGCCATCCAGGGCCTATGGATGGCTGTTTATTGCTGTTCAGAGACAGATTCAGCAGGAAAACTGAAGCTGTCCCCTGAAATAAAGGGGTAATCTTGAATTACCCCCAGTGCAGAGGAGAGCTGAACTTGTTTTGTTCTATTGCCTCATAGTCACGGTGGATGCATGATAGTTACGTGCAAGTACAAATGGCACATACTTCCAATAACACACAAGACATCCTTTCCTAAAATTACTTTCTTAGTACTTATCTTCCCTCTCTTTCTCATCCTTCTCTGCTCTGCTGGGCTCGGTTATGGAAGTTTCTCTACTGAGGGTGTAAAAACCCACACAGAATGATGGGATGTGTAAGAAACAACTTGTAACTGAAACAACTCACTCTCTTACAGCACACATAATCAAAGAGGGTTGGTAAACTCCACGGTTAGATGAAATAAGGCCTTTTAAGGAGTTGAATGGAGCTGTTTGTTTTCCCTCTTGTAGCCCTGTTCCTCCAAGGCATGCTGTCATGCTCACTGGACCTGAGTTTTATAGGTTGGACTGGAGTCTTTGACAAAACTGAATTTACTTTAAATGACTGAAATTAGATACTTATAATCCAAAGTAACAGCCTAGGGGCTCTCTTGTGTATTATCCTTCACTCTCAGCCCTCTGCTTTGTAGTGTCAATGGAATAATTTGTTAAGAAAGTAGAAATATAAGCAATAATTCTGAAACTGAGAAGGAGCCCAGACTAGCCTTTATTTTGCCAATACTTGTTATCTTCTAACCTAATATGACAGTGCCTGTCCTGTGGGTAGCCCCTTCAGAACTTGGTTTTGTCAAATTTCTGCTTTTGAAATTATGATTCAAATAGTATTTTTTTCTTTGCCCTACTTATTTGACAACACCACTTTTCTTCTCTCCCAATGAGACAAGATATCCATGGCACAGATGGGCATTCAGATCAGAGAAAAGAAGACAGATTTCTTCCTACTCATGGTGACGACTTGGATGCCTACTTTCCAACCAACTTTCCAAGAAAACTGAGGTATTAATGTGTCCCATCAGTGCTCAACAATCTTTCCCAGCAATCTCATCACATGCCACACTCTTCCAGATCTCTGTGTTGAATATTTCAAGTGGTTTAAATTGGAGAGGTTTTCTTTACATCGGAGACAGATTATACTTACTTGGGATGTAGCCCTTTGTAATTTTAGTTTGGCAAGGTGAATAGGCTCCAAATCACCCAAAATTTCATTCTGTTGTTTGTAGCATGAGTATGTCTACAGACGAGGGAGAGTTCATTATGTATTTCCCTATATACCTGCATGCATGCACACACAGAGACTAATCAATAAATGTGTTGGGTTGAACTGATGAACTAAAAACTGGTAAGGAAAATCTTTAAATACATGGAAAATATTTGGAATGGCATTCTAACTGGGCTGTTCTACTACTTAAACTTACTTGGAGCACTTTGGTGACAGTGAACACCCTGCAACTGTTTTCCATTGATTGAAGGTATAAAGTCCCATTAAGGTGCTCACAAGAGACACCAATGCTGCTGCTGCTGGTTCAACAGAAACCTCTGAACTTTTTGCCATGGTTGGGTTTTGATGGATTTAGACGACTTGACAACAATTCTGTTATCTTACATTTGAGTGATCCAGATCTATTTATCTAATTTCCTCATGTACTGCTACCGGAAGCCCTACCTGAATTTCTCTCCGTTTCTCTACACAAGCATTTAAGGAATTTAATGAGGATTATTATTAACAGATTACCCAAGAGTGACTTTCACATGAGGGCAAAGAAATATCCTTATGCTGGTTTATACACAGGCTGTGCTCCAGCCTGTAATCCAGGCTACACACTTCACACTGATAAACAAATGGATTTGCTACAGGATGTAGAAACAAGGAGCTGCACAGTTTGAAAAGGAAGTGCTGCCTTGAAACTGTTTTTTTAGGGTGTTGTTTGGCCTGATGGTGTCTTGGCATGTGATTGAGTTGCAGCTTTCCTACCAGTTTTATAAGAGTAATGGTCTTTGACTTATGAAACTGTGCTTTAGGCATGTAAAGAAGTTGTAAAAGTTTTTTGACGTGATAGACCTGAGCCAGTCAGATGTCTCTTTAGTACCTACACCCTTTGCACTAGGACCTGTAAACTACTTTTGTGAAGGGAAAGACCAACACATTAATGTATTGTACATGGTGGCATTTAGGCATGCCTTACTGTTAATTGGAGAGTATCACATCAGGGCTCTCATACCACTAATAGAGCAGACCCCTCAGTCACGAAATAGGCCAGTTGAAAAGCCTCTTTCCCTTTGTGCTGGCTCTTGAGAAGCTCTGTAAAATATAAAAACCTGGGGCTGTCAGACTCATGCACTGACACTGAGGTGGGATGGGGCCAGGGGATGGTGGATGTAGCTGGAGATGTACATTACCAATATGTTGGAGGGAAGAACAGGGAAAAAAGATAAGTCCTGGTGGAATCCATCCTTTGCCTTTGTCAGATAACTTCCCTTGTCAGAAAGCAAGCACTGTCTCTGCATCCCATCAATGCTGAGGCACAGCTGCCTTTCCTCTGGCCTTGCTGCCTCCCAGGGAGCGGAGCGAGGGAAGTGTCACACATGACTCTCCTTCCCACTCCTCATCCCATGCCTTCCTGCACAGCACATTGCAGCACCATTCACAGGCTCCCCAAAGTAAGGAGGTACAAACATGTCACCACCCCAGCTGCAGAAATGGGGCAGTTTCTCTTAAGGTGCATGGCTGTGTTTTGTGGTAATGGCTGGACACCCAGGGGCTGTGCTGTTTCATTCTTTGTTTGCCTGAAAAAAGGGCTCTGTAGACTACAATGGGAATGAGAGTTTATTTACCTGCCCTTCATGACGTAGCTCAAATGTTAAGAAACTTCCTTCGAGTCCAGTGTTAAAACTTACCTATTTGTTAAAACACAGTTCTGTAGGACAAATTCAGCATTTAGGAGCCATGATATGGATCATATGGAAGGCTGGTAAAAAAATTAATTAATGAATGGATTACAGTGACCTATAAATGTCATTGTTTCATCTCAAAGATATATTGGTACTGTAATTTTTACTTAACTCTTTCAAAGGACCACATGTGAGCACCACTGAATGGATACGGAAATTATTTATACAGCATGTTAAGGGGACATTAAAGCATTTCATAGCATGTGGTAGGGCTTCTCAGTGAGGAGAAAGGCACAGATCAGCTATCCAGCTGTGGTGTACTGCTTTGGCTGTGCCAAAGCCACCAGATGATGTAGCTTTCCTGCCTGCTTGTCTCTAAAGGAAATGCAAGCCTCATTCCCGAGGAAGGGGCTGGATGCATGGTCCAAGGTGGGGGATCCTCACCTTTAGATACACAGAGGAGACAAGGCCAGAGGTTTAATTTTTCAGCTTTCTTACTGCCTCTTTTATTCCCTGTCTGTTTTTTCTAACCCAAGGCTTATTTTGCCCCGTGTCAGGTGGCACCAGCCTTTGTACAGCTGCTTTGTAGAGGAAATGCAGCATCCCTCAGAGATCAATGACTCGTGGCTGCTGCCAGCTTCAGTGATTGTAGTGGTTAGGAAATGCTTTGTAGCTGTGACTTCTCCGCAAAATAAAAATAGTAGTAAAAAAATTAAAAAAAAGACAAACATCCATCCTGTATGGGCTCCAGCTCCACAGGGGGGTGGCCAGATCCACCACCCTCCTGCTGGGCTTCTTCCAGCTTGAGGTACTTCCAGCTTGGCCTGACAACTCTGGTTCATGTCTTGGCAGTAAAGACTGGCTAAGAACAGGTTATATACTATATACATATGCATATATAAAAATCATATATATAATTTATATATATAGATCTACACACATGAAAATGATATAAAAACTATAGATGCAAATTTGATATGTATGTTAAAAGTATGTACACAATATATGCAATATGTATATATGCAGAATTTAAAAAATCTGTTTATTTATGGTTATTTAAATATATATTTATGGTTATTTAAATATATATGTGAAAACATATATTTACTTATACATATACATTAAAAGAAGGCCAAAGTGGATCAGAACCCTATTGGGATGTAGGTACATATGTTCCTCCTGTTACAGCAAATAATGACCATGGACTATGGCAGCAACCCAGAGAAGCCTTCTGGTGACATCATAAACTAGCTGAGCTTTGCCCTCTGGGTTTATGATGATGTCATCAGAACACCTCGACAGAGAGTACCTTTAACCTCACAAGTCAGATGTGGCCATCATTTATTTGATAATCTATATGCTGGGTGACACTGCTAATGGTTTTGTAGGCTGAATCCAGAGCAGTGTGAGCAGTCCAGCCCATCTCTACCTCCACTGGAGCCTTGGCAGGGGCTGGAAAGCACTGCCTTTATTTTTGGTACGAATCTGAGTGCGAGTTTGATTAATAGTTTGGGCCAAATGTTTAACTGGCTTAGGAGTTGTTTTTTGGAGAAAAGTAGAGTGATTTTTGATGATAATGAAATATTGGTGGCCTGAGTGGTACAAACAGAATGGACAGGTGTGCTCACGGTCCAGTTTCTGTCCTGACCCTAAATGCTATCAAGGTCTTAAAACCCAAGTGTAAATTCAGGTGCCTAAAAATTACCTCCCAAAATACAGCAGCAAGGCTATGGAGCCTACAGTGTCTTTTGAAATCTTTCCTGTGGCTCTGTTGGACCGTGGGAGACCAATCACATCAGCCTTTTGGAAAATCATATGCAATGCATATTCCAGCCAGCCCAAGCCAAAGTTAAACTGCATGCTCAGCATAGAGATGATCATGACAACAGTTAGAGGAAAGAAACTTGCATAATATTCACCAATGAGGTTGGGTAACATGTTCAGTAGGATAAAAAAACCCAAAAAAACAAACAGCAAAAATGATTCCCAAAAAAATCCGGCAGGAGAGAGTTTACATTCAATTTTAAGTATATTTAACATTGTGATTTTCTTCTTCTGGATTTACATGCTGGAGAAGATGTCAATGCAACGACTTGTAAGTATCCTTTGGCTGGCACCTTTGTTTTTAAAATGATGTGGTCTGATTGATTTTTGGTGGAGATTGCAAAAATGATAAACAAGGCAGGGACACACAGAGAGATCGGACTCTCCTGGTGTTAGGAAAACTTGGAGTTGGCACAGAGATTTCAAAGCAGAGAAAGTTTTGGGTTATTTACATATTTGCATAGCAAAAATAAAAAATTAAATTTAAAAGCAGAAATTTACAAAATAATAATCATAATAAATAAAATTATGTATAGGTCCCTGGGAGTCATAGGTACCTCTCTCCAATTCCTATGTATTAGTAGGGTATAAAAAGGTATCGCTTTCCAAAGTAACCATAGCAACATGTTTTCATGAGTTCCCGTTGAGAAGCCAAAAACCTTTGTGAGCAATAAATCAACCTGTTTATATCTCTGAACTTAAATCTTTTATTGGTTACTGATTAACTTAACTGTGCTGCCTGACAAATCTTCATAATAAACAAGCCAACCAGCAAGCCCTCAAAAAAAATCAGGCTAACTATGTTTAAAGGACTATCCCTGAAACATGCTCTACATTACAATGAATTTGGCAGTCAGCATGTGGTCATGTGCATGTTTCAACATGGATCTAAACCCCAGAAATCACAAGATGTAGAGTTATAAAAAGACATCCCTCTGCAACTACTTTAAATAAATATATGCCTTGATATTTACCAGCAGTGTTGCTATGGGCAAAATAATTAGTAACTACTAAGTAATGTAGTCCTTCTGAAAGAATGTAGTGGGAAAATATCTGTTGACTGTCAGTGATGCTCTTACCTGTGCTAAAGATGATGAGAAAACAGCAGAAAGATAAATTGTGGGATTTTAGACATTCACTCTGTGTGCATCCTGTAGATTGTGTGAATGGGAATCCTACATCCTCCTCGTGTATAAATGTATATATTTCCTAAGGTTAGGTTGTTGCTGGGAGGCTATTCTTTTTTTCTCTGTTTTTTTTGTTCAGGGCTTATGTGAGATTTTGGCTTCCACAGTAAGTCTACATTTAAATTAATTAATCTGTTGACAGTTGAATTGTACTAAGTAGCTTCGATATAAAAGATGATTCCCAGATACTTTTCCATGCAACTTAAAAAAAAAAAAAAGAAAAAAAAGAAGAAAGAATCTGAGGAACTTTGTTCTAAACATCTGTCTGGGCAGATGTCAAAATGCAGAGTGTTACTGCATTATACTGTGTGAGTATATGACACCGTGTTATTACTCTTGGCTTAAATATTCACAATGGATTTTATGATCTATTTAAAAGCAACCTTTGATGGGAGTGTAAACTCCTATCTTTTGTCATACAATAAGCACCTTCGTAGAACTAGTTCTGGAGTAAATATTGAAAAATAACACGATGTTTTCTACTTCTTATTCACAGTACATGAATATTTATACAGAGGGAATTACAGGTATGTGTCAGTGGAAAAGATTTGGCAGATTTTCTTTGAAAATGAGTTTTGGTGAATAAACTCCTTTTGAAGTAAGATTGTTTTGTTCCGAATTGCTCTGGATAGAATCATAAACTTAGAGCTGTACTTTAGCCAGCTGATTATAATCTAGTACAATAATCTGCATTTCTTCAAGAAATGAGAGAGAGACAGTGTCAAGAGCATTACAAATCCAACAGTAATTTAGGGAACTGAGCTAGAATGAGACAATGCTTATAATGCTAATATTCCAGAAACATGTTTAATTTTTGTTTCCAGATTGCATATATTAACTCATTTTATTAACCTGTCTATAGCCTTGATTCAATAAACCATTCCTATTCAGTAGAGCTCTAAAGCATATGTTTGCCTTTAAACACATGCTTAAATCCCATTGACTTTTTAATGCTTAAAGTTAAGCATGTGCTTAGATGTTTTTGCTTGCCTTTGCAAAATAAAATTTTAAAACAAAGTATCTTGGGGAAAAAAAAATAAGGACAAAATTTTTGAAAGTTTAAAATAAGAAAACAACTTCTCAAACTGTTCATTTTCCCCTGTACTCCCCAGATTACTCAAACTAAATACCTGAAACAAACAGAAACAATTTTCATGGCTTATTTTGGAGTGCACTTGGACCTGAAGTCATGGAGATTCTCTGCCAAAGACACGAACAATAGCAGGAATATCTCACTGTTTGCATAATGAGCAATGAATGGGAAGTGTGAAGGTGAAAAGACAGATTCTGGGTTTGAGAGTGACAAGGTGAGACTGCTTCTTTATCACACCTTTCTTTTTTTAAATCCAAACATCATTTTCAAAGCAGTAAAAAAAAATAAATCTGTGGCTGGGAATTGCTCTGTAGCTTGCAGCCAACTGATTTGAGTTTACTCCCATTGCTTGCTTCATGGGAAATGTCAACTTGCTACAGAAAGTTTTAATTGGTTTATGAGTGATATATTCAAGCTGTTTATTTCCTAAAACATCTGTTTTTGTTTTAGTTCCCCAATGTCAAATGGTTGGTGATATCCCAAGGTAGCACAGTTTCCAAGTCATATTTCCTGGGGTATCTATCAATAAAAAGGCCCTTAAATTGAGCATAATGAAATTAGTACAAGGTAGTCAAGAAGTCTCCAGAATCAAGATATCAAAACGTCCCTCTGCACATTATTTTTTTTTTTCCATATTGCTTGTGATTGACTGCTTTTGGGGCTTGGAGGAAGAAAGCCATGAGACTTATGGCTTATTTCATCTTCTCCCCCATGCCCCCACTTCTTCGATGGCCTTGAGCAAGTCTAATTTGTATTGTTATGGAAATTGGAATTAAGCCAGGGAAAGCATAAGCCTCGTGCTGCACCCGATGGCAAAATCTAGTCATTTTTCTGCTTGGTGGACAGAGAGACTACAATTTGTTTGAAGATCTCTCTGCTACATGTGACAACAGGAGTCCAAACATAAACACGCAATTGTGAGAGCTAAAAATGAGCAAAACATTCATAAGAGGTTTCCATCTGCATGCACACATCAAAAAAATTCCTCAATTTTCCACCACCCAGGGGCTTGGTCCAGGAAAAGGAAAAGGGAATTTTTTGAAGTAGTTATTGTTCCCAATACTTTAATACATGCAGGAGTCTTCTCTTTGGATTACAAAACAGAGTAGATTTGCAATATATCTCTAGTAGGTGGCCCAACCCCCAATTTGCTCTACTTTCATTCATTGTTTATTGTGAACTTTGTTTTTAAGCTTTTGGGGAAAAAAACGTTTGAGAAGTTCTTTTTTCCTTTATTAAAGAAAGCTAATTTGAGGCAGAGGCAGTTCAACTGAAATCCATCAAAACAAAGCCCACTTCAAGTATAAATCTAGTAAGTATTACTTATCAAAATAAGCTCGAAAGCAGAAGACAGGGGGAAAAAAGTTTGCCGATCAACTTTCTTACCAAACTCATTTGCACCCAAATGAAATGGAGTTATAAGGATAAAATTCTCAGCAGATTTGCACAGCACAGTAATAGCCTTTATGCTTGGAAATTTATGGGCCATGGACAGTTTATAAGAAACGATGTAGTTCATCAGAGAAGCAGACTGATGGAGCACATGGGAGCATTCTGTGCAGGAAGTTGGGTTTTGGAATAATACTTACTTTGATAGAGTTGTTTTGTTAGCTAAGTAAAACAGTAGGGAAGCCAATGGCCACTTAGGCTTCAAACATAAATATATATTTATAAGTCACCCAGCTGCTTAATTGAGATCTCTAGTGTTTTCCTTAAGTATATCTTATCCAAAAAACCAGTAATGCAGAAAATAACAACAGCAGCAAAGACCTGCTATATGCTGAAGTTCATTTAATCAGTCAGTAATACTTAGGGGGAAAATGGAGCATTATTTTAGGGGCAGATTCATCGAGGTTCCCAGAGGCTCTTCAGCCCAAGTAGTGGCTCAGGTTTGGCTCACAGTGCTCTCTAGCAATTTCTTGCTGAAGAAGCAGCAGGATGTCCTTATTGTACATCTCTCTTCTCTTGGTGGCTTTTCCTCCATCATCAGGGTACAGTGTAACTTGTGCGTGACTCGTGTAACCAAGCACTCACAACCCAGTTTGGAAAGATAAACGCTGGGGTTCCTGCCAGATGCTGGCTGTGTTGGCTGTGGAGGGGGAGGGAAATACATAGGGTTTCAAAATGTTCTCCAAGGGAGGTTACACAGGGGATGGTTCATTAAATTTGAGCAAAGAACCGGAAAATAAGATTTCACACTTCTAGGCTTGAACAGCCTTGGTGAATTTGGTATCCCCGGAAAACCTTGAGGAAATTTGGCAAGTTCTAGGGAGCCTCAGAAAATGCTGGAGGCATTTGCAAAGGTGTTTTATTCTTAGAGCACACCTCCAAGGTGAGGTAGAGAGTAGGGCCTCCTACTCCATGCACCCTGGCCAGCTCTCAAAAGCACCTTCTGGCTGTGGGATCCAAGGCAGGTGGATGGTGTGGTCTTGGGTTTAGCTTCAGCAGTCCCACTGTCATAGCTCTTCTCAGATGTCTGTTTAATTGAGAGCAACAGTGTTAATCCATATCTCCTACTTTCCAGGTGAATATCTTAACTTGGAGGATACCGAATATATAGAGTTGTGCCTCTCAGTCTTTTCTAATGCAATTGTTTGTCTCCAAATGGGCAGTTTAATATCATTTACAGAGACCCAAAACCAATTCTTTGATCTGTCCTAGATTGGAGCTTGAGGCCTGACCAGAGCCAGGGAAGACTGAGTTTTCCCTCCCTCCCCAAACAGGAGTACTCACATCTCTTCCCCAAACAGGAGTACTGATATACTCCCTGTACTCATATCCTCTGAAAAAGTCTAGAAAGTTTTAGGGAAGTGGTCTTTGCTCAACCAGGGCTTTAAGGAGAGGCTATGATTTAAATATTGTTCTTAAAGTGTGTGCAGTTTTGGGCACCACAATATAAAAAAGATAAAAAGCTGCTGGAGAGCATCCAAACAAGGGCTACAAAGATGGTGAAGGGTCTGGAGGGGAAGTCACACGAGGAGCAGCTGAGTTTATTTGGTTTGTTCAGCCTGGAAAAGAGGAGACTGAGGGGAGACCTCACAGCAATCTCCACCTTACTCACAAGGGGGAGAGGAGGGGAAGACACTGTTCTCTTTTCTTTGGTGACCAGTGACAGGACCCACAGGAAGGGCAAGAATGAGGTTTACATTGGATATTTGGAAGAAGTTCTTCACCCAGAGGGTGGTTGAGCACTGGAACAGGCTCCCCAGGGAACTGGTCACAGCACCAAGACTGACGGAGTTTAAGGAACATTTGGACAACACGCTCAGGTACATGGTGGGATTCTTGGGACTATCCTGTGCAAGGCCAGAAATTGGACTTGGATAATTCTTGTGGGTCCCTTCCAATTCAGAGTATTCTATGATGCTATAAATGCTTCCTACAGTAATTTATTCAATTAGGATCCCAGAAGCATTAGAAGCCCTGAAATATCAGAGACATGTCCAGTCTGGCCAGCTTTGGGGGGACCTGCCCCTGCAGCTGGTGGTCATGGCTCCATCCTGCACATTCACTGCAATGCCTGATGACTGGAAAAATGCTTTCAGCTGATTGTCTTTAATTTCCTCTTTCTACTCCCACCTCTCAAGGATATTTGTGTTCAAACCAGGGTTTGCTCCTTATCATGCTTGTAGCCCATTTCCTCCTCCTGTTTTATAGGCAGTGAAGTCTAAATGGTGAATTAGTGACATCTTCATTATTATGGCAGTAGAGTGCAGTGCCATCCTAATGCTGCTCCCTGTAGTAGTGAGCAGAAGGAGAAGCTAGGATGGAAGAGATAACGATCGTATTCCAGTATAAGTATCTGAAACAACAGACAAAAATTGCTGTGCCGCATCCAGGCTTTTCCTGTAGCTTTGTTTCACCAGCTGAAAACATCTTGTAGAGCATTTGCTCACTTCAAGACTGCCCTCCTTCCTCAAGGTGCAGCTGAGTTTATGCATAGCTGCCAAGGTACGTGGCTGGAAATAGAAACTGGTGCTTCAGAGATCTCGGCTTGCTGAGGGGGTGGACTCAGAGGGAGCAGCTCCAGATTTATAAAGAGCTCTTCCACCGTGGTTCACACCTTCCTTAGGAGAAATGCCATGAGTAAAACCGCCCCAGAGCTTACCACAGAGTAGGAGCCAGATGCTGCAGGGATTTGATGCTCTTCCTTTTTCATGTGAAGCAGGGGAAATCTTTCAATATTGGGTTGTTTATTTTGTCTGGTGGCATTTGAACCACAAATGACAGGGTGAGTGAGATCTTAAATAATGTGGTGGTTCAGGCAGCTCAAAGGTGCTAAAGAGAGCTGTGTGAAATCAGTTTACAGCATTTTAAAATGTGGTTTTGGCAAAGCAAAACTGGCAGGTTCATTTCCTATCCCACAAAAGTTGCGTTTGAGTTCTGGATTTGTCCAAAACCTGAACCTCTCTGTGGATGTCAAACAAACCTTATTTCTGGAGTGAAACTGGGGAATTCGTCTGTTGTCCTCTCGCTTTGCTCCCATTCTGAACTTCCACAAGCACACCTGTGTAGCTTCTGGAATGAAGCCTGCCTCTGCATGTTTGCTCAAAAAGGATGTCCATGCCATGCTTCACCCTCTTGGCAATCTGGGCCTTCCAGTGAGGAACTACAGTAGAGCTCTCTTGTTTCTTGATGCTCCACCAAGTAAAAAAAAAACCCTTCTGCACCTGAATTCAGGGGAGTTTTCCCTTTGTAAAATGTGGGTCTCAGTTTGCTCTGGGAGAGATGACACACATCGTATAAGCTGTGCATCTGAAGGAATGACAAATGCATAAAGCACTCTGGTCCCAAATGGCTAGGTAAGTTGGCGGGGTACCGGCAGCTGGGAATAAGGTAGTATTGCTGAAGCACCATCCCAGGGACAAGCTACAAGTCCCCGCATTCACAGCACACACATCCATGCAGAGCTGACCCTTGGGCATGATGTACACAGACATCCACACCTATGTTTCTATCCCTTGGCACTGGGTCACTGAGCAAAGCTGCCTTCTGCCTAATTTTATAAATTTACCCTTTTGCAGTTGTTTGCTCACTTATTATTTGAAGCCTGCAGTTCTGACTAGATGCAAGTTTACTTTTAAATTCAGAGTTAGGAGAATTTGTTTTATTCACTTTTCATTCTCTTATAATTTTTTTTTTTTTAATTAGAGGTCTGATTTTAATTAAAATTTTAATATTGTGCACCTTGAACAAAGATTTTGTTTGTACTCAGAAGAAATGATGGCATATAAAGCCAACAAACATGATAGAGAGAAAACAACTGGTCACTTACAAGTAGGGAGACCTCTGTGTGATATAATCTACCTTTTTGCTTTGCAGCCTCAGGGTCTTGTTTCAGGAGTGCTGTTCATTGCTAGGTGGGACATGAAAAGGTGCTAGTACAGCTGGCAGTCTCCCTCTGCAGCACAGCTCTGGCAGTTGGCCCTCATGATGAATTTCCCAAATATTTTTCCTGTTCCTCAGGAATCAGAGACATGACAAAGGGTCTGGCAGCAGGACAGCTGGCACAGCTCAAAGGTGCCAGAGCTGTTGTGGTGACCATCTGACCCAAGAATGTGTCGCCTGGCTCTCTCAGCTGCTCTCGCAGCCTCCTGCTCTCCTTTCTCCTCATGTGACATGTCCTCTTCAGCGTATTCATCCTGCCTTTGGTGTGTCATGGCAATTGTGTCAGATGTTTTATTAGTACTTTTTTCTTTAACCCTGCAACTGAACCCAGTCTCCTGGGAAATATGGGCTGAGCCCAGAAAACATTCATGTGCCTGCCAAAATGTCATTTTTTGAACCTGTGGAGGAAGAGAAAACAAGAAAGGCAAAAAAAAGGGTCATCGTGTTCTAGGTATGGCCACATTTCGTGGCTTTCATCATGCTTATAACTTGGATACTTGTCATGTGATAGGAGCAGCATTGCAGAAGTCATGGCACGTGGTGCTGGAGGAGACCTTGTGAGGTCACCAGGTCTGTTCTTTACCTACACAGAAGTAGCCATTCCTGGAGTAGACCAAAAACCCAAAAGGACAGAAGGCTGCTTTGCATGGTGCTCTTTGGACTCCATCTCTTTAAATTCAGTCAGACACATACATCAGAGAAAAAAAGTAGAATTTTTTATGTCTTCAAACATATTAATCTCTTGTATATCATCACCAGGCCCAGTAAAGGAAAAATATCTAACTCTCTTTATCATGGTCTTTATCAGTTTCACACTTGGCACTGCTGCCACGATATGACCCAAGGTCCACCACTGCTTCAGCATTCAAGAAGACCAGGTTTGCTTTCTGGGTGGCTTTACGCCATCCTGGCTGATTTTCTTGTGGAACCTGCTGGTTCCCAAATGAGTTATTTGACACGTACCAATGACTTCTCATCCCTGAGCTCCTTTCACTGGAGTGGGCCAGAGTTTTGCAGGAGGTATGGGGTACATTTTTGGTTGCCTTTTTTTTTTTTTTTTTTTTTTTGTATTTGGGATGTGACAGCCTTAAGGGAAGCCTAGAATTTGCTCACACCTCAGATCCTACAATGGCCTTCTGAGCATAACCCACAACAGGTGGACAACATGGCAGACAGTAGCAGAGAAATACCAGGTAGGTCAATAAATTCATGGCAGGCAGCATAACTTCCCAATGAAATTGCTAGAGGCAATCCTGGCCAATCATGTCAGAGAAACTGCAGCTCTCAGGGTGATAGCAGGCAAAATTTTGCTTGTCTGCCAGGAGAGACTATTAAATGGCACTGACCCATGTTTTTGGCAAGTGGGAGAACTTCAGGAATCAAAGCTCCTGGAGGTGGTTGACTGCTCCAGCGACAGGGTCACATGCTGGAAATGAGTGAGGGGGAGAGAAAAAGTCACATGTTTTCAGTGAATCTAATTGCACTGAGTGGTGGCTGGAGAGATCCTGCAGAGTATTTTGCGAGAGTTTACATAGTTCTGGATCCTCTACCACTTAGAATAGAAAAAAGAAAGCCAATCTGTTTGATCAGGCCTCTCCCACTCGATATGTGTATTGGATTTTACATTAAAGCTTTTAACAGCTACGTACACATCTGAGCTGGAGCTATTGTTAGCCCATGTGATGGATTAAGATCAAGAATGTTAATGTTATCCAAAGGAACGCTTTTTAATGTATATTGCGATTGTATAAACAGGGTCACCAGAGCTAAATGGGATGTCAATGACCTATGAAGATCATAAAGTAAACAAAAGATCTTAAAATAAGCATGTAACCTGAACATGTCGGGGATTGTTGTATATCAAAGGCATTTGCTTATATAAAGTAAGGGAAAATTACTTACGAGTAATGTTATTTGCCACAAGTCTACCTCTTGCCTGCTCTACAAAGGAAACCTACCCAAAGGGACTGGGGTATGTCTCCATCTACCAGGAAGCATGGAGCAGAGCCCACATGCATAATAAACATGCTTAAATCCCAGGGTGTAGCGATAAGCTGTCATTGCTGGTGAACAGCAAGGCTCCTCCAGCCCTCAGTGGAGAGGGAGGGAGGACGACCCCAACAAACACTGCTGCCAGGAGGGTTTCAGAGCCCTAGTGACACATGGAGACCACGGCAGTCCATGAGACCAGCCAGCTGAGTGGGAATTAGCAGACACCAGATGGTTGAAAACAATGGGAAGAGAGTAGGAGTTTATTTTTTTTCCCTATAAGTCCATTAGCATTTCCCTTCTTGCTCCATATCATTGCAATTGACAAGTAGGGGCTTTTTTGGTTTGTTTTTGCTTACTGGGTAGTCCCTAAATTATTGCTGGGGGTGGGGTGTGAATCCCTTCTTCACGATGTCCTAAACAAAGTGATTTCTTGTGAAATAACAGGGTTAAAATAGGAGGGTTTGCCTGGAGAAGGGGGGGTCCTGGGGTCTTACTATTCTGTCCCTAGTGCAGTCAGTCATCCCACCAAAATGCAGAGCCTTTCATTTTGGTCATGGATTGGATCCCTGTACAGGCCACTCACTTAGGCTTTGACTTGATGAACCTTGGGGGTCCCTTCCAATTCAGAATCTCCTGTGATTCTGTGATGCGTCCTTGCTGAATTTCATTGTATCACCTTCAAGCTGCTTCTGCAGTTTTGAGTTCTAATCCTGTCCATAAAGTCCCTCTCAGCCTTTTCCCCTTTGCAAATTTAATATATTATATCCCATTAGTTAGAGCACTGATGGAAATAAATGCCAGGGCTGGGACTGCTCTTGGAGAATGCTTTTGCCATTGCAACCAGGAGTTGTAGACAACACCTTTCTGGAAATGACTTTGAGAAATAGTCTTACACTTAACCCAAAATAGTTATATTGTGACCATGTTTTCTTGATTTGCTTATGAGAATGTCATAACAGTTTACTGAAGTTATATTGCTCTTTCTGTACAGGCTGTTATGATATCATAGGAGTATACTCTATTAGTCTGATAATATTTGTTCTTGCAAGAAGTCTATGCTGGCCAGTGTCTCTGAGACAAATTAGGAGGAAACCTCTGAAATGAACGTATTCTTTAATAGAAGGCAGGTTTCAGCAGCCCCTCCCCCACCGGGTTCGGAAAGAAATTTCTTTGAGGAAAGCGAAAAAAAGCAGCTGTTTATTTAACAAACAGGGTCCACGCAGGCACGAGAGAATGAATAACATTAAATAATAAAACCTCTCACTCTGGAGAAAACCTGGTAGATTCAGAGTCCTTTCTGTAGGCGTGGCTCTTCTCTCTCCTGAGCTGGGGTGCAGCGTGGGCCTCTCTGGGCCATGGTGTGGGGCCTCCCGGTGATGGTGTTCCTGATCAGACCAAAGCTGAACAGTTGCAGGTGAAAAGGAAGAAGCCACAGTCCCAGGAAAACTCCCTACTTCACCTAACAAACAAAAAGCTAGCTAAAAAGCAAGAGAATGCACCTCTCTTCCCTGCTGCAGAGCCAAGAGCCAGGGAGAGAGCGAGCGAGCGAGTTATCTGTGTGTTTTGAATACAGGCCACCGAAAGAATTCCACCTGCTTCCCTCCTCTCTCGGATCTGGCTTAAAGGCACAGCCCGGCGATAGGGAATACAGCATCATACAGTCACCCCAGGACACCCAGCTCACATTTCCTTGTTATCTTCTAGGTTGTTTTCAGATGGTGTAGCTGTTCCAGATTCTTTTTCCTAGCAGGTTAAATTACTGGTCTAGAGCACACCATCTCTTTAATAAATAAAACAAAATAAAATAATAAAAAATAAAGGACTGAGAAACAAACCCCCAAAAGACCTTCCTTTGCCTTCCATAAGACCTCAGATTAGCATCTGAGAGATGGCACAACTAGTTCCTTAATTACCATAGGTTATTTTCATGAAGACCACATAAGCTGGAAGCATCTAACTTATTCAAGATTTCTGTGAGTTTGTTCTACTAAGACTTCAGGCTGGGAGTTTGCCTATTTGCTTCTGGAATTATCTATACAGATATAGCCCTGAGTTATGGTTGAGTCCAACAAAAAGTGATGCAAAGAAGACTGGAAAACACAGAGAATTAGTCAGAATTTTTCCTTCCTGTGTTACTATTTTGCTGGCTCTGCAGAAATCTTGCTGGATAGGAGGGCTGCAAGTGAGGCTTTATTTAATCCTTTAATTTCTGTCACTGTCTGCCAGAGACTGTGATATCTAAATGTCATGCTGGATAGCAGTGTGGATGAAATAGATCTCGGTACCTGTTATAGGGAAGGTGTAAGTCCTTCTCCCCAAATAGCTGGGCACTGTGACCAAGGGAGATGGCTGCTCCCACTTGCTGTCAATAAACAATCCCTTTGCCTGCAGCCCTGATCCTTTACCATATGTACCCGGTCTTGCAGCCCTGACAGGGACTAAGCTTGCAAATGACACCCTGAGACAGCACAAGCCTGCCCCTTAGGAGTAAGAGACTGTGGAGTTACTGTTCCCTGTCTCTTGCTGCTTCTCCTCACATCTAGTAGACCATTTCTATGCCCTTCCTCTTTCCTTCCATCAGGGGTAGGAATCTGGGGTCTTGGTGCCCTGAGATGCTCAGGAAGGCCAATATCCAAGTGTTTTCCTGCCACTTCTGGGGTTTTACTGCCATCTTATCTTCATGGAACAGACCCCCATGTGGCCTATGCCTCATGTCCCACAGCTCTCCCCAGTGGGTAGGAAAATGTGTCCATGGCAAAGGAGGCCTGAGAACCAGGTTCTCCCCTCTGATGTGAGACTAAATCTTCTTCCAGCTCTTGGGAGAGAGTTATTGATGTTTAAAGTGGTTGTTTTGGTTGCCAGCTGCCCAGCGGCAACCCTCATTTTTCCCTTTACCTCTGTGGGTTTCTTTGTTTTGGTGTTTGGTTTTTAGTTTGCTTCAGAGAAAGTTTGTTTTCATTTACCTTTGGGAATTTTCTTTTAATATGAACTGGAATATCAAGATTTTAGAAAAATGATATGGAGAAACATCGGCTTATTCCTTGCCTGCTGGAAAAAGAGAAAAGTTCACAATATTGATAGTCCTTTGCTTTTATGTTTCCTATTAGATATGGGCATATAGTTTTGATTTCTTCCTTAGATATATGTACTAATGCACCACAAGAGTCGAAACTGCTCATACACAAAATGATCCTTGCTACTTGAGCAAGCTCTTCTTAGCATGCAGAAATTCAGCTGTTCTCCATCTCAGATATTACAATAGTAATCAGCAATTTAAAACTCTTTCAATAATTGTTAACCCAAAAGGTTTTGTTTGTTTGTTTACTGGCATTGACTGATGGTTATTATCAGCTTTGAATGACATTTAGCATTCATTTTGCAGCTCTGTCTGTTTTCAAATATTTGGGGATGTCCTTGTTAGGATGTTTTCAATGCAATTCTATTCACAGCAATTCCAAAGCACGCGCGCTGTATGTGATCAATTAATCACCACTTGTAATCAAAATTTTTTCTTCACATGCGGAAACACAGACAGTAAATACGCCTTAAAATGTCTTTGTTTTGTCAGGAAACGACCTCCCAATGTGCTTTAAAATATGTAAATAGGTTTGTGCTATGATGAAGCATTGCTGTGTGGTTTGTCTAAAGAGACTTGTATGGAAAAGATACAGTGACTAACATTTTGCGTGACTTAGTATTAGGGCTGGTGACCGTGTGCTGTAACTTTGATCCTCTTGGCCTCAGCGAGTCTGACAGTGAATGTGATGGCTACTGTCTTGACTGTCTTAGGACTGGAAACACAGCAGGTGTTCAAAAGGAATTACAGGTTTACTAAAGGAGGAGACCAAAGAAACTTCTTGGCTGATTAAATTGCTTCCCTCAATGGTAGAAATTTAATACAATTTTAAAACTGGTGCAAATGACTTTAGAACAGTGCTGGTGGAAGTTAAGCATCAAGCATCTTCAGGTGTTTCTGTCCCTTCAAGGTTGTTACTGCTGTTTTTTCATGATGTCTACACAGTCATTTTTCTTGAGAAAAACTACTGACCTGGAGTAAACCAGCTTTTAAAACTGGAGGTGAATTTTGGGGTTAAGGTGAAGAGCTGTTTGGGAGAGATTAGATTATTCCCTATCTTTCTATCATAGGGTTTTTCCTGTTTGTTTGTCTACATTATCTTCCAAAACATCTGGTGTTGGCCTCTGTTGAGACAACAGGATCTGCAGGTTATATCCTGTGTGGTCTTGTCTGTTGAGAAGAAAGGGCACTTGGATAAGTTAAGTAGCTGGGAGTCACAGAAAGGACTGGTCTTGAAGGGAGTTTTCAGCTGAAGATGGATGAGCTCTCCTGCTTCATGGACCCGTTCCCCCCGTTACCTGATTTCTTTGACATGCTGGCAGTTGCCTTAGCTGGACTCTCACTGCGAGACAGTCAGCACTGCACTCACAGCACTGCAGGAAAAATAAACCCATTCAGACCAAGCAAAACACTTGGAAAAACATGCAGATGTCTTTTTTTTTCTTTTTTTTTGGTGAGTTCTGAGTTGTGCTTCCTCTTAAAGCTTTGCATACAAAGACCTTTTTGTGAAGGTTGTCAGCCTTTGCACTAGATTTGGCAATTTTCTTCTGACTCCACTATCATAGAGGAAGAGAGAAGAAAGGGCTGATGACAGGAGCCCATTAATTAAAATTAGATGCTGTTTTAATTTTGGTCACTGTCTTGAAACCATAGCAATAGCAAAATGCCTTGGTCTCTTTTATTTTCCTCTCCACCTGATTAAAACTAGAGAGGTCAGGATCTTCCCTGTGCTGCACTACCATCCAAAGCATTGAAATGGGAGTCTCAAGAGATCTGGTTAGACTTTCTGGGTTGTCCAGGCAGATTGATACCATCTGGAAGTCTGGCTGGGCAGAGGATTTGAAATCTGGACCCTGATACTGGCTTTTTAGTCTTCCATTTTTCTAAAGTAGTTTTTCAGTGGGAGTAAATGACTCTAATTGTATTGAAGGAGCTTGACTAATTCACACCAGCTGAGAGAGTGGCCCCTGAGGTCTGGGCTGGCCTGTTCTTTCTGTGTAATTAAAAAAAAAACAACCAACTTTTTGGATAATAATGCAGAAATGGAAGTCCTTGGCTGCTTCACATTCAGTTTGAGATGGAGCAGCACCTTCTGGGAAGAATGTGTATTTCTGTGGTGGCTCTGGCCAAGAAGATGTTTCTACTTAGGGAAATGGGCATCATTTGCCTTCTTCCACCTCCATCCAGGAAAGGGATGACGAGTGGGTTGAGGCTCCAGCAGCACATGTCTGATGGTCCTTGCTGAGATGGGCCAAGTGTGTAGCTACAGAACGAACAGGAAGCAAAACACATGTGGTGGCTTTAAGACTGCAGGTTGTGAGCTGGGCTGGCAGGGTGCTCTTCACTGATTTGTACAGAATTGTCTTGGTGAGCATAGAACCCCCAGGTTGGGGGTGCTGAGGTTGGGAAGTACCCTGCCTCTTTGATGTCCCAGAATGGCACTGGTGCATGCATATTTAGTGCCCTCTTGGAAACCTCTTGGAAATGGGTTTCTCTGTTCCAGGATGCAGTGAAGTCCTGGGCTTCCGAGCCTTAAGATTTCTGTGATCCAGCTGAACAAATCGTAGAAATCTTTGCATAATTTTTGTGTACCTGAATACACAGCACATTGGAGTTTATTTTTAAGGGAACCAGAGGAAAGAACACTGCTGTTCAGGTGTTAATACTGAACTGCATCTTTACTTTGTTCCATTTTCTTTATTCTGCTTTAGCTGTAGAATCCTTTAAAGGAGGAGGAAAAAAGAAAATATGCTGCTTGTCACTCTCTCAGATGATACTATATGACCTTTCTGGGAAAGAAGGAGCAAATTCTAGGTAGCAGCACTGAAGCTTTATTGTTAAAGTCAAATCCTGTTTGTTCTTTAGGTCAAAGGAATAAAAATATAAATATACACAAATAGGGAAGCAAGAGAAGAGGGAAAA
Organism: Aphelocoma coerulescens; assembly: GCF_041296385.1. Taxonomy (NCBI): domain Eukaryota; kingdom Metazoa; phylum Chordata; class Aves; order Passeriformes; family Corvidae; genus Aphelocoma; species Aphelocoma coerulescens. Next base: position 12,508,070 of record NC_091016.1, on the reverse strand, counting down.
TAAAAATTGCAAAAGATAAGAAAACTCAGCTTCTGATGCTTACAGGTCACTTGCTGCAAAATTAGTGGGTGATGTTTTTGCTTGTTGTGGGCTTTAAAGGAATCAGACTGAGTGCTCAGTACATGTACATCCTGCTCCATTGTACCGCACTCTACCTGGGCTATTGTCTCAGCTTGCTTCCCATCAAGGACTTGCAAGACAGGATTTTTCCATGGCTGAACAAGCTTGACCTTTATTAGGCAGGAGGTTAAGAGGACAGAAAATGGAAGATAGAAGAGGCAGACCTAGAGTGACTATTAATAAGAATTGAGGTTTACATCTCAGTTGCTGCTGAGGGATTCAATAGAATCTGATAATCCGTATATCCTTATCTGGAGCAGAGCTGCACTGACAGGCATGCTTCTTGTTTTCTGCCCCTCAGGTGGCTGGGTTGGCACATCTTTTAATATCTGCAGGCAATGATATATAGCTGAGTACCAGCAGCAGAGATGGCAGGATGCTCTGCAAAATTGCTTGCCATCCACTGAAGCTTTTGAGTTGTAAAGCACCTCTTGGTAATGCAATCTTCCAAAAGCTTGGAAGCATTGTTCTAGCAGAGCTGGTCATAAAGCAAATACCAGTTCATCCTAGCTGTGGGCTAGTTTGTGATTGTCTTTGAGCCAGCTTGGCCTTGGAGACTGCGCAATTCTCTGGTGGTGAGGATGCTTCTCATAACTGCTGTTTGTATTTGCATCTGGTCCTTACTCATATACAGGCAACCCCCTCCTTGTGACCACTACCTTGATGTGGCTAAGACGGTCCTCTGACCTCACTGCACATTTCTCAATAACCACGTTGTTCCCTCCATGAAGCCCATCAAGTTGTCATTACTTAATTCAGTTTATTTTTGCAAGTCATTTTTACATAGGATGTATATGTGCTGAGGTGTCTGTCTGCTGCCTTTCACCTGCTTAGGACATGGAAAGATGTCATTTTGAACTTCAGAACAGTCCTTCCTCTACATAAATATTTTACAAAGCTTGCAAGGGTCTTTTGGGGTTAGGAATGATTTGTTCCGTCAATTCAAAATGTTACCTAATACCAATAAATGTTAATAAAGAGCTTGTAGCTGGCATCGTATACCAAAGCACTGTGCATTCATTAAAAATCACCTATGCAAGTGCAAGGCCAGCCAAAATAATCTCCTAATCAGTTATAAAAAGTCTACAGTACTTGTCAGGAGTTCAGTGTGGGGCAATAGCATTGAGAGTTGTGGTTTCTGGCTGAGGCACTAAATCTGTTGCACATGGAGACAAGCCAGAGTAAGAAGGTCCTCACTGGGACCCAATATTTCCCATGTTTGGGGTAAAGGAGTGGGGATTTGAATTTAAAAGAACAGTAAGTCTTCAGATAGTTGGTATTTTGGCTTTATTGCTGTTATAAAGGGAAGAGCATATGTCAGAGGTCTACTGTTTTGTGGGGACAGATTTGTGAGTGTTTCCCAAAATACCTGTCTCCTTCAGTATGCCAGAAGTCTCTCTGCATGTCACTTCTTATGTGAGTTCAATGGCATGTGTGATTTGGCATTCATGAAGCTGCAGAAGGGATATTCAGGGTGTTATGTGTTTTTCCAAAGGCAGTCTTCCCACAGTGGCCGAGGACTTCCCATGAGAGGTAAATTCTGACCTTGCCTGTTGATGTTGCTTCACGGCTCTTGGCTGGTAGTGCAAAGCTTTCACAGTGAGGAACAAGCCACTCTGTCTTCCATACTCCACCTAAGTTAGTATTAAAACTTAATTTGTTATTTCTGGTGATTTAGGACTTTAAAGACCCCTTTGGCCAACCATCACTCATGAGTAAGTATGTCATCTTTCTGTGCACTTAAATGGAAAAGGAATTGAAGTATCTCCAAAGAATATACTTTTGACTGGGGCTGGAAAGCTTACATGGTCACTTTTCAGGCACTTTTTAATAGGAGATTAGACCAGGAAATACCAGAATGTGGCTCCTAAAGTGCATTCTGTAATCAAAGGGGAACATACACTTTTCTCTAACTGCTTGATTGCTGTGATGATTTATTAACTGAGTAATCTCTTTCCATCTCAGAGTGACAGATTTTTATGTCCAGTGTGACTATGTTCATTCTTGTCCTGACGGAGCACAGAAGTCCATGTGACACGGTGGGACTATAAATGCCTTATTGCAGAGAGTGTGCCAGGCAGCAGGGGACAGTGTCTGGTGCTTTAGTGCCTCCAGAGCCAGTGCTCCTTAGGGTCAGCAGCAGCCTTGACCTTTGGAACATGGGTTCCATGCTTTGGTTCAGACCCAAAAGGCCATCTATGTCTTGCAGCTCCTTTCTACTGCTTTTTTTTTCCCCTGTATGTGTGTTCTTGGGAGCTATGGGCTGGTAGGGTTTGTTTAGGTGTCTTCACCTTTCAGCCTAGGGCCCTGTTTACAAAGACACCATGAGATGTGCTTTGGGAGCCCTGCTTTGGTGATGTGTCAGGTTGAACACGCCATGTGTCAAGAATGGTTGCACCCATGTGGTACCAGCTTTCACACTGGCTACAGCAAACAGCACAGCTCTGCTATGTCTTGGAGATGCCTGAGTTTGATGCACATCCCCAAGTGTGTGGTCCTGAAACTATGTATTTGAGCAGGCAAATGATGTTGGTTTGGCATTTTTAAGTTGTATGCATGCTTACCCACCAGTTGAGGCAATCTGAATGTTCAAGCTATAGCTGCTCTGGCTTTGGCAGTCTATAAATATTCATTGTGCTTCTTTCCTTGGACATATGAGAGAAAAAAAAATGTATTAAAAAATTATTGTCTTCAGGAGGGCAGTGCAATACTTAGCATAGGCATTACCGCAAACTAGGATGGGTTGAAGAAGGCTTAGCCCTTGGTTTATGAGACAAAGGTCAAACGTGACATGTTCCCAGATGATGGATTGTCAGGATTGCTTTGCCAAAACCATGTTACCAAAATTCTAGTTCTTTGTGAATCAGCACTGTATTTATCTAGGTAGTTGTTTAAAAGTGCCAGGATGAAACCTGCTGCCTGTGCTGTTTTGCATGTTGAGTGTAATAAAATATGTGGTTGGTATGACTGGATACTGGCTTTTGTGCAACTGCTCATGTTTTGTTTTCATTTTGTTGATGTTTATACACTTTCTCAGAGAAAGGGGCTTGTGACATTTGTGTAGGTGTCCATGAATGCCTTGTGGAAATGACACCTTGATCCTGGTTCTGTATTTGATGGTGCATGGGTGGGATCACTGCTCCAAAGTCAACAGTTAAGTCACAGATGCTGTGAATCCTTAAGATCCCCATGCTAGAGCACATGCACAAGAAGTTGGGAGTAGTGTTTAGAAAACTCTTCTCTAAATGCAGACAAAAATGCCCCCTACTTATTCAGCAGCTTCTGCAATGTGCTGTGGAAGTAGTAGTAGGTCCCTAATGGGACTGCACAAATGGAGGCCCTGGGCAGAATTTAGAATATGCACCCATGTTGCTTGGACTTCCCCAAGTTGCTAGGCTGAGAATGTCTTACCACTCTTACCACTGATTCCACATTTCTTGCCTTACTCGTACTTGGGCTTGGCAGACTGGAGCCAAACCATCACCACTGTCTTAAGGAAAGTTGCCCAAGTTTTCTGCAGGAAAAGTAAGAATGACCCAAGTGGTGCTGCTACCAGACCAACACATGAAAAATCTATCAGTATGAAAGGAGTGCATAGAGGAGTGAAGTGGAAGAGGTTTTTCCTGTAGCTTGTCACAGGCTTGGTTATGACGTGCTCGTGGTGAGGTCTTGCTCCCACCTCACTATAGATGCACATGTTTTTTTGGCTAATCCTGCAATGTCAGCACATGAATTGATGTTCACCGAGATATGGTTTCCCATGCTCTGGTAATGCTTCAACCAGGTATCTGAGTACTACAGGACTTCTCAATTAAATTGAAATTATTTTGCAAGACCATCCAGAGTAAATACTCTGGACAACAGAACATGGTTGGTAATACGGAACATGTGATTTATTTTTTTTAAGGAACTGATACGGGAAAACGTTTCCACACTGACAAAAACAGAACAAATGTAGGTCAGTGTCTGAAGGAGATGAAAGAAGCCAAGTGTAATGAGAGCCTATTGTTTCATGCTGACATATGCAGGAAGCTTGTGGAGAAAGAACATCAAACTAAAATGTGAGGAAAAAAGAATAGAAGGCATGAAAATCATCATACTCAAGAAAACAAAGAGATCAGAAAGTTGAGGGACATGCTTAGAAATCTGCACTGGGAGGCTAAATAAATGAGTTTCATATTTCCTCTTCTTCCTTCCCTTCAGTTCCGGGTTTCTCTCTCCCATTTGTCTACTAGGTAGCAGCTCTTCTTCCTTCCAGGAATACTTTGATTTTTTTCCTTCCTCTCCTGCAGATGCCAGGGCCTAGAGAGATCCAGATGGTAAGCAGACCAGCAAAAAAGGGCCTCTTTACTATTTCACTTCTCATCTTCCTCTCAAGTTAAAAACACATGAAAGATCTATTGAAAAGAACAGACAAGTCTTATTTACTTTTTAATAAGTAAATTTAGTTTACGTATTTAACAGAAGTTAATACACTCTTCAAACAGCTGGAATAAATATGAAGAAACAATTTAGACTCTAATTCTTTACTTTGTTCACCAGTCTTACACTGATTTTCTTGGACGTCAGAGGCATTTTTCTGACTTGGGCAATGGGCATAAAGAATTGGCCCTTCATGCTAATTATTTCTGCCACCCATTGTCATCTGAAAACATCTTTCACAGCTCTGACTAGTCAGTGCCTTCCCTGAAATTTCAGAGTGGATCTAGGAGGCTTAAATCTGTTCTCAGCTCTGTGTAGAGAAAAAGTGGTTTCTTACCCAACAGAGCTGGACTGGAATGAAACTGCTGCAAGAGGACATAGTTATGTCCTGTGTTTTCACAGATGAGGCACTGGTGTATTTTTTTTTTTTTTTACCAACTATTTCCTTTTCATATAGCTTTTTCCACCTCTTGTAATAGAAAAATATATTGGTGGGAAACTGTCTGTCTGAGTCCTATGATACCCCATAGACTTGAGCCTTGTCTTCCAGGGGCTTACCCAAGGGGGACTGCCCTGGTCACTGTTCAAGTGTTTCCAGGACTATCCCTTCCCATACCCTCACTTAAACAGGATGGGTACCAAATTTCCACCCTGTCAATATAATGAAGGACTTCTATGGCAGTCTGATGGATGGTCTGGGTCTGTTCATGGTGAGTGGAGAATTCATGGCACCATGAAATACATTGTCTGATGAGAGGTGTTACAGGGCCATTGCTATTCCTTAAAACTTCAATAGTTTCTGACAGTAAAACTGTGAGTAGATTTTTTATTCTCCTAGCAAAGAACAAAAAATATCCTATCTGTTCTCCTTACAATATATAGAAATGAAGCCCAGATTTTTGGGTTGTTTTAGGGCACAGGGAGACGATGATTGTTTCACTTAGTGATGCATTTGAATTGGTGATTTATGCAGCCCAACATTGACTTTAATTTAGCTCATGTTACAGGTAGAGTAATTCAGTCCTTAATGAAGTGTACTTCATATGACATATTGAACATGGGATCTGACAATCAGTGGTTGAAAACCAGCCTAGGTTACATTTTCTTTTGTCATTGAAAGTGGGCTGGCAGTTCATAAACTTAAACTGAGACATGCAAACCAATCACTCTCTCTTAAGTGGTGCCGAAGACAAGAGACCTGTGTTAAAACAAACTTTCCTCATTCTTTTAACAGAAAAGGAGGGAAAAAACTTCCGCATGAGCTGTGTTATGCATATGAGAAAATTTACATTCATGTGTGTTTATACACACACAACTTAGTTCTCTGCTACGTGAGTATATAGAAAAAAGGGTTGTTAACAAAAAGATTCCTGCCCTGACCTATGCAAAACTTTGGATTGTGTAGTAGGGGAGTGAGAGAATTTGATCTACATGCTCCTGAGCAAACAGATCCAGCTCTGAAGTAGTATAAATTACGCTTACATCAGCTCTTACAGGGGTTCAGGGCAAGGCTGTTGGGTAAGCGATAGGCAGAACAGCCTGGCTGGCTTTGGGAGCAGTTGCGGGGGTGTGAGGGGGCCTTTCTATGCATGCATTTGAAAGGAATCAGCAGAACAGCTCTGAACTGTAAATATGCAAATCTTTTTTACGTTTATGTTAAGAGATTTGTCCTTATTTGCCCACGGAGAAGGAAGCAAAATTTTGAATGCTTCCAAGAGGCAACATTTAAAAATGAGAAAAACTGTGCTGCAGCAGACTAAGTCACAGCTTTGTTGTTTCTTAGCGCAAAAAGTTGACATAAAGTAGCATGGCAAGTATATCGTTTTTGTGTGCAAGTCTTGTTCAGACATCTATATCATCCACTCCTTTCCTTCTTTGTTTTACAAAGCTGTTAAAGGATGTTTTCAGAATTTGAGTGTGAGAGTAGGGGAAAGAATGGAGGTAAGCAAAGAACATCAGCTTCTGTGCCACTTGAAAATGATATATTTTCCCTTAAAAAAAAAAAGGGGTGGGGGCGGAAAGGGCAGATGTTATGTCCCAGAGTGTTTTCTGGGAAAAGGAGGACAAATGAAAAGACAGGAATAAAAAGTTGTAACAAGGGAGAGCTTGTCAGTCTGTGCTACAAGGGAGGAGTGTGGGAAAGATGCTAGTTTGGGTTAAAATAGCACTGCAACCGGACAGCCTGGGTTTTAACTCTGCCTAACATGAAATTATCTCAAACTTCCCCACCAGCTTGGATTCGAGGTGCCAGTACTCTGACCAGTGAACTGCAGGTCCAAGATCGCTGGGCGTCCTGGTACAGCAAAGTCAGGTTTCAGGGCAGAGTTCCTGGGCATAAGAAATAAAGGTGCTTTCATTTAAAATAGGCCACACACTACTCCTTTTTGGTGCTTAGCCCAAGGAGCTCTTGATTTTATACTACTTGGTTTTTGTTTTGGAGGGTGCTTAGCAGCCTCAGCACTCCTTGTCTAGGAAGCGAATAGGGTTGACACTAGGGAAAACAGGCAAAAATTATCACCTTTAAAATGTTCAAGGATAAAGGAATTCCTTGACAAAAGAAACCCTCAAATTAGAAAAATACAGGGAAGGATTCTCAACTCTGGGGCTTATATAAATTCTTGTTGAATATCCATTTGATCTTAAGCCTTAGGATGTATTTAATGCAGTATATTTTATATCTTGATGTTTTCGTAACTCTGCCCGGAAAAGAATAACAGGGGATGGGGGGGGGGAGGGGGGGGGGACCCAACCCTAAGATTATGAGATTTTATTTTAATATTGGGCATGACATGGATTTCATTTTTCAGGAAGAAAATGCACTATCATACATCAGTACTAAACTGGAAAATGGCCTAACAGGTAATATTTGAAGTATTTGTGCATTACTAACTAAATAGATGATTGATCAAGGGAAGGATGTTTGACTTTTTTGTGGAGGACACAGTAATTAAGTAGAAACCGAATACTTCACAAAAAAAAATTAAAACAATCCCAGGAACAGACCACAAAATCCTAGGTTCCAGCTCAGCCCAACACTATACAATTTCATATTTGATTTATTATGTTTTAGCCTGGGAGTTTCAAAAGTGTCTAAAAGTTTGATAGGCAAACCCCAGTGAGATTCTCCTGGCTCCTTTGAAAATGGTAGGAATTTTCTATTTACAGCATCACTAGTGATCAATGGAATTTTTGGGACAGTTCAAGAAATATTAAACAGGCTGAGTTTGCTCTTTATGAATTAGTCTGGTGTTTATTCAGCAGCTCATTTTTCATCAAAGCACAGTATTAAAATTTCACTTGTTTGTTATAGGGTTGTCAGAATGAAATCTATTTCCAAAAATATACATTTCCATCTTCTCGTACCCTTTTTTCTTGCTGTAGCTAAGGTTATGTCAACACTCCCAATGTAAACCCCCTCACTTCAAGGATTAGTAATGCTGGCATCATCGGCCCAGACGCAAGAATAGCAAAACCATGAAATAACCTCTCTAGGATCATGTTTTGAAGCAATTGTTTTCAGTGCCTTTGCCTTTTGTATTAAGCATCCTTCTGTATACAAAGTAGTGGTATTCAGCTTCTGTTCCAAAGCTATAGGTAAAAGAAAGAAATTGTGTAGGCCCTCATATTTTCATGACACCATTAAAACATTTGTGTCTCAAGATTAAACTAGATGCCCAACTAAGATTTAAAAATCAGTCCCTGCTCAAGCTCAGTAACTTTTTCCATGGTGTTGTTTACCATGCATAACCATAGTAACATCACAAGGGTCCATGCCAGGGCTCTTGGATGGTGTACTCTTCCCACTTGTTGCCATCCTTTGGATCCTCCTATAATATATACATTTAAAACAAGTATACAGCTGTATATTTGCTTAGTCTGCAAATGTTTTGGCATCTCCCATGGAAAAATAAGAGCTAAACCCTGCATGAGGCTTAGGAATGCCAGTGCGATGATGTGGAGTTCATCATTCACTCCTCCTTCCCTATCTGCCTGGTTTCCCACCATCAAATGGGCTGAACTGTGGAAATAAGTGGAGATTGGCATTTGCTGTGCCCTCTTTTTGGTACCAGCTGAGTGGCTCAGAGAGAAGATCTTAAGATACGGCAGAGCTACTGCAAGGGTCATCTTCATCATGCATTGCTTGCACATTAGAATGTTTTTTGTGTTCTGGAGAGCTCAAGGCTGGTCTATCCAGCATTCCCTGGGGTCACCTCCTGTTACAGGTGATGAAATTGGTTCATAAAACAGCTTGGTTTGGTTTACATGCAAACTTGCATCTCAATTTTCCCACTCGATGATGAAGCACTGTCCTTCCCTGGTTGCCAGAGGCAGCTTATCCTTGGCTGAAGGAGGCCTTCTACAGTCAGAGATCCTGGTGTGTCTGTGCTATGCAGGCAGACAATTATCCAGCTGGATTTTGTGCAAAAATGGATTAAAAGAGGCTGGAATGGTGATAATTAGATCAACGATTTCTAATGCTTCTGTTGCCCTAATTTTCAAAAGGCTGGGACCATACCATTAGTGCAGCAAGAGCCGAGGTAAGGAACACCCAGTGCTTGTCCTTGCCTTGGCAAGACGTCAGAGCCAACATAGTAAATTTTCATGGACCTCATTGCCAGATCCAGTTATGGTACCGGTGATTGGGCCAGCTTTCAGCTGAAGGTGATGGTGACAGCACAAAACAAGAGAATAGACTGGTTAAAGATTTTTCACAAGATGTTTTTAAAGGCAGAAGCAGCTAGTGATAGAGAGTGGCCACTGGTGATATGAGCAAGGCTTGAACAGAAGAGTAATACAGAAAAAAAATGAAACTTTGGGCCAGAGGATGGCTGAGCCTACTAAACAATCTTGGTCTTGGAAACACCTGGTCAACAATCTTGGGAAATGATGGAAACTGATGGAAACTGATGGAAACTGGTGAGGCCTCTTAAAATGCTGAACTTTCCTGGCAATGTGAAAGCAGGAGCATCTATTTTCGGGCAAGATGGGAATGTGTAGTCATGTAACTAAAGGCCAATGTTGCAGGAAAATAACACCTTGCTGAAAACCTGGAGGCTCAGGTGAAAAAATAATCATAGAAGTTGGAAATTTTGAACCCAATTAACTTCCTAATCAGAGGAAAGGCAGGGACGACAAAAGCATCCACCTCTGAGATTTGCTACCAAAGAGCCAAGCAGGGTCATACTTCATGGTGGTGTGGACCTGCCTTTGTAGCCACTGGACTGAGCTTGTACAAATGTGCTTCTGAATGCCAGTTTGAAAACTAGTCTGGCTTTCTGCTTGCTCTCCTTTCTTTCATTATTACTGTTTTAAGTCAAAGATGTCATTTCTAGATGTTCTTGACTGATGCACACACAGTGTTTTGCACGCTGTGCCTGGAGTCTCTGTGATTTTTGCATGACAACAGGATTACATTTATACAATTAATTAACATTTGCTTGACCACTTTTATCCAATTTCTTTCTCTAGCACATAAAAGAGAACCTGACATAAATTTCTCTTTCAAAACAATTGACTTAGCAACTGCTGACCTTCTGTTCTGTCATTCTGAGGATTGATTGGATATTGTTGAATTGTTTCATTCTGCAGTAATTAAACATAAAATTAATTATGCTAGTAACCTATTATTTCTTTGAACCAAGGACTAAGTCATTTGTTTTTGCTTGGTTACTCTGCGAGTTTTGACATCAGACAGCAAAACCTTGCTGTTACAAACAAACTAAACAGTATAAAGGGAGCAATTTAATAACCAAAATAAAATATAAAGACTTCTAATTTCCGTATGGCTGGCCTATTGCATTAGGTTAATATAATTTGATCTATAAATCTTTTAAACCTTATGATTTTGTAATTTAAACATTTCCTGGATGGCTAATCATGCAGGGAAAGAATAATAATAATAAAAAACCCCCCTAACCTAAAACAAAACACGAGCCAAAAATATACCTCAAAAGTAGATTAAAAGATTAGATAGGAGGAGCGTTTGTTGAGCACTTGGTGAGCCCTAGTATGCCTGAATATTTCTGGTGCTTGCTGCTTACACAAGTCTGTCTGCGTTCAGTCTGGTGCTGATGCAGAGTTTCCTTTGTTATGATGAAAGTGTTGTTAGATGTTTACATTGCTGGTATTTGGTGTAGAAAGGAACATCAGAACGACAAGTTGATATTATCAAAATGTATGTGCTCATAGACACCAAAATAGTATTTTGTGGTTTTCATTAGCATGGCCCATATTAATTTAATTAACATGATTGAAAGTTGTATCATACCACGAGGCAGATACCGAGCCCAAGCTTATTACTCCCCCATGGGCTGTAAAATACTGTGGCTGACAAAAGGGGTGCATGTTTGTAGGTGTACATGTTTCTAGTTGCAAGTTCACCTGTGTTCTTTGCCCCAGAGCTAGTGTGGATGGTGTGATGATAACCACGCACAAGGCAGACTGTGGGAAAATAGAAATGGGTAACCATCTGGCTCCGGTGGCAGGTGAGCTTTTCCCAGGGTCATGTGCCAAGGTCTCTGTGAGGGATGGTTGTCCTCTTTCAGGGTCACCAGCAGCTTCCCAAGGCTCTGCCTCCATCACCAGCACAACCTGGGAGGTTTTACACTCTGTGCTGGAGCACTGCAAACAAACTTTTTATGTTTGTGATTACCAGCACGAATCCTGGAGGTGGATTCAAAGGTTGGCTTTCCATATCCCTGATTCCAGTTGCCACCAACAGGGCCACCATCAGGCAGGATCTACTGCCATGCAGGAGGAAGGACATCAGGGGAAATACTCCTATGCCTTTGTTTCCCTGCTGTTTTGGGCAGCTGCCTGCTTTGCTTGTACCCAGACTCAGCTCTGATGGAGTCCTGTAACTCCAGGTTGCTCTGTGTATGTCTGTTTCTTTGTTCCTCTCCTATTTCCTCTCAGAATGATTTTTGCTGGCAGCCAGCTTTTCATGATGCTTGAATCTCTCTAAAGTAGAGCTAAACTCCTGTGCTGTGACAAGACATACGTCAGAGATGTGGGAATCTTGAACGTAAATGACTTTTTAATTGTATGACTCCACATAGCCCATTGCTAAAAGATGTGGTGGGCAGGAGAGAGCAATCCTTTACAGACCAAACACAGATACCAATATATGAGCCCTTTGTTCTTGCTCCCCTGCCCTAAGGCAAGCAATACACTCAGGTCTGTGGACATCAAGCCTAATTTGATCACACTTAGCCCAGTGAAACTATATTGACTTCAGTGGAGACACTGCTTTCCACTGATATAAATGAGAGCTAACTAGTTCTTGAGGCCAGTAGCTATTACCACTCGGGTTAAGAGCGGCATGCAGCAGTGACGGCTGCCTGTTCGTCATCAGTTGAGAAATGTCTGCTTTGTGGGCATGTCTTTCAAGGCTCATTTGTCACCTTTGTGTGGAGGAATTTTGGCCAATGAGTTGTGTTTCAAGTGTCTTAGCATTTCTGTGGGAATGGTTTGATTAAAGTCCTGCCATTAGCTCATAGTTCAAGTGTGCAGTCTCACTGCCTGCAGGAGTAATGTGGAAAAATTTCTGAAGGATTCTGTTTCCTAATAATCTGGGGTTTTTTCAAGACTTTGACCTGTGCTCACTCTGTGTGAGATCAGTCATCCCTGTCTGTACTAAAGGGTCTTTGGTCCTCCCCAGGCTCTGCTGGCTCCCCTCCGTTCCAGTCCCTAAGCTCTGTCTGTGTGGATGCACCTTGCTCCCTTTTTTTAACCTTAAAGCTTTATTTGTTCAGGATAGCCTGAGAGATGTTGTTAGTCAATAACTCCCCATTTGATTTTTTCTATGGAAAAGGCTGTCCCAGAATCTTTGTCTGCTTGCAAACTCACTGTTATTATTTAATTCCATAAATCAGATTCTCAAGCTTTATCCTTACCAAGAGAACTGCAGGGAACTTTCTAGCATCCTTTCTGGACATAGGGAGACATGCTGTCTCCCACAAGGAGCTGGAAGTCTCTTGAGATAGTTTAAGCAATATTTTTAGAGATGTGATAGATAAAGAACATATTCTGCAGCTTTTGCATCTCCAGTCTCAAGAGCCACCAATTATGCTTAGAAAACCTTTTACATGACAATGCTATGCAGCATGGGGCTGTGAAGTTCTACCTGTTGTTTTCCTAAATACTATAGCCCAGATAGTGCTGGTTTAGATATATTTCAGCCCCTGGCCTTGGCATCTTGAAGGGTATGACCCTGATGACCCCTTCTTCAGCCAACCAGCAGGGTATATAGAACTGAATGTTGCGCATCCTTGTGCCCACCTGCCCTGAACACTCTGTTCCACACCAGTCTGCTCCAGCTGTGCATAAACAGCTCAGCAGTGAGTTATGCATTCCAGCTGACTATTGCTGATCACAAACCTGGAGTTATTTTTCATGGCCAGACCTTCTGAAGCTGCTCTTGGTGTCTTACTTGATGATGGGAGGAAGAAAACATGTTAGAAGTTTCCTCACAGGGAGTTAGTTGCTGCTCCTTATGGAGCCCTTATGGCTTTTAGCATAAAAGTCCTGACTCTGGGGCTGACCTGGCCCTGATTAGAGGGGAAAGCAAAGCTTGAACTAAGGCATGCACATTGCTGAGATCAGAAATGGAGGAGAATGAGATACAAAATAATTTTTAGCAAATATAGATCAAAGTAGGTCCAGGTAATAGCTCATTCAATTCAGTTCATGGACCTCTACAGCTAAATCTCAAAGGAAGTGTTTGAAATCAGGAAGAAGAAAAGGAATAAAATCTGCTAAGTGAAAACTACCTCTTGTTTTCTCCATCTTCCTGAGTTTTATATGGCAAACTTCTGCGTGTTTGGCAAGTGCCTGAAGGGGGACTTGGCCCTTAAATCATCTCCCACAGAAAGAGAGTGGACTGGGACAGAATTGCTGCTGTCCTACACTTCTGCTCTTCCCTGGCCAGTGATTTCTGACTACTGCTGGCCAGGCAAATCTTTGATCTTACCCCTTGGGGCTTTGTTTGTACCGCTGACTGAAGCTGGGACAGGGTAAGTAAAACTAACACAGGACAAAAGTGGTAGGAGAGCAGTAGTAACAGTAGGAGGAATGCTTGCAGAGTGAACAAGTAGTGATTTCTGTGACTTTTCTAATAGGGAATTGATTTTTGTTGTTATTGGGTAAATGGCTGCAGGACAATAGGATGTAGGATGACAGCTGAGTTTTATGTCAGACTATGCATAGGCATTGAGATCAAATCATCTGGTGTTTAGACTTCTATATTGTGCCAAGTTACAACAGCTCAACCCTTTTCAGATCAGGTGTTTTGCTTTCTTGCTTTCTAGATCGAGTTTGCTTGCTTGTACTGATGGGAATGTTGAAGGTTGTTTCTTCTAGCCTGACCTCCGGACCACTCAGGCAAGAAGCTGCAGCATCCTTCCTCATGGTTCTCGTGATGGAAAAACTCATGTTATGTTTTACCACACATGTTTATGGAGATGAGAAACAATGCCAGTTTATTCTCTTCTTGCTTTGTATTTAGTTTCTCACTGGTAGTGGAAACTTCAGGAAAGAGCAACCACTTGGGCAGACCTGCTCTGAGAACACAGCACCTGAGGTTTCCCTCTGATAATGAGCGGCTTCAGGAAAAGTTAGCTCCAAATCAAACAGTGATGTCAATGGTGCTCCACAGTGGACAAAAAGAGACCTCAGTGTTACCATGTGGCGTTGATGTTTTCAGATTAAGATGGGAGGATTAAGGAATTTTACCCAGCAATTTGAGATGCTTTGTTAAGAATGGAGGAGATTTGAGCTGCTTTGTTCTTAAACCACATGTTAGTGAGAAAGCAAACAGGCACTTAATCCTGACAGACAGCAGAACTTGACATCAGTTTGTCCCTGGAGAGGTGACCAGGAGTTCCCCATGCCCAACTAAAATGGTAATTTCTTCTTTTTTTAGGAGTCTTCTGTGAATCCTCATGCTCAGGGCTGCACACCTCCATGTACTGTGCCTCACCAGTGTCAGAGCCTTGTGCTCCCCAAAAGAGGATAGCATTTAAAACCCCACACAGAAGGTGCCAAAATGGTTGCTGAATAGGGCTCAAATATGTTCTAACTTAAGGTCATGTCTTTAGTCTTAAACAGGACCATGCCAAGAAAAAAAGGAGCTGATAATTTTCCTGTTTGGGACTTTGGCTGGTTTCCTGTAACAATAAAAAAATAGCAGTCGACATATAGGCAGCTGAGTATATACATGCTTGTATACTGCCCTCTGACACAAATGTTAATGTCTTATATAGATCTTCGAGGTTCTTTTAAACATCTAGTTACATTTTGAGGTCATGTCCTCAGAGGTCATTGATGTAAGCGTATTTGTAGAAAGAAACAAACAGCTCATTGAATTTGGTTTCCCATTTTAACATACATCAGTGAAATTAAATACGCGACGTTAGAATGTCTGGCAACAAACCCATTTTCTGATGTATAAAATTTGACTTTTCCCCTCTGTGTTTATGTCATAGCTAATACACAAAGATAAAGTGCATATACTATGCTCTGCATATTTACTGAACTTTGGCAAGTCACTAAGAGTCAGTACTCAAATCAAATAAGAACCACCCGATTTATAAAACACTCTTCTAAACTAATCTTATTATATTAAAAAGGAACTCTAGGTTGATACCAAGCCAATCAATAACTCATGCTTCCCACTGTTCAGCAAATATCAACTATCCCTTTCTAATCTTTGTGTTTTGCCACCATTGCAAACCTGGTGTGAAAAGCTGCCCTCATGTATTACTTAAAACAAACAGTGTAAATGCACCCAAACAGGAATAATCTCTGTACATGTTTATTTTCTCTGCAGGCACTGAGTATCAGGGCATCTTAGCTTTGTAAAGGGATCTACTCCAGGTAATTCAATTGATATTCCAATTTGTTTATCCTTGATTTGTTGCTGGCATTATTTTTTTTTTGCATTATTCTTCTGTCACCTACTAGCCTATACATACCAATTTGAGTGAAAGGATTACTTATTCTGGGAAAGCAGAGTTGGCTTTTTTTCAAGTGTTTCTAAAAGATCTCCCATCTTCCTCCCAAAACTGCATTTGTTTGGGAATAGTCCATAACCTGTACAGGGATGATTTAAATGGTTTTTGCTGTTCTAAATTTCCAGAGAGCAGTAGAAAAAAAAAAATAGTTACGTTTAGGGGGCTAGGAGGCTTGGAAGGGGCTAGGAGGCAAAGGAAGACTTGACCTTCCTTTTAAATTATCATACAAAAATTAAATTGGTAATTTATATATTCAAGAGTCTTATCGGTACCACCATTTATTCCTTGTAAACAGCATGGGAAACCTGACAGTGGTGTAGCAGGATCTGAATAAGAGAATAGCAATTTATTAATTCCCTTTTAAAGACTAACAGAGTTCCCAAACACAGCTTTGGCACCCTGCTTGATTCAGTTGCTTCATGCTTCTATGAAGGTTTATTGACTATATAAGGATCAAATAAGGGGTAAGCTGAAATCAGAAACACAGTATTCATTCATTTAACTCTGCTATAGTAGAGTAAATTCAGGGTGACTCAAGGGACACAATGTCTTGTAAAACATATGTACTTAATATAAGGGTCATAAAATTTATTAAATTAAAAGCTAGGTTAAAAATAGGAAGAAAATTTATGCTGTTGTCTAAACCAGCAATAATTTCCCTTTGGCCTTTCCCTTTCCACCTAATATGGGTTCTAGGTTTTGTTGGGTTGTTTTGGGTTTTTTAATAGTCAACTGGTAAAATCGACATTGTTCACAAGTGAATGCAAGTCATTCTACCATGTGAAGTGGTATGCTAAATAAAGAAGAGGAGGTGTGGCCAGCTGGGAGGATATATTGCATCAGGGTTGACCACACATGAAAACCTGTAGGTATCCATTTATTATTTTGGAAGGAAGAGTCAGTTGCTCCAGGCCAACAGAGCGCAATGGACAAAAATCTTTTTTGGCCTTAAGGCTGAAAAAACCAAAAATTTCCTCATCTCTCCACAAAGATGCCCCATTGCTGGTGGGATGTCAGCCAGGAGCCTCCTTCCCTAGTGATTCAATCATGGGTTGTGTGAGAAGACCTTCTTATGTGAATGTTGAAGGGTTACTTGAACAAATGCTCCAGGGACTGTGAGACACAGAGAATCCCCTCCTGTCCTTGACAGATGTATCATCAAAACCAAAGTGCTCAGATGAAGTCAATGTAATTATCCTGCAGTCCTGCAGAATGACAGCAGAATTTAGCTCCTTCGATCAAGACAACCATTTTCTATTAGAGATGTTGGGAAGGTGGGATGGAAATAAAGTGTTGTGACCTAAATCCTCCTCTCTAACCTCTAAGAAATCAAAGTGATGCTGGCCATCCTTGACTCATGACACTAGCCAGACCATTCCTAACTGAGAGCTCTGCAATGTTTGCTCAATGGCGTTAGTTGTTACGGAAGGCCATGAAAAGCTTGTGTGTGATAGAAGGCCACCCTTTTTCCGTGTGTTTTTACACCTCAGGATAACAAAACCAGCCTCAATTCCCATCCCCTGTGTGCTATGAAGGTTTTTTTTTCCCCCTGCATGCTGTTTAAACACTTCTGCGCCCAAATCTGTCACCCATGACCTCATTAAGTTGCATTTAATCACACAGGGATGCCCATCAGGCCTAACCCCATCATTTCCTGAGGAATTTTCCCCTGATTTACTTAATAGCTCTCAAACACTAAGCGGGAGACCTCCGGGTGCTGTTCCCTGTGCATGTTGGGTTACTGGCTTTCATACTGTGTTTTAAATAAACACTGTTTTGCAGGCACACTTGTTTTGAAAAATAAACTTCTGGGCAGAAAGAGCTAGTTCACATCAGAGCCAGATTGGTAGCGATTTGGCTTTCCCCAGCAGATGGGAAGAGGTCAGGCTTTTGGTTTTGGGGGCGTGGGGGTAGGTAGGGGGAAAGAAGTCACTCTTCCTTAAAAAGCATTTCACATCCCCCAGGGAGAGGAAAAGCCTGAATCCAAAGTGGTGGCTCTTTATGGGGGTACTTTGGGAAAAGGGTATGGTAATAGTCCTGCAATGTGCCTCCAATGAGCATCTCATTCTCCATCTCCAGGGAGTGTGACTTTGTCTCTTCCTCACCCCTGTCTTCTGCTGGACACTTGTTGGTCCACAACCTTCATCCTCTTGTCAAAAGGCTTTTGGAAGGGTAAAGGCCATTGCCCTTATCCTGTCTATCCTGCCAGCTTAGTTACCTAGTCCTCTGCCCATGACAAGGTTTCACTTCTGGGATGGGAACCACAAAGAACGAGGGAGGTTTATGTCCTCTTGGGTAAGGGTATTCTGTGTGATTAAAAGTTTTATTTTCTCCCTAAACTGAGGATGTTTTTAGGGAGGCAAAAGTAGGAAGGTTGGTGTGTGTCCTCTGTTTCTTCTAGGACTCTTGATGTGGTTATCACAAACCATTAGACACTGGGAGTAACAAGACTCCTTTGACTGCAAGTTCCACAATGGGCTAACCAAGGGTGGACCCAGGCAGTGGTGGCAGCTTGCTGGGACACCAGTGGGACAAGAAACCACAGGGTTGTTGCACAAATCCTGAGCTGGATCTGGCCTACTTGAGGTGGAGCTGCTCAGCCTGGAGGGAAGCCTGTGGCGTTAACAAAATGGTTGTCTGAGAAGAATGAGATGAAGATCCTTCATGCTCAGTCTGATTTTGTGCATATTTATTATACACACATCTATAAATATGTTCACATGTGTTTGTTGCCCAGTGGTTTGCTGCCATTTGGGGGAAGGAAAAGTGCAACAGGAGGTTCTACTTTGAGGACCACTATAGTGCCCTAGTGTTGTATCCTCTGATCTTCCACGAAAGACCCCAGTATGGTAGCACAGTGTGCAGCCAGTGAAATTACTGCAGGTATTTTACAGAGGGAAATATTTACCCCATGCAGTATCTTACACATTATGTGGCCTTCCTCTGAGAGAGCTCAGTTTGATCATCAGCTCTGAGCAGTACCTTGTCTTGACATTTGCAGAAGATGTATTTTAGAGGTAACCTTTCAGTCCTGCTGATAGGATCACAACATATTCACCATCATCATGTTTGTGGCTATTTCTTTCTTTTTTCTCTACTACAGAGCTGTGCCACTGTGGTGGATAAATGGGAACCCTCCCCTATCCACCACATTGTTGTCTTCTCTTAAATTATAGAGACAATTTATGAGGTGAATGAGATGAATGACATCCAGTTATTTTCTTTGGTCATTTTCCATAGCCAGCATTGTCTAAAATTGCTACTGAAGTCATGCCCATGCTGCCGTGTGTCGGGAGCAAGTTTGGAGTGGCAGTCCTGGTGAAACCAGGTGGATGGCATGGGTGCCTTTATGTTTTTCAGATCAGAGGCAGCATGTCAAAACAAGGTGCTCAAAGGGAGGCAATCCCTTTGCCTCCTTTGAGAGCCCTGGGGCCAGGCTACAACGCAAATCATTTGTCCGTGGGAAGGGTCACCAATTAATTAGCAGTTTTATTTTTAAAAAAATTTAAACTGGCAGCCCTTCTGAAATTTAAGCACATTGTTCATGGTGTAATTATAGATGAAATATTAGAGAAGTGGACTAATTACATACAATGCACTTGAGCCCAATTAAAATAGCATCTGCAGTGAACGTAGGGGTATTCTCTTTCACTAATAAGAAATACTTTCTTAACAACAGAAAATAAAATAGCTAAATTGGATATGCAGTTGAGATTATAAATATCCTATTAGCATATAAAACGAGGATTAACCTTATTTAATCACTGCTTGCTTGATCATCAAAAGTCATGTTTCACCTCTATAATGTAGCCGTAGCCTCTTTGAAGCAAAAAAAGAGCAGCATATTAATAAATTTAGCTAATTAGGTGCTTTTTCTCATCTGCTCAATGGAGCTGGTGGAGCAAACCAGCTGCCCCTAAGCACTTGGCTCTTTCACATCTTAGAAGTTTAAGCTTATTTCTAGTAGACACCTATTGATGAAGATGCAGGGTTTATGCAGATTTGTTTGTGGGGTTCTAGCCTGTATAGCTTCATGGGTAATCATATCAAAGAAGACTTCGATCTGTGAAGCTGTTGGGGAGGAGAAAAAAGATGAGGATAAAGAAAAGGACTTAAATTACAGGTTTTATCCTCTGCAAAATAAAGTTCTGCCTTAAATATCACCATGTGAGGGCCCATTCTAATTTCAGTCACTCAGGAGGTTGGAGCAACTTGGTTTACCGCGGGTCTGTCACCGCCGGTGTCCCTGAGAGCCAGCTGGCGCTCAGAGGAGGCTGCGCTCCCGGCGCGGCGGGGAGAGGTGCTACCCGCCAGCTGGCGACTTGGCTGTGCAAAAGCTGGGCAAGGGGGCTGGAGCAGCGAGTGAAGCAGTTTGACCTCCAATCTCTTCTATAAATATTCAGCTGATTCAATATGCACAAAAGGACACAAGCTCTGAGCAAGAAGAGGGTTTTCAATCCATTATTTTGGAATATTTTCTGTCCATGTCCTGTAGGGAATGAGTCCTGCGGTATTACTGCCTGTTATATCTGAGGATCGCTTGGCAGATTTCAGAGCTGGCCTTATTTACAGAGCTGTTCTGCCTCTGGCTCCATCGCACCATCCTTCCGTTGGGTCTGTGTGTGGCAGAAAATAGAAGTAGAGCAATTGTGGGGCGGGAGCAATCCTATGAAATATGGGCATAGTTTGATCTAACCCCGTGCAGCTCTGCTCCCTGGTTGTGTACTGTTTCCATTAGTGCCTGTGTGTTTTCCTGGCATGAGGGCCAGCGGCTGATAGCTTGCAGAAGCTGAGTTTTAAATGTGCCTGTTGACATATTCCCAGAGGAAAGGCTTGAGCAATACCATCATCGCTGGGCTGAAGCAGGGCTCTGCAGCACTGATGGCATGTGTTTGAGGGCTAGTAGCTGTAATATGGGCTCGTGGCTCCTTGGCTAAAGGTGAATGTTACCCCCTGTGACTTGCCTTATTCCCAGGGACCATTTCAGCTTTGATTTCAACTATGTATGTTCAGTTTTGATCCAAGTGTGGACCCAAACCCAATCAAAATGAGCCCAAGACTAGTCTCTTGAAATACTTGATATGGCAATGCCTAAAATGAATAAAGTGATTTTCTCAGCAGTAGCAATTGTGAAAAAGAGGATAGAGGCACAGAAAGTCCCATATTTAATTGCAGCTCATCTTTTGTGATTTGTCTCCACTAAGCTATGCTGAAGCATCGGCTGCCTCTGTCCTATCCCTAGGCAGAAGTGTGAATTTTCCCCTCGCTTCCACAAATACTAGTCAAGTGCACCGAGGGACGGTGGTTTTATTTATCGTATTCAAGGAGCCACAATTGGATGTTTCACAATAAACTGGGCTCAGCCTGTGATTTACAATAATGGGGAAAAGCACTCTGCTGGCATGGCCCTGGTGTTGCCAAGTCTTGTGATGGTTGCAATGATTTTTCCTTACTGCCACAGAGCCTGGAGCAAAGTGTTCATAAGCGTTTCAGCTTGCTTTTTTTTTTTTTTTTTTTTTTGGTAGTGGCAATGGAAGGCTTTGTTTTCTTGTATTAAGAGCAGCCTTCCATCCCTTAGGGCAGAACAAAAGAGCTTGGAAGCATGTTCTCAGTGTCCCCACAAAGACTCAAAAGGCAGCATGAATTTTTTTTATTTTTTTTAAAGGAACCCCCAATTTGTTTTCCCACGATTGGTTTAAGTCACTCTGGCATGAGTTCATATCCTTTCTTGCCTGATTCATGGAGACTGGAGAAGGGCAGCAGTAGCAGAAGCAGCAGCAGCTACCTCCACAGGGCAGGAGGTGGGGTGACGCTACCAAATTAGGTCTGCAGGGGAGTTTGGAGCTAATGGGGTAGACATACACCTTTTGTTGCTGCTGTTCCTGTCTTTAAATCTTATTATCACTTACATTTTTAGAGTTTATATCCATATTCATCTAACCTGGTAGAAGAGGGTTAAAGGAACCTGAACCATAAATGTAGCTCAAATTATTAAAATCAATCTTGTGGTGGTCCTATTTCAGTTCTTTTCAAAACTCTCCCTTCCAGTGACTCCTGGCTGTGGCACAGGCCACCTTCTCATTTGTAGCCTGCCACTTTCCCCCTCCTCTGCTTTTGGTGCTAGAAATCACATTCAACTAAACACTTCAGAGAAACACAGGAGGCAAATTGAAAGTGACTGGGAATAAAATAGATTTTGCCATGCGGGGGGATTTGAGGTGTTATACTGTAGGGGAGGGCTGTGGGTGAAGTGACTGAATCCAGAAACATATGGAGAATGGAAATGTCTGTGGGTGATCGTAACATCAAAAACATGAAATGAAGTCAGCTGCCGTGGTAGAAATGCAAGTTCAGGGACTCCGCTGCAAAGAAATGAAGGAAAATACAAGAGGGAATGAGAAACATTTTTCTGGCTTTCATGGCTATTCATATGGCAAGAAACCTCTCTTTGGGCTCTGGTTTTAAATCGTTTGTGTTTTTTTCACTGATGCTATAGCCTTAAATCATGGTAATATTCCTGAGCATAGAAAAGATAACTTGGGGACTCTAGTTTCAGTGACAGGAGAATTAAACCCTGCTTTCAATGTAGCTGCAGCCAAAATCCTGTCTTTTTTTCCTCC
Organism: Aphelocoma coerulescens; assembly: GCF_041296385.1. NCBI lineage: Eukaryota > Metazoa > Chordata > Aves > Passeriformes > Corvidae > Aphelocoma > Aphelocoma coerulescens. Next base: position 12,485,896 of record NC_091016.1, on the reverse strand, counting down.
CATCCTGAGCATTGATTCATTAGGCAAATTCAATATTAACAGCAGCTTCTTGCCTTGTCAGGTGGGCCAAAGAGTTAAACCAAAACGAAGCTGGCAGTTGACTTTTATCCACTTACATCACATTAGAGGAACTCTTGGCCCTTCATGTGTTCTTATTCCCTTAAAAGAGAGAAAGTTTGGGAAATCTAAAATCTCTGAGTGCCACAAAAATGTTAGATTTTGGTCTGATTCCCTTCAAAGAGATCATTCATCTCGCTTCCCACTTAGCCATCAAAAATGAAGTGGCCTGATTTCCAGAACCGCTTGGCAGCCAGCAGCTCCCTTTGAGATTTTTCTCCTGCATGCTCAGACCCTGGAGCAAGAAGAGCTACTGTCCCTTCTGTGCTGTAGAGGGGAAAAATTTTGGCTGCTGCATTGAGATGCCTAAATCAGGTTTAGAAGTAATTTGCAACCCTAGCTCTGACCACTATGATTGGTTGTCACTTCTCATCATCCCCTCCAGATCTTCAGGGGTGGTTTACATGGCAATTCAGCTTCAGCTTGGAGTTGCTACATTACGGGAGAAGGGTCCCGTTGCAACACTGGATTGTTTTATGGGGGAAAGCAGAAACCAAGATGCTTCAGTGGGAGGGAGGAGAAATAGGTCTTTCCAAAGAAGATCAAAGGAGGCAAGAGGAGGGGACTGATTTTCAGCAAGAGGGGAACAGGGCTCATCTCACTGCCTCTGTGCTATAATTCAAGGCTTGTTTTTGAGACCCATCACACAATTTCTCCTGCAACAGGACTGGGGGGGGGAGTGTGGGGAGGAGGACTTGGTTAAATTGTAAATGAGTATTTCTTCAAGCGCTCTGAGGAAATATGTTCTTTCCCCGTAGAGCCTATACATTATTTTCATGTAGTTACAGGGCCTCACATTTCCTGGAACTATCAACCAGACCTTAATTCTCCTCACAAGACATGCCTTTAAAATTGTGAAGCTCTCTTAATCAACCTTTGTATCAGCGGCAAATTTGCAGTATGACCTAATTTGAAAGATGTCTTGAAGTGCTGACTCAAAGGGTTGGTGAATAAAGGCCAGTCATTGCCGCTGTGACACTAATGTGATGCAAAACAAAATCGAGTTGCATCAGCTGAACATTAGTTTGCAAAAAATATTAGTGATTGAAGCCACTTGCTGGTCATCTTTTATTTATACTTATGAAATTTATACTTCTTGGGGTCTGAAACGGCTCTAAAACAAACTTCTGGAGGAGAAGCACAAAGAGACTCTTAAATGGTGAAAAATCCCAGTCGGATCTATACATCTAAGATGCATCATTTGCACTTCATAATCTCCTCTCTTTTATAGAGCAGGAGGCAGACACATTATTTTAGAACTTTTATTAAAATATTTATACAGCAACAGATGAAAATTCTCATCCTAATATGTTTCTTTGCATTTTTCGATTACATTCCAACTCTTTATCTTTTTTTTCCCTTCTCTAATTGAAATGCAGACGATACTCCTTCATTCTCTGGATAAGTAACTGTCTCAAAATGACTAGCAGTTACTTTGGGACTCAAAGAAATAAAAAGGGAAGAAGGGATTTGGGCCAGAAATTTTACGGGGGAAAAAAACATCCCTCACAAAGCAAGAAAACCCCATACCACCATAGTTTTATTTAACATCTCCAAAAAGAAAAAGTGAGTATAAATTATTGAGGGTTTTTTGCTATGATTTTATGGGGGCATTGCTTCAATTCCTTTTTTCTTCTTTTTTCCCTTTAGCTTCTCTTTTTCATGCTTTCTTAAGGAAACTTATTTGAACTAGAACAACCTGGCCAGAGAGGAGCAGAGTGCATTTCTTTACCAATTTGTCAAATATTGGCTGCTAATTTACACTCTGAGGAGTTACCTAAGAATCAGGGCTCTAGGGATGAACCAACTCAGCAGAACTGTTTTTCCCTGCACTTTTAAAAAAAATTATTTTACTTTTAAATTGAAATATCAATAATGCAAATCATCTAATATGTGCTGATAAAACATCTATGACTTTCCACTGAAGTGTCTGAAAATCAGATACATACACACACACAGAACAAGGGAGACAGGCTATTAGTTTAAAATTTAGAGGACCAATAAGTTTTTGATAGCAATGGGTTACTGTGCTAATGATTATTTAACTTGCTTCATGTAGGGTTAAGTACGTATGGCTATGTAAAGTGCAGCGCCTTATTGAAGTGAGACACTTTTGCCTCTGAAATGTTATATTCAAAGCAGGGGGAGGAAAGCAGCCAGATTATAAAAAACAGTTACTATATGATGGCAAATTTCAAGCAATTGTGAAGCAGAATCCGCTACAGTTAAAGAAGTAAATTTTGCTACTGAGGGGAAAAAAACCCAAACAGCCATACGCAAAACCAAAATACTTCTGAGTTTCCTCTCTGCTTCTTCTTAGAAGCTATTTTAGTATGGCTGTATTTATTGACGGGTGCAAGCACAGAACAGGGAACACGGCTGGCGGTTTTACCTTGCTGGTTTTTCTCCTAATTATTCTCATCCTTTCTCTTGGTCTGTCTTCTTTTTCTGTATTTTTTTAATTTTATTTTCTTTTGTTTATCATCAAGATGTGTATTATCACAATAAGATACTGTGGGATCTGGGGTTTGTTTGTGTCTTTTTGAGCTTGAAGGGGCATCTTATTATATACATATTATTTAATATTGTACATACTATTCAAGAAAACACTGATCATTCTTTTCACGTATAAGGTAATGCCACTTCTAAGTTAAAAAAAGGGTAAAAGTAGCAATAAATGTTGGATAGCCTGTAAATGATTTACAAACCTTTTTTTTAACTCCAGCACTCTTCAAGTACAGTATGTTTGTGTTTTTTATGTTGTTTATTTTGTCTTTCTAAAGGGATTGCACTTGCTAACCTCCCAATTTTGGGTTATTTCTTCTTTATGTGGCTGACTCCTTAACAGTGTTGCCATTTGTGAGTATTTTGAGTCCTTCAGCCCTCCTAGGAAGGTGTAGGTAGGAATGCTCTAAACCTTCTAGTAGTTTCCTGTGGGGAGAGGATGGCAAAGTAATGGCTAATGATCTGAAAGTTAGCTGGAATTCGGAGACAAATACCAAACATAATATATCTATATACCTATATATATAAAAGAGATTTTTTTTTTCCTGAAAAAGAAGCAAAAAAAATGCAATGAAAATTTATGACCTTAACATTCCTTCAGGGTCAAGCAATTTATCAAATTCTCTCACTTTCTGGTTTCAATTACACAGCTATTGTGGAAGGAACTTATTTTAGCAGGTTCATTTGCCTCAGTAGGGAATACAGGACTTTGGCCTAATGCTTCACCTTTAGTGCAGGCCATTTGAGCCTTAGAACAAATACCAATCATCACTCTTTGGAAAAAAAAAAAAGTAAAAAAAATCTGCATCGGTATGGCCTATTGGAATGGGGTTTCTGTCAAGGTAAACGGTTGTCGGCAATGACTGTGGTAGAGTGGCGATAAATCCCATTTTATTGCTGAAAAATTCCAGCTTCTCTCCATGCCTGACAGCTCCCCACATTCTCGTACCCATTTGGGCAATTTCTGTACTATGTCCATCTGGTTCTTATTACCTCTCAACCTGCCAGTGTCTGATCCAGAAAAAGTGCAGGTCAAAAACAGGGGAAAGAAACCAAGGTGATGGACAAAACAGAAAGAGAGTGATTGAGAGACCAAGTCACGCTTCCTGTTCCTCCCTCCCCAGCCAAAAAAATATGGGTTTGAGAGGAATAAAAAAATTTAAGGGAGGCTATTAGCTTAATTATGAAGTTGCTGTCAATGTCCTTAAAATACAAAATTAAATAAGTAATAATCCATATGCTCCAAGCTTTGGTATTGCCACGGAATATTTGCCCAGGACACTGATGACATCTGCCCAAATAAAACCTTTCTGGAGAAATGGGAAAAGCCAAGACTTTGAATCCTTAAATCTAGGAGTCCTGGTGTGACCATTTCATGTGCAGCCTTTTTCACTGTGCCCTTGGCATTCAGGAGGATGAGACTTGTCTCCAAAGGTTCATTTGGGGGGTGCATATTGTTTCAGGAGGGCATCCAAAGTATAATTAAATTGCAATTTAAAAAAAAAAACAACCCAAAGTAAAAGTTAAGCTAGGTTCTTGACAGAAAAATTAAAAGAAAGGAAAATCTTCGTTTCCATGCAGGTTTTTTGCATACTGCTGAACCCAGACCTACTTTAGTAAGTTCTCAAAACCCCCTACAATAAGCAGAAGGAGCTTTTGATAATTTTTAAAAATTTAAAAATCAAACAAATTAACCCACAACAACTGAACTGTCAATAAGTCAAAACAAAAAACCCATGGGAGCACTTGCTCTCCTCCCAGCTAAAGCTATATTGTGTGGCATTTGTCAAAGGAGCCCCTAGTGCTATCAGGAGACATGCCCTGATCCACTTTCAATCTCTCCCTTCAAGGGAGCCTAACAAATTTAATTGCAATTTCTGTATTTATTCTACCTGAAACACCTCATTTCCCACCCAAAATGCTGCTCACTGTACCTTTATCCTCCACAGATCACCACTACTCAGGTCCTCATGCTAGCTTACACAGCCTCTTCCCACATTCCCTGAAGATGCAAGGGAAATTAAACCCAAATTTTTGGAGCTGAAAATTCCTAAAAATCTGACTGAATTCCAAGCAGCAGAAAACTCAGAGTGTTCCCTACCATCTACTCTGTGATCCTTGGGGAGGAGGACTCTTTGAGCATCCCACATTGGGTGTCTCATATATGGTAGGATTTGCTGACAGGTGTAACAGTCTGGTCTGGCACCAAAAGGCTGGAAATTGTGGGATATATTAGGAATTATGTCCCCATGGCTCGTAGAAACCTGTTGGCTCCCAGAAGCTCAAGATGTGGCTCTAACAGTGAACAAGACACAGGGGTACAGTTTTCAGAGGAGCTGGAGGAAGATGTTGCCATTGAACAAGGAGATAGGACAGAGAACAGGTAGGAAGGAAAAGCTGGGGAGAGTTCAAGATCTTGCTCCTGAATGGGTCACCTAAAAACACAATGTGCAAAATGTGACATCCAGCTCACCACCTGTTCTTGCAACTTCTCCCTCTGCTGCTGGTGCAGCCATTTAAAGTGAGAATTTAGAGGAGGTTGCTTTGATGGGAAAAGTCATCTTCTCTGTTAACTTTTGGTGTCAGTAATGGCACTAAGAACTCTGACCCCCTCAAGCTTAGGATTTGCTTGCATTTGTCATGGATTGTAGAATTAGATTTTTAAAAGTTATTATTTTCTGCATGTCTTTGTTCAGTTGTGGGGGGAGCACTATGCAGATTTAGATACCAAGATATAAGAGTGTGTTTTGAGACATCTACAAAAACCTTGGCTTGATGAACCACTCAGCCACACTGCTTGATTTGCCTGTGAAGCCACTGAATACAAAAGAGGCTGACATGAGGGAAAGCCCCAACTTCAACAATAAAAATATGTCAGCATGAAAATGGTTAATGGTGAGTATTATAGCTTCAAAAGAGCCCATTGGCTACCCCTAAAGGATGCCCTGCAATTGTTAAACTCATCAGATGCAACTACCCTTCCTCAGCTAGCCCTTACATTTGTCTGGCTAAAAGTAAAAAAATACTATAATAAATCGGTAACATATGTTGCCAGACAAGAATAAGTGATATAAATAAAGAGTCAAGAGACATAGCCCCTCAAGAACAATGTGTAAAGATTTAAACTTCCAATGTATTAGTTAAGCTAGGAACATTTTAGGAGGAACTTGAAAGTGGTGTACTGTTTGTTTATATCATTCCTTCTCCTTTTTTTTCCTCCCTCTCTTTTTTCTTCTCTTCAGATTGCATTTTAAATCAAAATGTTCTCCATGACTGACTGCTTTGCAGCACTAGGGTAAGTCCCATTTTTCCACAGCTTAAACAAAAAATATGCCTAAGAAATCTATGCCAGAAAGGCGTTTTGTTGGGTTTTGGCTTAGGAAATAAGCACAATGTTGTCGGGAAGGCATCCTCTTCTTTTTTTTTTCTTTTCCTTCTTCTTTTTTTTAAATCCAAATGTAGGAAATCGTGCATGTGCAAACACAGCTACTATGCTACTATCAAGAAAGCCAATTCTCTGTAAAGGTGACATGTCTCCAAACTAGTAATATATTAACAGCTGCAGCATTAAAAAAGAAAATATAAAACCAAATATGCTTTGAGACTAGGCTGGATGTTTTATTTATCTTTTTCTTTTATTGAGACATCCTTTGAAAAATGGCATAAAATAAATAGTTTTACAAAGCAACAATATAATCAATCTCTAAATGAGAAGATAAATCAAGGATTTCATTAACTGCTGGTAGCCAGTTTAAATTGTAGTCTTGTCCATAATGTCTATCTATCTATGTATGTCCAAGTTATATTAAAAACCTTTAAATGGCTTTGTAATATCAGCTACATCTAGCTATTATAATAATTAATGATACTGTTTTATAAATCAATATATGTATTCTTGATAAATTCATATCCAGTTAATGGTGTAATTTAAATAAAAAATTAATGTAATAAAGGACATACTGGAATAGGCAGGAAATCTTTAAAGGTTAAGAGGCAAATTTGTCTAAATTCTTTTCTTTGTACCTATTTTTTGAGAAAGCCTCCATTGAAATGCAGCTGATAGCAGGCTGGCTCTCCGGATCGCGCTCTTGCCATTAGTTTTGTATTAACAGCAGCCGGTGAGTTTTTGCAGCCACAGGAAAAGGGAAAGCCCCTTCAGCAACAGGAATACTTTTCTCCCTGGTTTCTCATCCTGCTGCAAAACTGCAAACAAAAACGAAGACAAAAGCAAAAAGAAAGAAAGTAAAAAACAAAAACCACTCCGGCATTTGGCCAGAAGCAGAAATGGTAAAAATGCTCTTTTTTTACTGTTCCCCATTGATTCCATATTTGTATTATTACAAGAATATTTTGCTTGTTCTATATGGTGTCATTAAAAAAGGTAAAATATGAACATTTTGTTCCAGGCATGAAGTGCATTCAGAGGAGCCTGGAAACCCTGCAGACCGTTCAGTGTAATAAAAAGCTGTTCTTTATCTCTTGTTTTAAATACAGTTAATCCTGTTTATTCAGCAAACACATCTAAGAGCAACTTTGAGGGAAAAAAAACAAAACAGAAAAAGCTGGAAATTGCCTTTTTCTATCTGCAGTGGTGAGAAACCGTGGCTCTGTTCCTTTGCTTTTATTTATAGTCAGTAACCACAAAATGTATCTCTAACAATAACAGGGATTTTAATAGGCAATATTAATTGCTCTTCCCTCAACTTTTGATCTGCAATGTTTCAAACAAAAGCCCGCTGCCTGTTTACATGCTGAATTTGTTTGAAGAATATCTTTCTGAAATGATGCAAAACATGACACTTTGTCATTTGGACTGACATGGGACAGAAATGTCATTTTAATCCATTGAGTGATTTTTTTTTTCGGTTTTCTTTGGGGGGGGGCAGTTTTTTTTCTCAACATTGCTCTGCCTTATTTAGAGCAGCAGTGATCTGCGCAGTTTCTTTTGACACTGATGGGTATTTCAAACCCTTACGCTGAGGGGAGGGAGAAAAAGGAATTTGCTGCCAGTCACAGCGGCAATGCAGCTCCATAAGCCATCGCTTATTTGCTAAAAGTTTACATTTCAAATGAGCTTGAAATGTAAAGGTGGGCTTTTTGATGCTGGCACTGTGTTTAGGAATGGAGAGAGAAAATAGAGGGAAGATGATTATGTGTGTGTGTTAAAGTCTACCAGGATATTGGTAATACAGCCATTTAAAATGTATTTTGTTTTTTGATGCAGCTAGGAGCAGGAGATTCACAACCATATATGGGATGCTTAATTTAGGCTTTATAGGAAAAACATCAAACAGCAGCTTACAGTAACATGCCAAAATACATTACACATTTTAAATATCTTCAGTTGGAAATGTGTGTGTTATATTTTTTACCCTCCCCTTCTGGGATCACTAACATGCCTCTCCCCAGACAAAGCAAGGACAAGTTCCATCTTTAAAAATTATCTGCCTTACAGATCACATTCACAGGCATGTTCTGCGCTTTTTATTACCACGGATAACCTCTTAATGCTATCACAATTTTATACTTGTTAAGTGGACATCTTCCCTATATTTAACTGCAAACAAAGCGACTTCATTTTGGGGGGTGGGAGGAAGGAGAAATGCTTTGGGATGATTAGAAACATAAGTTTCTATCTTCTGTCACACCAGCCTATCAATTATTCAAAACCCTACTAAATTTAGATGTCTGTTCCTAAAACGTTGTTTGCACTCGTTCCCTGGGAAGATGGAGGCAGCTGATAATTTGGCTAAATTATGCGTTTGAGCCCAACGGTTACAAATGAAAGAGTTGAATTCGGGAGATTTATTTGCCGCTGATGAAAATTCTTGGTAGCAGGAACTCAGACCTACTCTTTCAAAGAGCAAATCGAGGGGTGAGATGGTGCCCACAGGTATTTATGTGGACCAAACCTCATTGTTACAGCAAATAACATGATGCATCAGTGACTCAGTGGGAGGTTTTACTGATCAATTAGGGACTGGCTACTGGGGGTGAAGGGCCTAAAGCAGCCCCTGAGGTGCTCTGTGCCCCAGGTAGTCATTACCTGAGTGTAAAGACCAATAAAGGGGAAATTCTTGCCATTACAGGATCAGCTGTGAAGGATGCGGGGTGGATGACTCTGGATCAGGCAGGGTGTAATGCACTCACCCCAAACCTGCGCTTTGAGCATCCCTGATGCAGCCTGGCTGCTGTGATGGTGTAAAATATCTCCCTTTTTCAGCAGTGTCGGGGTGTGATTGGCAGCAAGTCTCCACTGAGCGTGGGCGTCCTCCCGTGCGCACCAGTCACAGGACGTGAAGGGGGAGTTTTTGTAATTTATTTTATTTTTTTTTATAAATAGATAGGCTCTGACAAATAACACCGCCTCTTCCCGAAGCTCCTTCACAGCAGCAAACAGACCTCTGCTGGGTTTATCAGTGGCAGAACCTCCTTTCCTAAAGGAAATAATATTTTTGGTGAAGATATTTCAGCTGATATTGCAATAGCTTTGGGGGCAAAAAGCTGCAGATGCTGTAACAGGAGCAGAGCTGCTTCCAGCAGCCCTGGGCATGGGGCAACACTGATTGCTGTGCCGGGCATGTTTCACAGGGCTGGGCAGGAGAGAAAGAGGAGAGCTGAAAGAAATGCTGCTGACTGTGAAAAATAACTGAATAAATAATCAAATAAAATCAAATCCATGCAACAGAAACACCTCCCTTTCTCTTGCAATGACAGTTGGTAATTGCCAAAACACAGACAGCCTTAGGCTAAAAAAAAGCAAGACAAAACCCCCAAAAAATCCATAAAGAATTTAATTTATATTTAGAAACCAAAATGTTTCAGGCAAACAGCACGCAAATTGCAGAAGTCCTTGTGCCGTTCCCCCCTACCCTGTGCTGACTCTAAAGTTGCACTGCTAAGGAACATATCCCCATTTTTACAACTCTGGCATTTCCTCCCCGAGTGGCAATGGGGAGGAAAAAAACCCAACCCCCAAAAAAACCCAAAACAAAGGACGTGTGAGGGCTTTCATTTATTTTGATAATCCTCCTCCTGCTCCAGAGCGTTTTGCTGTCTTTGTCAAAGTGAATGACAACAATTTGGCCAACTCTCTCTGAGCTGCACTCAACAGTGACAGGCAAATTATCAGAGGCCCTGCACTCCTTATTATCAGAGGAGAAGTCATCAGGAGGACGTGCGGAGGATCCCTCTCCCCTGTCACTATTTGTCAGTGGGACAAGGGCCACTGCTATGGGTAGCTGACAGGTAATTTCAACAATAACAATTACTCCTATTACTGGTGTCATAAACAATTCGCCCAAGGCATGACAATAGCAAAGCTTTATAATTCAATGCCATATAAATAAATGCCAGCAGGTAACAAGTAATTTAGCTCCAATCAGGCCTTGGCCCTGGCATTAATATTGTTATGGCAAGAAAATGGAAAATTGAAAAAATTCAATATGTTAATGAATTAAGAGGGGTTCAAAGGCTAAGGGAGGAGAGGCATGATCCAGAATGGGGGGAAGGAAGAAAACAAAAACAAAAGATACAAAATCATGCTTTCAGAACTAGCACAAATATGTGTTCATACAATCTTATAACTAGTTTTTGATATCAAACATGGTCTTGCTATGCTGCCTTTCAGGTTAGGGCAAAAGGCATGCAGGAACCTGAACCCCACCCCTTGCCTCCGTCTGCCACACTGCGAACAATGTGCATGAAAAAAATGAACTGGATTTAATGGTTTTTATTAAAAACAGAATCATATTTGAAATCTCATGCAAGACATAGATTTAACAAAGCTTACAGGTTTATTTACAACTCCATTGCTTTATTGTCCACTTCTTGCATGCTTTAATCTTTTTTAAACAAGCTCTGTTAAATCATTGATTCTCTATTTATCAAGAAGAAGGATTTTATTGCACTTTTTCTCCCCTCAAATGCCCTTCCTAGGCCACAACGCTGTCAACTCTCTTATGAAAATGATGATCAGCAGCAAACAAGCTAAAGACCAATATCTTCAAGTCCAACTTCTTGATCAACCCAATTTGCAATTTTACTATTTGTCCAGCAAGACAATGTGGCATCAGGCTGACAGCAGTAAAAGAATTTGAAAATCTCTAATTAGGAGAGCTGCGGAGCAATTAACGCATGTCAAATTTCACTTCATCAAGTGCCACTCTAATTTTCCCACTAAAAATTAATGGACTTTTTTTTGGTGTATGTGTGTGTCTGTGTCTCTGTGTGTGTGTGTGTGTGTCCCCTCAAGGCAATGTTGATTCAAATCTGCTCAAGATGCAGCGTTGCACAGCTAAGCATCTTCTTGATTACAACCCGACACACTTCTAACTGCTTTCATTCTCACTGCCACAGATACTTTGTCAACAGTCAAATTACACCATGCTGATAACAATGCATAATGGTCTTCCTCAAAGGAGGCTCCTGTCATGGAGCAGCCTTTCATAAAAACCCACCGGTTTCTTCTCTGGGAAATAGATCTGGATGAAAGAAATTAAGCTTCTGTGGTTTCAGCCTTGGTTGCAATGTAATTTTTTTTTTCTTTTCCCGTTTCTTCTTCTTCCCCTCATGCTCTAATTTATTTATTTTTGTACCCACCTGGAATTACGGCAGGGAACTGTTTGAAGAGTGATACAGAATGGAAAATATTTATAGTCACTGTTTGTACAGGCTTTGCTTTAACCACTTTGCTCCAAGACATTTTCAAGAGCAATATCCTCCATCCAATACCACTCATTTAGGTTTTTTTTTTCCTTTTGTTTCTAAAGGTGCAGGGCAGCATCCCGCACTCTTTGCATAAGCACAAGCCCCGCTGACGTCAATGGGAGTTTTTCCGGGGCGAGGGCTGAGAGTCTTGGCCCGCTGCTATAAACACGTTCGGACTTTCTCTTTTAATGGATGGTATTTAGATTCTGTGTGAGGCTTGTTTAACAGGCACGTTTGCCAGAGTCCTCAAACATCGTGGGGCACACAAGACAAATTGCCTTTTTGTCAGAGCAGCATGGAGGGCAGGAGAGAAGCACTGAGCTTTTACAGGCAGTTTTTACCTTCCTCTCCCTGCTCCCTACCTCCCTTTTCCTGGGAGATCAACAGCAGCAAAAGTCAGAGGGTGTCATTGGGCAGGATTTCCAACAAGTAGAATGGAATTAATAAGGATAACATACTTCAGAGATATTAATGGTTTTTGTCTGTAAGTTTCAGAGCTGAAATATAGTTGTCTGCTCCCTCAGAGAGAAGAAAGGTTAGCACCCACAGCCCTGTCTACCACTGGGCTTATTGCTGCCAACCACCCCAATGACACGGGTAGGGTATATAATACTTGGTGTGTGCATGTCAGTTTACACTATAAAAAAAAGCCAAAACCACACATTGCCTTTAATCTGAGCCATCTTTCCATCAATATCTTATTTCTTGTTCCAGATAAATGACTGATATTGCAGTGCCTAGTAACATGGGCTCTGCTTCTCCCAATAATTTTCAATATCTTCCCCACCTATATTCCCCCCCTCCCCTGCAGGTATTAACATTTTGCAATGAACTCTGTCTGGCATACTAAGAAATGTTAAATTCAGGGTATTCGGTTCCTGAATTCTGGATGTTCCCCTCTTTTGTGTCCTCCACCTAGGACGGAGAAATGAGTCTTCTTCTAATGACACAGCCCAGTGCACACACAGTCCTCAAGCATCCCCAGACCAACGGCATGGCAGCCACTGGGCCTGCAGGTTAATATGTGTGTAAGTGCACTTCTTTTTTTTCCACGTCCTTCCCTAAACTTAAAAAGTTCTATCACTGCTTTTAAACAAAGCAGAGATTATATACTTTGCCTCAACAACCCCTTTTTTTTACTAGGGGATGGCCTCCCTCCTCCTCAAAAAATGCTGCCATAAAAACAATAGGCAAGGCCATAATTTAAAGAGAGAAAAATGTGATTATATAACACATCCTGCAGTAATCAATTTTACCTCCAATATCTGCTTTTGTTTTCAAAATGCTAAATAAACAATACATAATGCATCCCTCATCAGCCAAAACCATGAGGGCTCTGTGCTCAAATAACAGGAAACATATTCAATTTTCCTAACAGAAGACAGTTCATTAAGCTGTGCCACATCAAATAAAACTTTAATTTCTCCAGCATCAGAGTCGCAATGAAAGCAATTGAGGAAGATGAGCCATATGGTACTTCTATCAGCAAACACATATTGCTCATTCCCCCAAAGTTTTCTAATTCTGCTCCCCAGACCTGTGTAATATAGATAATGTGCTCTGAGCGCAGCAACCATGAGCTATCTGGTGTACACTTCTAATACTGTATTTAATGGGAAATAATGAATCATAAAAGCCTGCAGAAGACGGCTTTTGCTAACCTAAATCTCAGCTGTAATTTCATTGTTCTGTGCCTAAGATGCTGTTTGCCCTTTTCAAACAGCAGCAGTTGAACATAATTATGCTGCTACAAACCTGGGCTGCAAAAAGAAAGCCTTCCTAATAGAACCAAGTTTTTATTAACTCTTGAAATCCTGAGCTTGGGGCAACTGGAAGCAGAGAGCTGCCTGTCAGGTTTTAGGGGTCATTAAAGCACACGTACACGTATATCTTGATTTCCAGTGAGCAGCCCCACAAATTAAATTGATGCTTCTCACATCGGGCCAAAAATGCAACAGGAGAAGGCTGTGAAAAATTAGGAAATCTTCTTGACATTGGGAAATCCGACACTTGTCTGCTCTAACATCTGTAAGTGCCAAAGAAAGAGGGGGATTTTTTCCCTTAAAGGTAAGTCTATTTTTCTTCTTCTTGCCAGATATAAAAATTGTGGTTAGTGCCTGGAGTAAAAGGCCCTCTAAACTTTATAGTGTTTACCCTCCGTTTATAAATCCATAATGATCTATTTAATGATATCATAAGGTTAAAAGTTAAACAGCACTGCATTTTCTCTGCCTTTTTCTCCTCTGCCTTTTAGAAAGGCAGATTTGCCTATCTCTGAGAGACGATCGGTCGGGGTTGTTTTCTGAAGAAGCCTTTAGGTAAAGAGGCATCCATACGTTCACACAGGAGGATTCATAAAGGCAAGGATGAGAAGATAAAGGTATTATTTTGACATGATGACCCCTGGAAAATGTCTTCGACTCATCCCAAGTAAGCCTCCTTCTTTCCTTCTTCCACCCTCTCCCCCTCCCCTCAAAATACGGGGCTAATTTAAAACATTGTCTAGATATGCTACTTATACATATTGAAAACATATTTTAGTGACTGTGTTTGTTTTGGCAATATATAAACCAAAAAAAAACCCCAATTAAATTAAAAAGAGCGACTTTTAAAAGTTAGAGATTGCCTTTTAAAAGCTTATTAAAATCAGCGTGTTAGATGTCTGTCTTTGAATTAGCTCCGAGGCTTGATTGCTTTCATTAAAGCTGCCTGTTTGGGTGCTGCTTGGTGAATGTTCAAGTCTGGATTTTTTCCACTCTTCTCCCCCCGGCCCCGAGCTGCTTCTTACTACTTGTCAACTTGGATTTTCCCTCCAAATTTGAAAGCAAAACTTGGACTTTTTTTCAAGAACCAACAGCCACCCCCACCCCATCTTCCCCCTTGCAAAACATCATGACCAAAATCATCAGCAACCCGAGTCAGAGACAGACCAACAGGTAAAATATATATTAAAATATATATATTTTAAAACAGCTTAAAAAAAAGACACGCCCAAAATACCCACCATGGCCAAACTGACACCCCCAAAAGAACCCACCCCAAGCCACCAAAAAACTCCAAGCTATCACATTGCTCATAGCCTGTGAATGCCTTAAAAACAAATGTTTAAACAGGTTTTCTTTTTTTTTTTGAAGCGGCAGAAAAACCTCTGCATGCTCCAATGGGTTACAATAACAATGCTCTATTGCAATGTAAAACAAGCTGGAGGAGAAAAAGGTGCTTTTTGTTACCATTTTATCAAAGCTGTTCATCTTCTAGCTGCAGGCAGCATTTTGCTGGAATTGCAGATATTTCTCTGTCCGGGCTCCTTTGTTTGTGCATCTCATTTGCATATATTTATCTCCAGCTGAGGGTGCTTTCAGCTCATTAAGGCCTCCCCTTGCATTATTTCATAAGCCAGCTGCTAGGAGGGATTTCACCTGTGGTGACTGAGAAAAGAGGGGTGAAAAACCAAATTCTTCATTAAAAAAAAAAAAAGAAAACAAAAAACCCAACAACCAAGGAAATCTTCTGACTCTCTTCCCCTATAAATGGGCACCATTTGTGTTAAACAGCCTCTTGTCATGATAGATGCCTCCTGGGGTCAGAGGGGAAAGTTGATTTGAAGGTCAGCAGTAAAACAACAGACAAACCAGACGCCAAACTGGTTCTTTAGCTGTCGGTGGGAGCAGTGGTACAACCAGGTCTTGAACCTTTTTCAACCTCTAATAAAACAGGGGAAGAATCTGAAGTGGAGAAACCAGGCCCCAGAGGAAAAAAAAAACAACCCACAAATAATATCAATATCGAGCAGCAACGGGAAACAACGGGGCAGCTCTCAGCGTTATGGGCATGCTGCTATTGTTTCAAGAGCTGGGGAATTAATTCCACTTATTTATTTAAGGCGTGTCAACTCGCTGCCTAAACCTGTTTCGGTGTCAAGATGAATAAAACTTTTATGGCTCATAAAATAGAGCCATTCATCTCCATGGTCTTTGTGGTTCCTGGGTTGTTGGGGTTTTTTTCCCCTTTCCTCCTGGTAGGCTGAGCTGGGCCAAAATCTCTGTGTCCCATTGTTACCAACTCGCTCACAGGAGCAAAGAAAATTTGGACTGGGCATCTCAAGCAAAACCTCTGGGTTTGATTAGAAATGTAAACGTTAATTCATCATAGTCATGTGCAAAACCCCCACCTCCTCTTTTTCCCCAGCCTAAAACCTACAATGAATTTACATCATCTATATGGAGCTTTGGACCAACAGGTAATAAAATACAATAAAGCTTGCTTTTTATCAGGACACACACACAAAAAAATCCCATTAATTATGGTTCATGACTACTCTAAACCAAATGTTCAAATAGTAGTTGGAAATGATGCATAAAATCTCAGCATGTTCTGATAGGTTATAGAGTCAGTGGTTTATTGCAATGTAAAACAAGCCACAGGAAGAGAGGGTGGTTTTGTTTACCATTTTCATCAAAGCTGTTCATCATGTTGATATACTTATGCTATATTGTGACCTCTACATACGTTGCATTTCATATATTTATTTTCCAGGTTGTTGCCACTTTTGCTGCCTTTGCCTCTGAGAAGTTGAGTAATGCTCTGGCCCCTTTGAAATATTTTCTCATCTGCACTGAATTTCTGCCGACAAACCAATGGATAGATACGGACCTAAGAACTATTTATTATCATCGAGTAAGGGGGTTTTTTTGACTTAATCTGAGACAATTAGTACCTGAATAAACACAGACTAAGTAATCTACCTCCTCAAAAGGTAATCAGACTTGAAAAGCGCTGTTTGGCTCTACCCAAGGAAAGCTCCACTTGATTAAAACGCTTTGGAGATTTGCTTTCATTTCTTCCCTTTGCCCTGGAAAACATTTTATAACAGCCCAATAACTTTTAATTTCTCCCTATGCCAAACCTGGGGCCTCTGTTGGTTGTTGCTGTCCTTTTCCCCCACCTTCCCAGATTCAGGAATCTTTAATCCCAGTTCTCATTTTTCTTTCCTTCTAATCTAATCACTGATTCCTTGGCTTGGCCAAATAGTTAAAAATGTTAAGTGCTGCTCACAATTCCTGCTGCCTCCCCCACGTATCTGTCTCTGTTTATGGAACAGGCCCTGGTTTCCTCCTGCTCTTGTTCAGCTGTAGGTCTGCAGGTCAGGAGACTGTAAATACACACAGTGCTGCCCCAACCCATAAATCTGAGCAAAGGGCAGCCTTATATATTCAGATAAGGGATGGAAAGGGAAGGGGGGGAGAAGAAAAAAAAAAGAAAGAAGAGAACAAGGAGACTCTGGTCTCCTCTGGCGAAGGAGGTTCTTTGCTAGACCGTGAACCCAAGGTGCATGCCCTGCTACCTTGCAGGATGTTCCAGCCAGAGATGAATCCAAAATGTTCACCCTTCTTCCCACCCCACCTTGTTTATACATAAATCATTACAAAAAGCATTTTATTACCCTTGGGGCATAGAAATTAAACACAACGTTTCGATGGCTTTCTCTCCTCCAGATCTTTGTTGGTCTATTTCCCATCGTCCCCCCCACCTCCCACCCCCCATTTTATTTCCTGCACCTCTGAAGCTTTCAAGGGAACAGTCCCCCTGTTATTGCTTCTCAGTTCCAAGGTCTTAGAATAAATAACATTGTTATTACTCACTTCACCAATTTCCAAGAAGAAATATTGCTGCAGCAAATGCAAGCAGCACTAATATTTGCAAAGTGATAAATGGATTGTTACATACCTTCCCGTCTGTGTGGCCTCCAGCCATCCTCCGGCCGGCTACATCCCTCCTTGGGGTGGGAGGGAGGCTGCCTTTGAACTTAGCAGGGTCCAGACACTTAGTGCCTTGCACCAGAGCCTGCCCCCAGCCCCCTCCCTCGCTCTCTGATGGAGAGATAATTTTAAATGGACCATGCAGAGATGGTACTGGGACTGGGGGAGAGCAGGAGCCATGTACCAGGACCAAGCAGCCAAGTGAAGATGCTTTTGGCACACAATCAGTGTGTGGTGGGTTTTGCTAGTGTTGGGTGCTGCAGGGAGAGGGGTGAGAGATTTGGGATGTCCCCAGGAGACAACTGTTGGTCCACTGCCCTCCCCAGCTCCAGCTCACAGCTGCTCTGGTGTGGGTACCACATCCCTGGTGTCAAAACAAGAGCCACCTGTTCTTCTCCAGCTTCCAGTGATGCGAAAAGTGGACAGAAAAAGGCCTGCAGAGGAGAAAAATTATTCTCCCCCCCACTCTGCCCCCAAAATGTCTCCAGTGCCTGAATGGGAACTGCAGTGGATAACTGAGACACCAGATACAGGGATACAGATGCTGAGTGGGGTGAAAACAGGAAGGACATATTTCCAAACACTACCTTCCTCACTGCTCATTAAATTTCATTAATTCACATGAAATTCTCAGCAAACTTTCTTAACCAAAGCTGAGGTTAGGGAGGTGCTAAGGCAGGGAGTACTCTCCTGACCTCCCCATCCCAAACCTGGATGCTCACCACATAACTTCTGAGCTGAAAAAGAGATGGAAATTGGAAAATTCACATGGAATAATTTAAAACCAATATAAGTTTTGAGTTCTTTTTTTTTAAAGCAGCAATTTATATCTACCTCTGAGACACAATTTGGGCTCCTTGATTTTATTAAAAAAAAAAGCTCCAAATCAATTTATTCCTGGGCTGCAAGACATGCTTAAAAAAACTCCACTCTGAATGTGTGGTAATTAGAAACAAAACAACACATTTTCCTTCAGATCCACAAAGAGTCAGTTGCTGACATTTCTTAGACTGTCTGTTGCATTTCCATGCCGTGTGTCACAGGATAGGGGCTGGGAGGTTTTGTTTGGATGATTTTAATTCCTCGGTGGGATAAACACCCCCACCTTAGGTTATTCAGGCACCAAAGGTGATGTAAAAGCTTGTTCTTCATGGGCAGAACAAAACGAAGCTGCTCCAGGAGCATCATCCCCACTCCCCTAGTGCTGGTGTGGCATTGCCTCTGTGGCTGGGGCATCACCAGGAGAAGGGGTGAGAGCACCCTTCCTCATGTGCCCTCCCTGGCCTTTTCTCCCTGTACAGCCCCTTCCCTGCTGAAGAGGTTGTCAGAAGCCTGAGGAGATATTTACTGGTGTGTACAGGTCTCATGTGGAGGTTAAACACAGCAGTACCAGCGTCTACGTGGTGCCAGCTTGAGGTGTGAGGAGGTGAACAGTGCGTGCAAAGGTTTCAGCAACCTGGGGTGGAGGTGTTGGCAAGGTCTGGCAGTGCTAGGATGTGAATACTGTGCCCAAGGGGATGGGGAAGGTGGGAGGTTGAAAGACTGGAGCTATTTACTAGGTTGCTTTTTCCTAAGGGATATCTTGTTCCATAAAAGAACGAACAGAATTCAAGGATTGTGGGAAGAAAATTATTCAGAAACTGTGAACAGAGGTATGAAAGGGTCAATCAGAAGAGAGGACAAAAATATATCTGACATGTTTTCCTCCTGACCAAGGTAAATACCATCTCTTCTTTTTTTGTAAGATGAAAATTATTGAAAGGAAGGTCACAAGTTACAGATAAGACTAGAAATTCCTTTGGGATGGGCTCTCAAGCAAAATATATACAGTTCACTAGTAACAAAAACCAGATAGTCTGTATTGGTTTTTAATAAAAGAATTAATAGAATCATGGAATTATAGAATCATTAAGGTTGGAAAAGACCTCAAAGATCATCTAGTCCAACCTTGATACAAACCATCCATGATGCTCCCTCATAAACATACGTGTGTATGTTTATGCAGCTGTAATAGATGTGTGATTGTGTACATATATGTCTGCATGCATATGCACCTAAAACAAAAACTCAGCGTGCATCAAATGAAAAATAAAATGAGCTGCAAAATTATTTAAGGAAAAAAGTGATGAAAGTGGGTGAGAGCTGGGGCAGCAGTATGGTGAGGAGGTACCCCACTGCTTGGAAATATCCAGAAACCTTCTTAAACATTTATCAGCACCTTTCCTAACTTTGGGAGAAGGGCTGGGAGTGCCCCAAAACCCTGATTCTTCAGGAGATTCCTGTCAGGCAGGAAACCTTGTGAGAGCAGCATTGCTTGTTCTCTGTTCTTCTTCCAGCCCCAGAAAGCACACAGATAAGAAGAAAAATCAAAATAATTGAATATATACAAGACATCCACATTTGTATAAACAAAAAGCTTTGAAAAGGGAAAGAAGAATCTTTCATTTTTTTATTATTTTTTTCTCAAAAAAAGAAAGAGAAAAAGTCAGGCAGTTCTTATTTTATCCAGACCAGTTCATAAATCCCAAGTCATAAATCCACATGATATCCCGGGCTGCTGGATTTTGCATTTGGAGCTCTGAAAGACTGATAGCTGAAAGATTTATAAAATCCCAGGTAGCCAGAGTGCTCCCTATTGGCTCCACATCTGAGAGGTCCCCGCATCCTGCTTAGCCCAGAAAGCTGGATGTATGGGATATATTGTGTTCAAGAAGCAGCACACCCCCACCCTGCTATTTTCAGATGTGAGGAAGGCTAAAAATTTGATCATGTGAGGTGGACGGGCCCTGGTTAGGGACTTTTCTGCACAGACATGGGCACAGCCACAAGCTGGGGTTGCCCAAAGATTGCTGCCACCTTCTGCAAAATTATACCATGGTTTGTGTCATAGATGTATGATTTACCTTGTGTGGTAGACCTGGCCACAAACAGCAGAATTGTTTCAGCTACTTTGAATATATGCCTAATTTTACTGAGCAGCAGTGACTGCTCAGTAAGAACAGGGGATCAGCACTAGGCCAGAAGATGATGATACTTAGCAGGGAACATGACCAGCCCCTTAACAAGAAAATGGTGCCTGAGATGCCTCAGATAAAGCACAGGTTGCAAACAATTCAGCTGTCAAAGCAGCAAGTCGCATTTCCCAAAGAGCGCTGAAAGATGATAGTGTGAGGTTTTTCTCATCAGTTCAGTGGATGTTACAGGTGGGATCATGTGTATTGGGGTGAAGATCCCTCAAAACAGACCCTCTGAAGACTGATTTGTGCTATTTTTCTGTATCCACAGGATGCTGAAAGCACGCTTAAAGCCTTTCCTCCCTTACGTTCCTCTATCCTTCCTCAATGACCTTATTCGAACCTAATACTTTTCTCCAGACTTGTAATGACAGACATTTTTAATACGCTGCTGTTGAATTAATAAAAAGATTTTAAAAACCCCTCTTCTGCAGTTACAAGATTTGTTTTATAGCTGTAACTAGCATCATTGTTACTGAGAAATTAAATGATTTGCTTTAGGTTTCATATATTTTTATTCATGAGTCTGAATATATTGAAGTCCATGAGGAAAATCCTCCTTCACTCTCCTGGGGAAGGATGGTGGAATCAACCTGAGCTCTGCCTGTTTGGAGTTTTATTAGAAGCAGACTGTCTGGCTAAATTTAGATAATTTTTGTTGTTGTTGTTTGTCTGACTCTATTAGTGGAAATTAAAACATTGCAATGGTTTATGCTCCCTGTGTGTTGTGAGCACCTCTGCCTTTGATCAGCCGCCTGAAAGGAGCAGCTTGAGTGGCTTGTCTTGCACACCATGGAGCTGCCTGCCTCCAGCATGCTTCTTCCCCATCCCAATCACTGCCTTGACTAGAAACAGTACTCATTTAAGAGGCCAAACTAAACCAGACACAAACAGACCAAAGCATTTATACGAAGACTAAGTCAAACTCACGTCTGGAGAAGTTTATCTTGGTTATTCTTGAAATCCAAAGCTTTCCCAAGCCTGTTGGTGTCTCTCACAGGGTATCCTTCCCCTTCCCAAGCAGGATATTTTTTAAACCTCAAACTCCTGTGAACTGTATTTATGCCATATTTCATAATTTCTTCCTGCTTCCTTACACTTTATCTCTCTCTCAGCTGGGTTTGAGACATCCGGAGCTCACAGCTGTTGAGTGCAATACCATGGCCAGGGATGGGGCTGCCTACTTTATCCATCCGGGCTGTGGGTGCATGATTATTTAATCCAGCGTGGCTCTACAGGTCAGGTGGCCCTGTCCTGCTTCAGGAGGATGAATTTGCTAGTTTTTTTGCCACTTTGGCATTTCTAGCACCTTTGACAATGGCATTTGGTGCCCCATAGCCACTGATTTTGGGAACTTTGCTTCTGTGAATATGCCCATGTCCCCTGACTTTATCAGTGTCATTCATCTTGAAATGCTCACATGGGCTTTGCTGGTTGCTCAAGGAGATTGTGCTGAAATGAATCCCCTGGTGGAGAAGAACTACTGGAGCAGGGTGAAGGGCAAACACTCACTTGTGTGTATTGATCATCCCCTTCAGCCCGCATTACCACTTATGCCTTTGGAAGGAAGAGGTTTCTTTCTCTTTCAAAACAGAGATTTGGGGTGTAG
This sequence comes from Aphelocoma coerulescens, assembly GCF_041296385.1. NCBI lineage: Eukaryota > Metazoa > Chordata > Aves > Passeriformes > Corvidae > Aphelocoma > Aphelocoma coerulescens. The sequence continues at coordinate 12,464,183 of NC_091016.1, read as the reverse complement.
AAATATGTTTTGCAGTTTTAAATGTGCAAGTCTTCTTTAAATTTCCTTTTATTAAAAGCATCTACAGAAGATCTTTTCTCGTAATTCTGTAACCATTTCACTAATTAAAAATGCTGTACAAGGACTAGTATTGAGCTATAGAAATGAAAGGTCAATACATGAACAACACTTCATTTGTAAATAATACAGCTCTGTAATCAATTATCTCATTTTCACAGAAGACATATTAATCTACAAGCAAAGAATGGAGACATTTAGAGGATGTACAGAGGGGATCTTTAAATGTTAAATGTTCTTTAGCATGTGCTAAATAAAGAGTTTGGCAGAGTGAAAATGTAGCACACAGCACTGACACTCCAGGGAGAGTCTTTAGGTCAAGTGATTTGTACCTTCAAAATAGTTCTCCATAGCACTGTAAAGCGTCTCTGTTGGTAGCAGGGAGGTGGGTTAATGTTGTTTAGGATGTTAATTGTAGCAGGAAAAATACTGCAAAAATTAGAGGAAAAGGTGGTCTGCAAAGAAAAAGGTGCCTATTTTAATAGATGAATCAGCCCTCTCTGCACTGCTATTTGCTTTCTGTCAGCACCATGAAGTGAGTTTTCTTACCCCTGATTTTCCATAAAACCAGGCTGCTGGATGGCAGGTTGGAGCTGAGTCACGCTTATGGAAGAAGCTGTGTGGCCAAGTGTCCTCCATACCCCGGGCACGAGCTGGGAAACGCTCCTCCAGGTAACACAGCATCCCCCTGAAGTCCACGAGGGATTCTTTCCTCTTCCATGGGTTACAGTGGGAATCCACATAAGGTTTTAAAAATGTAACAGTTCTGGGTGCTGGAGATTCTGTGCATGACTTCCAAATATCATTAAGGAAAATTACAAGAAGATCCATTCCCTGACCTAAAAACAGCTTAAGCTTTCCATCAAATGGAAAGGAAAGGCTCTTGCCACCTCTGTCGGGGGCTAGGTTACCCTGTATGCTTGTTTACTGAATTTGACAAGACTGAGGTGGTAGAAAAGCAGGAGATGAATGTAATTTCATTTTCACTTTGCCTGTTCCATTTGTCTGTTCTCATTGGATTTGCAGTACATCCATCCCATGCTTGCCCCTAATTTCCAGCTTTAAAATTTCTATCAAATACATACTGGGACCCAAGGGGAAAACATCTCACCCCACCACCCCCAGCTCTCCCCACACCCGGAGCTCATAATTCTATTGATTTCATCCCACTCCCTGTTTTGCCCTCCTCTATCCATGGCTGTGTGGGAGGAGCAAGGAGTGGGGTGATGGGAACAGCCCCACCAATGTGAGCCCTTGCATGAGGGGAGGGTCTCCCTCCCACTCCCCTTTCCCACAGTCCACTCTTCCCTTCTCCCACACTTCCTGCTGGACAAATCCATTGCCTAAGCCAGGAGAAGGCTTTAAAAAAAAAAAAAAAAAAAAAAAAAAAAAAAGAAAGAAGGAAAAGGAAAAAAGAGAAAGAGGAAATTGTTTTCAGCAGACTTCACAAGCCAAAGTGGATGTGGGAAGAGTGGAGGTTGGGGAGAAGATACACTCTTTGGCATCAGCCTTAAGTCTGACTCTAATATTTTGCCTCACTCCCCTCTGTTCTCTTTTCACAAACAGAAATACACTTGTCACATGTTGATTAAACAAGGCACTATCCCAGCTCCCTCCCAGATGACCAGGGGGACCAGAGCAAAGAGCCAAGACCACCAACACCACCAATGTGAAAGAGGAGAGGGAAAGCCAGGGATTTAAGGAGGCTTGATCCCACTCTCTCCACTTGGCTGATACCAAGGGTAAGTCACCAGCAATAGCAAAGTCCTCACGAAAATCTCTTCTGGCCTGTGCAGCAGGAAAGGTGGTTATGGAATTGGTGCTGCCAAAGGAATGGCATGTAGCAAGGTGCAAAGGCAGGAGCCCTGTCTGCCTCATAATGGATATTGCAGTGAAGTGTGAAGATATCCACTTTGTCTTTAAGAACAAAACTTAGGTTAGGATGGAAGAAAAAAAAGACCCCTAAGCCTAAATATTTCCAGGTTTGCTCACCCCTGTGGGTTTGGTGCACTCTGTAGCTGCTTGACCTGCAGGGCCTTTCAGAGCTCTCTGCAAGTCTCTGTGCCAAAATAAATGTTACTTTACCATCAAGTAAGAATGAAAACCATAAGATGCGTGAGTGAGAAAAAAAGTGCCTGAACTGGAAAACCCCTTTCTTCTGTTTTAAAAGTCCTGGATGATCAAGGCTGTTCTGTTCACTCTGATTTAATCAGTTTGCAGATACCCAAATACACACCCAGCCATGGAAAGTGCTCTCCCTTTGATTCCAGCAAAATCCTTTCTAATTCTCTTTAAATGTTCCAGGGCTTTTCGAAATGATTGCTATCAATGCCAACCAAATGCTTTAGATCTCTTTTTTTTTTTACTTTGCCTGTCTTTAAGTACTTGCTTTATTTCTATGCAGCCCAGTTACAGCTGTACATGGAAAAAGTATCTAGAAAACAGATCTGGTTTGCTTTAGCCTTTATGCCATATAGAGTTAGACACTTTAACCTTCTTTACATTTACTTAGTTGCTTTAATATGATTGCTGTAACTCCTATACTTTCTTTTTTTCCATATAACTTATTAAATATTTATAATACAGTAGCCCATACACATCACATAGGTTGGACTTTTATTACATTAAGCTCGACATAGCTATCTAGTAAATCATAAGTCATGTTCCTCCTAAAAGTTAAAAACCAGGATTGTTCAGCTGAGCTTGGACTGAATTTATGAGGGACCAGCTCAAAAAAAGCTAAGCTGGTTAAAACAAGAGATAGACTTGTTTAACCAGAAAATAATAGATCCCCTAAAGTGCTGGATCTGCAATGTTTACCATGGGTAGGAGCACCAGGACATGAGCAATATGCTTGGGAGTCCAGTGCAGCAGCTTTGGGTACTTGTGACTGCTCATACTAAGGCATGGTCTTGCAGCCACCATGAGAATGCTGCTGCTTCTTCCATCACTGGTTCCCTGTTCCCTCCCTCCTCTTGCCAAGCCATGGCCGCACATGATTTCTCCCCAGCATGAGCCTGCATCCCTTACTACTGCACTGATGCCTCATGCACCCCATCCCAGTATGGAGTGGGGTGCCCAGCTCTGAAAAAAACCCTCCCCAGCTAAGTCCACTCCTCCTCGGTGGTGGTGCCTCAAGCAAGGGTACGATCTCTAGCACCCAGACTCTTCTGTCCTCAGGTTCGTTTGGACAGATGTGCACTGGGTTCCCAAGTTTAGAGAGAAACCCTCTTCCAAGCTTCCTTCCCATTTTTGCAGCTAATATTCCTTCATGCACTGTCTGTTATGCCGTTATTAAAGCACAGCTTGCCAACAACTGGGGAAGAAATACAGTCCCCACTCTGCAACGCTTCCTTTGCCCAGCTCAGACGCAGGAACCAGGCGGCTGGGTCTGAGGGTGGCTGCTTCTCACCTGCCTTCCTCCACATAAACTTTCTCTGTGGAATGAAAAATGGATATTTGTGTTTCAGCAGACCATAAAAATGACATTTGAAAACTTTTCAAGACTTTTCCAAGTTGGAACTGCCTTGAAAGACATCAGACCACATTGCCAAATGGGTTGGTGGCATCTGGTTAAATGCACGCAACACTGCTGTTCCTGTGTCACCACCCTCCCCTTCCATGATGGGACCAGCCATCCTGCAGGGATGTATTCACTTTAGGATGGTCCTTAACATCTTTTTGCACTTTCTCCAACTCAATGCTGCAGCTTTCTGCAGTCACTCACACCATTTATGCTCTCAACCAGCCAGGTACAGGCAACTTAATACACACAGAAACAAGTGGCCTCTTCCCCACCTCATGCATGTTTGTTTTTTTCTTCCTCATTCAAAAACTTCCACTGGAAGCATTTAGAAGCAAACAAAATTATATTCTGCTTCAGCTGGAAAGTTTTGCTTTATTTTTTTGTTGAAAAGAGTTTTTGCATATTTGACTTTTTTCTCCTCTTTATTCTCACATTCCACACCACTTGGAGTGGTAGGATGACAGACATTCATGATGCTGCTGCTTCTTCCATCGCCGTTTCTCCACTTAGTCCATCCCTCTGCTGAGCCATAGGCATGTGAGATTTCTCCCCAACATGAGCTTGTATTCCTTGCTGTTGCTCTGATGCCTCACACACCCCATCCCAGCACGATGTGAGAGACACAGCTCTGAATAAAACCTTTCTGGAGTTAAATTTTTTTAAAACTTCTTTATTTTTTAAACTTCTGTTCCTCTCCTTCCCCACTCTCCTTCCTTTTCTCTAGCTTGCTTAATTTTACCTTGCCTTTCCCACTCTGAAAAACCATATATGAAACTATATGAAACAGTATATTTGCCTCTTTGTGTGGTTTCAAAAATAAAACCAAGACTAATTGAAAAAGATGATGAAACACGCTATTTGGGAGGAAGGTAGGAGGAATTCTTTTTCTCATCTTGAAAATTCTCTCTTGGCTGTTGGGTTGGGTTTTTATTTCCCTTACACCACATAACTTACAGAAATTGCAGACCATGGTCCAGGTCCCCACATTTTTGCTGTGGACTGCCCAAACACTGCGCACAAACAGACCACAAGAGTACAAGGTATTTATACCCAAGGGATTGAACACTCAGAATATTAATCTGAGAGAAACCTGTTATTTGGAAGTGGAGTTGTTCAGGTAAGCATATGCAGTTGCAAAAAAGAGCAGGTAGCCAGACTGGGGGGGGGGGGAATAAATTATGATCTTTAACAAGAACAACAAAAACAACAACAATAATAAACAACCAAGAATAGTCATCCACAGGACATCAAGGTGAAATGGCACCAGACAAGTCTAGTCTGCAGGAAGACTGCCTTTCAGGCAAGATTTCTATTGAAGTTAACGCTGATATCTGCCTGCTTTGTCCAAGTCATATAACATTTTTATATAGGACGTTGCCTCAGGTGGCCCTGAACACTGTGGGCATCAGTGAGATGTCAGTGGTTTTCAGGGAACAGGGTCTGAGGCTGGGATGTACCATGGGGGAGGTAGGTGGGTATCAGGAACGATGCTCATGAAGCCCTTGGAGGAGCAAGCAAGACCTTCTGCTGACTTCACCACACTTGCTCCAGCCATGGACAGTGCTGCTTCAGGTAATGAGCAACGGCAGAATACAACAGAAATAAATATGTTTGTTGAAAGGCAAGCAGGACATTTTGATTTTTCCTGTTTGGGCTCTTCCCCCTACTGGGGGGAAAACTGCTACCCAGGCACCTATTTCCCAGAGCTCTTCTTCTTCACTCATAATAAATACACCTTTTTTTGCACTCATTTAAAACCAGTGCTTCAACAGACAAATCACAAGCTGAAGTTAAAACTAACAAGACAGTAAAAAAAAGCCCTTCCCAGTCTTATAGGTTAAGAAGGACTTGTTGATACACTCATGTCCCACACATTAACCTTTCTGCTCATATTTTACACCATCCAAATGCCATATGTGAAGCTCTACTGTCTGTTTTCTTCCTCCCACTTTTCCCCATCCCCCGATTTTTTAAAACAATTTTGTTTGGTTTGAGGAAGAGGGAAGATGGGCAAATCTTCCACTGAAATCTCCACTGACCATCTTGACAGTAGATTTTCCTGCCACAGACTTGTGACCTATCAGATCCCATGGGATTGAGACCAATGTGAACTTTTGGACTGTATTTGTCTCCAGCTTTTTGCTGCTACAGGTCATCAGTGTGTTACCCCGCTCAGAGGTAATATATGGCACATGCTTGAGCCTGACTGGAGAACACATTTCCATGGCATAATACACAAAGAATAAACAGACACTCTGTTTTCCAAACCTTCAGGAGAGGTTTGGAAAACAGAGCTCCTATGGGCTGAATATTTCTTTATTTCCACATACTGATGTCCCCTTGCTTTCATCCTGCCAAAGACCTTTCCTCTTCGATCTTATGCACCCAACCCCCTGCAAAAAAAAGGTTAATGAGAGAGCGTCTATGTAGGTAATGCATCACTCCTTTAAAATTTGTCATATCTGGGGTTAAAAAAATAAAAGACTCTCTTTTTTTCCCCTATAAAAGGGGATTTTATATCCAAAGACACAAAGGTAATACTCTCTGCATTGTAGCTTCAATATTTTTCTTTTTTTTTTACCCAACAATGGTGAAAAGATGTGATTTTTACATGCAAATAGGAAGAAAAAGCCTGAACACACCATGGGAACATGTTTAAGAAGTTGATTTATGTTTCATACTGAGCCTTACACCTGCAGTTCAAGCAAAACTCAACTTTGCCGCCCCACAGAGTCTAGTTTATTAGGTATCAAGGAGTCACAAGAAGCCATGTAATTAAAACTGTAATTAACTGGAAAAGGAAAGTGCCACCTGAGTTTTGAGAGGCTGTCAATTTTATTTCCATTACAGCTTTCCTTCTGCTTCTTTTGTCTATAGGGTGCTTTTTTCCCTCATCTTGATAAAGAAAAACAAATTTGGGTTTTTTTTCTCTCTTTATTAACTAGAGAAGCCACCAAATTCTCTTATGTCTTTACTACTGGGAAAAAATTGAGCCACTCAGTTTTGAGCTCGGATGCAGGCTTCTCTCAGCAGCATTTGCAGCTGTGTTTGCCAACAGGTGTCAAGTGTGGTCCAGGCAGAAAAAAAGCCCTGAAGTGTCCTACCGGCACAGGGTCAGCTGAGTTCAAAGCCCATTTTAACAAAACATAATCAATGCCCTTTAAAAAGGGGATCTGCAGTGCCTTGTTAAAATGCATGACCTCGCTGCAGCGGGCAAGCCAAGCACCAGGCGTCCCTGGATCTGGCACGTTCCTCCGAAGGCTGCTGGATCCTGACGGAGACCACCGTGGTATTTCTGCGGGCAGGACAAGGCCACACGCAGCAAGACAAAAACACGTCTGGGAGAAATATGAGGTGACGTGATGAACTTTGTCAACCAGAGAAATTAAAAGTGAAAAGGGGCCCAATCCCCTGGCCAAAGACAGTAAATCTCCCAAAGATTTGGGTGAGATGTGCAGCCAGTCAGGTTCTCCCTCTGCCTCATGCACCCACCGGGACCAAAGTCCTGGGGAATCAGAAAGAGGAGCCGGAATAAACACAAAATTATTTGATAAGGTTTAAAGAAGAAAAGACAGGTAAACTTGAAAAAAAGTCATAGTAAAACATAGTTGAAGAGTATTACATAAAAGGGTAAAATGATGACAACAAAGATAGGATCTATCCTAAGGGTTATTACAAGGGAGATCTAAGAATATACAGAAATTTTTGCAGAGGAGATGTTTGTCTTAGACTGGTTTATGAAAGGGGTGACTGACATTCTTCATTTTCCATTTAACAGGTGACAAAATCCCATCAAGTGAAGTACCAGCCTTGAGAAGGGAAGTTATTATTGTAAAAAGCAATTTTCCTTTAGTGTCATTCTGATAGGCTTAGGGTTTTTTTCCCCAGCCTTAATCATTTGTATCCTTTCCCCTCCTGAAATAGCCCCAGCTTGCAAGGGAAAGGTCTTGGGACCCTCTGGGTTTGAGGGCAGATCTCGATGAGCACTAATCTGGGGAAGTGAGCCAGAGGTACCTGCAGCAGATGACACACAAGGCTCAGCTTCTTATTCAGCTACAAGTCAGCAGGGGCACCCCATGACCATCTGTGGTCTATAAATTACAGTAACACCAGCACACACTGCTTGTAAATCACCAATGAACAGGCTTTACCTTATGACACATCACATGAACCTTGTTGGATATTCCAAAACTCCCATAAACCATCCGATATAAACTATAGATTATGTTTCTTTGGGGGGGCAGGAGAAAAACCTGTGCTTTTCTGCAGTTGCACAAACTTCTTATGGGTGAAATGAAGATGTGGCCTGAGCTATGGTGTGTGTTTATGCACCATGTTTTCTTACAAAAGAGATTTCCTCTCCTCTGCCATCACTATTACCATAAATATTTCACTTTCCAAGAGTGCATCAGCCTTGAGGTAACCAGGGTTGTCATTCTCCTGAAAAAAAAAGATACTACTCATTTGAAAAATGCAGTTTTATGTGAGCCCGCATGACTTGTCCTCCATCCTTGCTCCACCAAGCACAGGTAGATTAACAGAAGAGGCTCACCCATGTCCTTCCCTTTTGGAGGAGCAAGAAGATCCAACACATGACCTCAAGTCCTGGGATATCTCTTACCTGACATGATGGAGCCCACGTCTGCAAGGAGATGCTATGAGCAGATGTTTTGGCACACGGCTGTGTGCTCCCCCAGTACATGGCTGGTTGGGACCGCAGACACTGCTCTGCTGAGAAACCTGGCACTTGACTTCAAACTTTCTCCCAAGACCTGACAAAGGACTGCTTTTGAGAATTATATTAGTAAGTCCTGCATTTAGCCTGTCATCTTGGGAAAAAAGTAATCTGTAAACAAGTTATTCAGAATGTGGGGCATAGGCCAAGTGAACACTCTGATAAATGTTATTTGACCGGCTTTTATGCTGACCATGAACTGTGGGCTGTAGTGTAGACAGCCTGCAATGGCTGTGTCACAGCTTCTTGGCAAGTTCCTTAGTTGAAGCTGAAATCACAGCCCCTCTCAGGAGGTAGTGGGAGCCCTGCAGTCATCTCACTCACACACAGCATAAGTTTTCTAAGGTAACATTATTTTTATCTGGGTTTCTAAAGGCTGTTGGGGCTGGGTGCTCATCACGATCCATGCGGGTGTGTGGGCGTGTGGGCGTACGCCTGCATCAACACACATTTAAATTCATTGTGTGACTGCAATCAAACTGGTCAGATATTCCCCCTTCATGGAGACAGACAACCAAGGCAACCATGCCTGCCTTCCCCAGTGGCAATGGGATGAACTCAACTGTCTGTAGACATCAGAGAATCCACATCTGCAAGAGCAATCCAAGGGAAACTATCACTCCCTGCTCCCTCCAGTTGTGAGCATACAGTTAATTAAAGCTCATACCAGGACCACCAGCATTGCATGATCCCAGTGTAACCCAGCAAGGCTGCACCTGACCAAAACACTTTCAACAGTCTCAGGAGCAATTTTCAACTCACCAGAAGTGTAAATTTGTAGCACTTATTGAGTCTAGGTTTGGCCTGTCTAGTTAGTTTAGTTTCAGAAAAATTAGTGACTAAAATAAAGTTGACTTTTAAATCTATTTTTCTCAGAAAAAAACACACCTCTATTTGAATGTTATGCTAAATTTTCCTGGAGGAAAAAAGAGACAGTTCAATATAGAAATATAATTAATCTTTATCAGCACAGAAAAATACTCTTTGATTTTCAGTCAGGGAATTTTTACTTTGTAAATTTTTAAATTTAGAAGTAATGTATAAGGAGGATCTTTGCAGTGCTTTTCCATCCAGCAAGCGAACCAAAACCCCCCAGTGAGGCAGTGGAAAGCCCCAAATCAGGTCTGGGCCTCATGGCACCGTGGCTCTACTGGGCTCACCCATGAAGACCCCCCACCAGGGGTTCCTGACCATTCAGCCTCCTCCTTTACCTTTCCACTGCCTTCTCCATCCGTCCCTTTCTGTACATTCTGACAAGAAGAAGTGATAGTGCTATTGCTGGTTTTTAACAAGATTTGGAAAGCATTCAAGTGCCTGACTAAGTGGTTGGAAACAAGGAAGCAGAAGGATGTTTTGGCATCCTGCGATGTGTGCATGAAGAGCACAGACACAAACACATTGAATGCACATACTGTAAAACAAGATTACAAGGAAAGTACAAACTAATAAAAGCCTATTAAAACATCGTGGAGGCTATCGCTGCTCACCTACATGCCTACATATTTAAAAAAAATATATTTCATGTGAACATGCAATTCAAACATGACTGATCACAGATATAACTTTCAGCAACCTTTAAATGCATAATACCATCCTGTAATTAATGTAGCCTATCCTGAAACTTGAGGGATTTATTGATACTGGCAGAAACACTTGAAAATAACTTGGGGAAGTTCATGACATACCTTTTGTCTCAAGGGATTTCATTCATTTTTTCCCCTTTTTTTTTCTCTTCCAGCTACCATCAATAATTTCATTCAGAGCCCTTACCATGTGACGACAAATGCTGTTGGAAATCCTCAGCAGAAAGTTTGAAGAATGTACCAGCGTGGAGAAAGAGTCTCATTGTGGTTTTATTTGTTTTGTTCCCTTTCACTTACAGTGAAATATATATAACCATGTCCAAGGGGATTGCTTTTGAGGTCTGCAATGAAAAAAAAGGCAAAAGCAGGCCATAGGCATAGCAAGCTGAAAAAGGATTTTATCTAAATTTTCCAGGAAAATCTATGGCCATCCTGTTAGTTCCTGCCCGAGCACACAAGATAGGCCCCATCACTGGAATGTTATCTATTGGTACAACCAAACACACATTTATGGAGGTAATACAACATTTATAAGGCAAACTAACAGTTGGGTGAAAAAAACCTTTCCATAAAGCCCTTTCCTGGAGGAATGTAGGTGTCAACACTCATCTTGGGGAAGGTGCTAGTCTGTTGGGTTGACAAGTCATAAGAGACAAATCCCAATATTGTGGTGCACGTTCCTCATGTTCTACAATCACTGCAACTGCAAAACTTGGCCATGACCCTACAGACATGTATTTAAAATTTCTGCAATAACAAGGATAAGAAATAACCCATCATTTTTCTAGGAGAGGGTTCCAATACCTGAGGTCTGCACAGTGCCAGCACACGATCACAGCATCCAAAGCATCAGATGGCTGGTTATTCTACTGTTACCAAGCTGCATCTAAGTAGGTTAGTGGAGTGAGCTGGCACATGCTCCCCCTCACCTGATCTTCACATTTCTCTATGGTTTCTCTAAATATTGTAAAGAATTTCTTATGTGGGACTATTTTATCATCAGGTGGTATTTTTGCCTGTGAATATTTGTACACACTTACATACATAGGATTAAACAGGGTAAGGCAAGAGAATAACATTTATTTTAGGAAATTGTTCAAGATTCTTTTTGTTGTTTGTTTTGTTTTGCTTTATTTTTTTTAAAATCTTTTTTTCTTATATTTTTTCTAGGGCCTAAATTTGAGGTACTCCTGTCACATGACATCCAAATCAGTCATTTGCACCAAAAAAAGCCAGCAATATCTGGGAAAGTACACCAAAATGTGCTTCTCTGTTACTTGTTTCATTGATTTGAATGCACTGGGTACATTTCAAACAGCAAGCAGAGACACACTGAGGTATGAATGGATCCACTTTAAATACTGAGGGGAGCCCAAGCCATCTCTACAGCTTCTCCAGCCCTTCCACTTGCTTCCCACTGTACTGCATTGAGTAGGCTGGTTTCCTCACACTTTACTCTGCCACATCATCAGGCCATTCCAATAAAACAGGGTCTCTAGCTCAGTGTCCACAAGACCCCACTCCAGTAAATTGGGGCTTTATTTTTGTAGGGAAAAAGCACCATTTTGTGCTTTCTACTACGTTTAGGGAGAGAGAAGGTAGGGGTCGGCCAAATGTAATACAGCCCTTTTCCCCTCCAAGATTGAGGAGGAAGAAATTGTGCATCAGGAACATAAAACTTCTCACTGACTCCTGTCTGGCTGTGGTGGGGATGGGCTGACCAACCAAAATGGGCATCCCTCCTCCTTTGAGTGGCAGGACAGTTCCTGGCTGCCCTGAGAGATGAGAGATCTGTGCTGACACTGAGGTTGGGAAGGGTGTATACCACCAGTAATGAGATCCCCCCAAAAATGGACATGGGAACCTGCCAGGGGAAGAATCACGTGTTGGTATTTTCCACCTCTCAAGGGAAAATCAACTTAAAATAGGAATTAAAAATGGAATTTAGCTTCTCACCTTCTCCCACTCTTTTCATCTGCTTTTATATATTTCAGTGTATCTACAGATAATGGTTAAAAATTACTTACATTGTGACAAGCCCATCTCCAGCTTGTTCAGGTACCTGACTTCAGGATGCTGTCTTCAGGGTGAAGCAGTGTACCAGGTGAACTGAAGTCACCATCCAAGGTGCCTGCAGAAAACAAACAAGTGGGATCCACCAAATCAGTGCCTTCTCTTCCTACTTCTACATGAGAATTTTTTTGGGGCTTTTTTTCTGGCAGGACCATGGATAAAACTGATGCTGTTTCAGGCAATTGAAAAAAAATCAGCCAAACAAACCCATGATTGGGCATTTCTGTTGCAGGCAAGCTCAACATCTTTCCCACCGGGAGTGGAGCTCCATTCTCCAGCCCAGCTTTCTCCTAACCTCGGTCCCCAGAGCACCAGGAGAGCCCCACTGAGGCCCCAAAACCCCCAGGAGCAGCATGGAGGGGCCTGTTGTGCCACCATCAGAGGGTTGAAGTTATCAGCTGCAAGGATGAAGAATCTGAGGTTGGCTGTCAGAGCACTCCGAGCTCAGGAGGGGTTTGGAGCAGTGCAAGCTGGGGTTACATAAAACACTGACTCATGCTGAGAAATCACGAGTTTTGAAAGTTTCAGCTGAGGGATGAGCTGCATGTTGCTTACAAATCAACAGGAACTGGGGGATGCCGAGGACCTCTGAAAATCTGGCCTTGGCGCAGGGTTTTTTGAAGTTCTGCCACTACTCCCGGGAGGAAGAGAGAGCCACGTACATCTGTCAGGGGGAAAATATGGTCCTTCTTTGTTTCAAGGGAAGTCAGTGTGGGCATTTCAGCTTTATCCATTGGAAAGAACTCCTTAAGACAGAGTAAACAGAAGTCAATTTTTTTCCCTCTGTTTTTTTTTCATGCCACTGTGTATGATATTGAAAAGTACGTCATCCAGAATACTTGCTTTTTGTTGGGATATCTAAGCATGCAAATGTTTGTGGTTTCATTTACCAGGCAAAAACAGTTGTGGATTTTGGCAGTCTGAGTTGGTCTATGGTTTCTGTGAATGCCTGGATGTGGTTCTTCCTGGAGCATTATGGGTTACTCAAATCGTGTCCCATTATACAGGTAATTTGTGTGCCACAAAGATGGTGTGTACATGTGCAAAAGAAGTACAAGACCAAGACTTCCTGCCATGTGTTAGAAATACTGGCCAAAATCATTTGCACTATGATATTTAAATCAGACTTTTAAAATCCATGGTTGGAGACATATGCAAGTAGTTGATTTTTGGATCCTTTACAATTTTCTCTCTCTTCTTATTTACAGTAGGTACTCAGCATCTTTCTCTCTCTCTCTCTCACACACACATGCACATAAAATCAGTTAAATTATTCAGGGGCTTTAATAAAGCACTGGTTGCCTGATTGTGTTTGTCCAAATTTGAAAAAAAATGTTTCCTCCTATCAAGCCTTATTTCTCTTTTCTCTCAATCACAGTCTCTCTCTCCCCTCACCACACTGATGGAAAAATGAAGATGTGCAGATGGGCTGTTCATTTTCAATCAGTTTAGATATGGCAACAGGAAAAGAAGAGTGTTAGAAACACAGTTGTATGTGAGGCATTCCAACCATCGTGTTTGGGCTGCCTCTGCATCACTGAAGTGTTGATTATCCATCCTAAGCAGAGCCATATGAGGCCAGAGGGAAATGTAGTTAATGGAGAAAAAACTATTGGCAAATTGCATGCCTTTCAACCTTGCACAATGGGATAAAAGAAATATGGATTAGTGCTGGGGTCAAAGTTTTTATTATGTGAAGTACTAGATGTGCAAGTGCCTGAGTTTCTAATGTAAAAAAAAAATAGCACTAAGTGTTTAAATACCCACATACAGATGCATATATATATATGTATATACATGCAAAATATTTATATAAATATTTACGGGCCTTTTTGTTTTGCAAAGCTTCCTTCAACATACTCCCAGCAAATTTCTCAGTCTGCACTGCAATTACTAACAATTTAAGCACCTTATGAACTTTTGTAGTGACTAACACCACATCTATGCTTTTGGCACACCATGGTCAGAAGTTGTTTTAGCAACAGCAGTATGTAAAGCAGACACACTATTTGTGAGGCTCAGAGCCCTTAAAAATCATTCCTTTCTCTCTGGGCTATCGGCATTCCTGAGCCCTCATGATGCAGCTGCCGAGCCGCTGGACAGCCCACATATGGCCGTGTGCTGAACAATAGCAACTCGTTGTTGTTCTTGTTATAGGCATCACCATATGTGTTTATTAGAAACAGCAATAAAACGATGACGGGCTTCTTCAGCTATCCCCACTGCTTGGGGAAAAGAAAAGCAAGGGAGAGATAAAAATTAGAGGGCTCTCCTCAGCTTTGGGGGAGCTGTACAGTGGGGCAGTGCAGTCCCAGTCTTTAGGGAAGCGTGGGTGTTTATTTATTGGTTACATTGCCAAATTACTAGTGGTCCTATAAATGGACACTGAACCTACGTTCGGTTTCATTCCCTGTTATTAGAGAGCTGCTGGTAACTTGAAAAACTGAATCCTGAAAGTGTTGGCATCTGAAGTCCTGTTCCACCAGGACCCACCTGTGAACAACTTGCCAAGTCATGAGGGAGAAACACCCCAGCACTTTGAAGAGCTTTGGATGAGGACCACACTTGTCATGTATTTCCATCACAAACACAACCAGATAGTGTGGGATTGCCCTCATTGTTGGGCTGCCATGAAACTACTTTCAAATTGCAGTAATTTGTGCTGGGGATTTGATGTTTTTCAGATGGAGGGGTTGAGGTGGGCATCAGGAGCCCAGAAAACCAACAGAAATGATTTAAGGCTGTTTTGACATCAGTCTAAAGACAAGGGAGTCCTAGGGAAGGGGTGTTCAAAGTTAAAAGTGGAGATTAACTAAGACAATCAAACTGAACATCCGAATCCTCACATGCTTCAGGTTCTGTATTATTTCTTTATGCTTCCACTATTTTCTATACTTTAAAGCAAGAAGAGAAGAAAAAGGAAGATTGTGAGCAAAACCCAGCAGACTTAGTAATATGATATATCTCAATATGTAACATAATTTCGATATCCCTGATTGTTATAAGCTGTATTCAGACACATGGAAATCAGTGGGATTGAGTACTTACACTCAAAGGAGATGTGAGCCTCTGCATACATGATCCATATTTTTCATGTTCAAATCTTGATATTTTCTTGATAATTAGTAGTTTCCTACTTGCTGTCTTTTTGAGACCAAAATAAAAACCTTGGCCACTGTAAAAACACCCCAAACCAACAAACCAGCAACAAAACACAACCAGTTTAAAAAATGAGTTTGCAATGCTGACTTTTATTGATTTTAATGCGACCTTCCAGCTATGGTAAGAATGCCATTTCCACTCTTACTTGACTTATTTTTTACTTCCTACCCATAAAAGTAAACAATTCTAGACAATGTTTTACATCCTTGAAAAGTTCCCAAAGCAGGATTATGCACTGAGGCTGCAATTCCCTTGGGTTTCATTTTCCTTTCTTTCCTTCCCTTTCCTTTTTTGCCTTTCTGTAGCACAAATCAATTTTGTGGCTATATCAAAACTGCAATGCTAAATTCTGTTATCTTTAATTGCGTTGCTAACAGACTAAATTGTGTAGTTACTTAAACCTCAGTGAGGTCCCTGCCGTATTCCCCTTTTGCTCATAAGTTATTTTTTACAGGCTATTGTTTTCTCTCCACAAAAATTCAAACTACTTTTTCTTTTGAATGAACCCATCCACTACTCCTCCACTTATCAGTTTGGAAATGTTGCTGTATTGGTTTCACACAGTTTGATAACTTTGTCTTGAATGGTTCTTTGTTTTGGCTTATTTTGTCAGAAGTAATTGTTTTTCAGCAAGCACCTTCAATTCTGCTTCCTTTCAGTTATTGTCTTCTGAATATCAGCATGTGCATTAAAAATAACCTGTTTATAACTCTTGAAGGGCAACAATGGATCAGACAGCTTGTTGTACTTCTTGTTTATTAGCAGTAATCCCCATTCCGCACCTACAAAAGACAATCAGGGCTTTGCCACTGAGTGAAATAAAAGCAGGATGAGACCATATGGTTCTTGTTAAACAAGCCTCATCTTCCTATTGTTGATACTTATCTCCAAAATAAAGTATTTCTGCAGAAAGCATATTCCCATAGCATATTCTCTTTCCAATGACCAGCTGGTTGCCAGTTTGTTATTTGCACTGCAGTAGACCACTTTCATCTATTTCTATTTTCAGTCCAAGAATACCATTTGTACATTGTCCAACTTGGAAATGTTAATCTGACACCATTGGTCACGGGCCTTTTAACTTCAAGTGGCAAACTTCCAGCTAGCTGCCAGTTGAGCATTTACATTGGAATGTTTCTTAGCCTAGAAATAAACTATTTGTTAGCCATAAACATCAGCAACACACCAATAATTTCTACAACACATATGTAGAAAGGTACAACCCACTCCACTTTGCTGTTGTCTCTTCAATAACCTCCTAAGTAGCTCCCTCGGGAGATGCTGCTTGTCTTGAGCCAAGATAAATGCATCTATTTCCCTCTCTATGCATGTACATAACTTTTATTTACATTCATGGAAGTTACACATGCATATTAAACAGCAAGAAGCAGGACCAAAGTTAGGATGGTTGGGCAGGACTCTCATAGCTTCTCCCAAGATCCTGGACTGCCATAAAGACCGAAACACCTGGAAGATCCCAAAGCAAAAATATCCAGTTGCTTTGGCATTATCCAAAGCTCCCTGCACACAACCACGAGAGCAGTGTTCAGGAAAGAGGCAACGCTGGATGTGCTTGAATGCAGCTTTTCAGAAAGCAGAGTGGCATGAGTCCTGTGGGATTTTGCTTAGGAGATTGCTATTACTTCCAGTAATACAATTTAAGCTTCCTGAAAGAATATTATACTTTGAGCTCTTTTCAATGAAGTAAAAAACCGAGGCAGGAAAAAAAAGTTCTCTTTGGTTCTGTGATTTAACTTAAGGAGTGTTATGCAGTGACAAGTGTGTGTTTCATGTACTTTGCTTGACTGTTAAAATAAAACATTTCCTTTTTACATATTCCTGCGATGACCTGCGGATAGGAGAAGCTAAAGAAAGACTTTAATGAGTTCAAAGTGTAAACTTCATGAATGAATGGAAATCTCATCCTTTAAAGAAAAAAAAATAGTGACAGTAATGCCCTGTTCTCCCCTTTGTTTTTCCTATTTAGTCAGGTAACAGATACCCATAGACTTTTGTATTAATTTTGTTGTTTCAAATAAAAAAAAAAAGAAAATATCAGATTAGAGAAGTTACCAACTGACCCTACAGAAGTACTTTAACAAAACCTCAGAGGACTGAGATGTACAACTTACATTACTTCTTAGCACCTACCTGTGCATTTAGCTCAGCATCCCCATTCGCCTGCACCTCACAACCATAAGGAAAATGAGATTAAAATGAAAATACTGGCCAGCATGAAGAGCAGGATCCTGAACATGCTTGCTATGTGAGCTAAGAGAAGATGTGCACCCCACATCGGGCTGGACTCCCTCAAAGGCTCACAGACTCTCCTCCAGATTCCAGAATGGAACAGGGAGAATTTTCAGTATTAGGGACATGATTTACAATGTGATTTTGCATCTTAAAGACTCAGAGGCTAAAAAAATTCCTTTTGCCATAGAAGTCATGTGTAAAAGGTGCATTTCCTACCCACCTACATGTCTGGACAGAAGGGTGGTAAGAGACACTCACTGTTGTAAGAAACTCCAACACCTTGGGTAAAAAGCAGCTGTAGTGTGAAACCAAGGACTTCTGTTTCCAGTGCTGCAGCCCACTTCCTCCTGCAGTCAATGTGACTTCTATGTAAGACATATCAGTTTTAATTCTGACCTTTGCTAATTTCCTACTGCTTGATTTTTTGTACCCTCACCATTCCTTTGGGTGGATGAAACATATACAAGCATGTAACCATCTACTGTGCACCAACATTTTGATAAACATACATTTTTCTTACCTCACCTAAGGCTCCTCTTACAATGAAATGAAGGCGAACAAAATATTTTGACATCTCGAAATACATTCTCTTTTCCGGGAGAGCAAATAAATAGACCTGACAAAAAATAATGTCATAACAATCAGCAACTACAACTCGATCCTTGCTGCTGTAACTTGAAACTTGTAAGAGAAGGTTAAAGTAACCAAAGTCTGAATTCCTGGCCAATATAAAAGCACCTACTCCTTTTGTGTTGGGTTTTTCTGTATGGCTAATCCTATTTGGGGCAATCCCTGAGCTTGATACAATAGCAAAGTACTTCCCCAAAATGATGACGAAAATTTGACCATTGGAAATTGGTCTTGTTGACTCCAGTCAAGCAATAAGAAACAGGACCAGGCAGATCTGCAGACCAGGGGAGGGTGCTTGGACTCCAAGGGAAGAAGAAAAGCAAAGCCCTCTCAGAAGAAATCCCATCGGGGAAAAACAAAAATCTGCAAAAGGGAACAGGACTAAGAAGACTGATGAGGAGACTCAGGAGGAACCCCAGGACACCAGAGAAAAAAGGTTATTGAAGAAAGACTCAGAGAACTTAAAAAGACAGGCCTGGGGCTAATCTTTCTGCTGATTTATTTTTTCCCCCTGTTTGTTTATTTGCTACAATTCAGATTTTAGAGCAATTAGTAAAATATCATGCAAATATTCCCTGTGTGACTGCACATGAATAACTTTAATTTTGCTAAACATTTGTCTCATCCTTCCAAAATACATCTGCTGTTTGCATTTAGATATTCTGCTGAAATATTGGGAAGTAAATTACTGTTTTTATAAGATATTTATGAAACATCTTCTTATTTGTATACTAAATATCTTTGACTATCAAGGCCTGGTTTTTTGGCTGATGTTTGCCTTCCCCAGGAGCATCCGTGCCCTGTTTCAATTACAGACTGGGCTAAGTACCATCTTGTGGAAAAGCTCCAACTGGCTGGGAATGGCTTAGTGTACACTCGTACCAGGCTGAGAGAATAGTACGTTATCTGCCAGCAGTCTGTGACAGAAAATAAAAAAAATACAACCCCAAAACAAAATACAAGGTTGCACACGTGCACAAATTACATGGTTTTGCAGAAATTCTGACATGACACCACAGGAGTATGTGTCCCTCTGCTCGGATGCTTCTCTAAATGCCCTTATGGAGAAACAAAAATTGGGCTTGGACGCTGCTCCCAGTCCGTGTTTGGTGAACACACGCCATGCAGGGAAGTAAATTAAAACCATTTTTGACTGTTTTGTTCTCTCAGGGTTGTCCCAGTCTCTTTTCATGCAGAGAAGTCCTAAGGGGTTGGTTAATATTGCAGCAGCCCAGCTGAGCTTGTGTGTAGATCTGTTTCCAAGTTTTCAAAGAAGATGTGAAAAATCAGGTCATTTGTTATCTACCAGCACTGACTTTTGGGGTAGGACCAGTAACCATAACCCTAAGGGCTGTCCCCCATGAGGCGACAGGGTAATTGAAGAAGGTGGAGGAAAACAACCAACCAGATCTATGTGCTGCAGGAACTGAAGAACCTTGATGCTTGATGATGAACCAGGGACATACCTGAAGTAGCTTCAAGCCTGGGTACATAGAGCTGTGGGAACTCAGGGCGTGCAATGAAACCCTCCTGAGATGCAGGTAAATCCTAGATCTCTGCCATCGCTTGTTCTATACAGGATCTTCATTGCTGGCAGCCCCCAAAACACTTCATGAAAATTAGCTCATGTAGCTGTGTGAGCTGTAGCCATGTGAGAGTGGACACATCTGTAAAACTCAAAGTTAAGCCTAGTTATCCCTTAAACCCTAGCCTAGACATCTCAGGAGCTGCCATGGCCCCACAGCCAATGCGTAGCTGTGCTGTGTGCTGTCTAGGAAGCAAGAAAAACCAAGAAGTTTTTGACCCTCCAAACTTCTCTGAGTATCTGAGACTTCGTGTCCATTCATGGATAGTGACTTGGTGTGGATTCCTTGTCCAGACACACAGTGTTTCTGGCTTAGGGGGTTTTGAGGGTTCAGTTCAGAGGTGCTGGCAGTGGAGTTTGGATGTACAAATCAGATTAGCATTGTGTCTCTTCATTCCATTCAAAGCTGCTCCATCCCTATTCCACAGGTAAAAATTGAATGTCCATTTTAAAAGCAAATGAACTGAAAGGAGAAGAAGAGGAAGCCAGAGGCACAGGGGTTTGCATTTAGATGATCTAAATTCTGGATGAAGAAGTCTGGGAAAGAGATAAGGAGATTGAAACACTTCAACAACACTTGTCATCTTAACTCACAAATCCCACTCTGATTTGCTATTAACATTACCTACATGGAGTCTAGGTTTAAAAATAATAAAAGGATGGTATAAGCTGACTCACCCTTCTCTTGCCTGGACACCACGCAGTACCCTTAACACCGCTTGTATGGTCACACATTTGATTGGCCCAAGGACCCCCCAAACTGATGCAAGAGGGCAGGGAAGCAAGTAGGAGGGGGTGCATCATCATGGATCAGTCCTCTGATTCTCACAGCAAAATAATAACAGCCTATGACTGTGTGGCCAGGTTCAGGCTGCCTCACCAAGGTCTGTTGGTACCCACATGCCATGCTGAGCCCTGCCTGCTGTCCCAGCTCAGGGACAGGGGTCTGGCAGGGACGACACTGGCAATTGTGCAACCCTGCTCAGCCACAGATTTCCTCTGGCACCAGCAGCACAATAGTGGGCCTGTTGGTAAACGGGAATTGTTTCCTTGCCACAATAGGGCTCTGGATGAAATCATTCCCTGATACCAGGCTGCCTCGACGTGTCTCCTCCACTCCCCACCCTGGTTTAGTTGGTAGCGCCTTCCTGCTCCCTGTGGGTCTCAAGTCCCTCATAAAATGACAACACAATAAAACAAAATAATAATGGAATCCATATAAGGCTTGATGTCTTCATTGCTCCTAAGAAAAAGTGCTAAGGGAGCTTCACCTGAACAGAGGCAGCAGATTCCCAGCATTGGCAAAGATTTTTTAAGAGGAGGAAAGAACATTTTTCAAGCTCTGGAAGCCAGCATCCATCTCACACATCCTCAGCTGTACACCTACACAGGAAAAAAGCAGGTAGTTACAGGAAATGAATCCCTGGGTCTGGCAGATATATATGGAGTTAAGCTCACCTTAACATCTAGGGGCTGCCTGAGAAGGGAGATGACTGCTGACTGGCCCACTGCAGAGGCTTTGGCAAGGCTGGCCTGCTCCCATCATCTCCCTTCCTAGTTGCATCAGGGACCATCAGGCTCTTGCAGAACATTTTGTGGTCAGAGTAATTGCATTGTGCTGTCTTAAAGCTGCCGAGGCGTGGCCCTAAATAAAACCAGAGCCCCGGTCTCACTCCAGGCACAGCAGCCCCCAGCTCCCTGCGCATGCAGTCTGATGCACAGCCCAGTCCAGCCCCGCTACCCTGCTTTCATTTTAGTCATATGGTTATTAATGAATTTTTAATTGCATAGAGGGAAAAAAGATAAACATATGATTTGGGACAAATACATACATGTCACTCTCTCTCATATCCCTCTGTATTTTGGTGTCCTAGAACCCAAATGCACCATTTAATTATTTGTGCTGTGAGTGCCAGAGGAACCTACCATTTATTTATATGGTTAAATCAGCTGCAGATGTGAGTGTGCTTTTTCCTTCATTCTTTCTTTCCTTCACTGTTGGCATTTCTGACATCTCCAGGATTTCCCCCCACACCCTCATTCAATGAGGGCATCTGAAAAGCATTGGGAAATGGCCTGCTGATCCCTCTCCAGTCCCATCCACAGGGCTGGGCATCCCACATCACTCTCACAGGACTGTGCTATTCTCTTGCTCAAAAGCAAGGAGTTTACAAATTAAGACCTCAAACACCAGGAAGTAAGGGGAAAAGGAAATTTTCCTGTGCCCAGGAGAGCTCCTCTGGTGAAGGAATCCTTGCAGCTGAGACCCCACAGCTCACAGCACCTGTGGGCACATGCTGGAGGAACTGAGTACCACAGGGAAGGAGAATCATGCTGTTTCCCGAGAAGCCCAAACCAATTTTTATCCCTAATAACAAGCCACTCCTTTTCATTCTTTTTGACCCTGTAAGACATTGAAGTGATCTCTGCTTTTCATTTTTTTTGGGGGCAGGGACTATATGGCGCATCTGTCTAAGCTGGACTTTGGCAAAACCTTCTGCCTGGCTATCACTGTGACTTGCTTGCATCAGCCACGTTTGGTGGTTTGGGTTTATCCCTGTGAAAATCAGGCTCAGCATGAGCTTTCAGCATTAGCCAGGTGACAGTGAAGTCAGAGATGCTTGTTTGACTTTCAGAAATGCTATCAATTTTCTCATTATTATTTTTCCACCCAGTATCATGTTTCTTTTCTTGAATAGAATTCATGTAAGCAGGGTACCAGCCACTCCAAGCAGCATGCCAACAACTGCCATCAGAAATCAGGACGAATATTGCTCTACCCCTTTTGGCAGGAGAAGGCAATCTCTTTCTGCTTTACCTGGAAGACAGTCATCAAGACTAAGTATCCCTGTGAAGAAACTTAATGCTGCACTTCAGATTCTTTTGGTCAGAGACTGATGTTTCCTAGTACCATCCTAGGATGCTTAAATGATGTGATAATAAGTGGAATAGAAGCATTGAGGAGGTAGGACCATTAGGAATTGATGATTCATTGTTAAACTTTTAGACATCCCTAAAGTCAATGTGCACATGTTGAAACCGCACTCACTGTTGGAGAGCTGGAGTGTGAGTGGTGCTGGGGGTGTCGGGTGCTGGCTGCACCACCCCACCAAGGCAGCCCAGACACTTTTCAAAGCCAAAGACCATCTCTCTAAGGACATTTCCAAGTACCATTTGCAGAACTCCTCTTGGGGAGGCTGGTCACAACATGACTGACACTATCTCTTTAAATTGACCC
This sequence comes from Aphelocoma coerulescens, assembly GCF_041296385.1. Classification (NCBI taxonomy): domain Eukaryota; kingdom Metazoa; phylum Chordata; class Aves; order Passeriformes; family Corvidae; genus Aphelocoma; species Aphelocoma coerulescens. The sequence continues at coordinate 12,441,341 of NC_091016.1, read as the reverse complement.
ATATGTGAGAAGGATAACTTGGTTGCTCTAATTTGCTTTGTAGCAATTATCCACTATGATCACTATGTAATCTGGTTCATCCTATATTATGTGAAAAGGTAAAATATCCGTGAAACTGTTTCACCTATACATATGTACACATGCAAAGGCTCACGATGTATTTAAATGTGTATATTTATTATATTTTGTTAGTTATCTACATTATTTAGTTTTTTTCTTATGTTTTGTTTTTCTCATAAAAATGCATAGAAGCCTAAGCAGATATACATATGTATGCATGCATGTATATTCAATAATATGCAGTGTGTCTATAAATATATATGTACACATATATGCATATATGTATATACAGATTTACACAGACATACATATAAATGTACGTGCATGTCTCTACCTATCCATATGTATGGGCACATGCTGGGTGTATAAAATGACTGACTACTCCAGCACCGTTCCAAGGTGCACTGAGTCCCATGATACAGACTACGAGCCTTCACAACAGCTCCCAGGCTAGACATGCATGTAAGACCACTGCTACGTAACAGCATTGTCCCTCTTATACACTATGAGCTGCTTTCATTAAAATTCAACAAATTTTTAAAGAGGTTTTTTTTTTTGCAGCCACTATTCACAAGCCTTATTCCTCTTCTGCTCTCCCTAAAGCCATCATCCTCTCTGCCTGGCTGCCAACTTCTCCTGAGGCAAGGGCAGCATAACCAAACCAGGTCTGATTATTTGGTATAAAGCACAGATTGCTGGCTTTATTGCCATTGATCTGGCATACCCAGAGGGCCTGAAATATTTTTAAATTATCTCTAAAGTGACTTCCTATGTCTTATTCCACAGCGGACACATTGCAAGCAGCATATAGGTTCCTCAGCAGCTCACTGAGCTACTGAACTATATATATTTTTGTGAGTTTTGAATGTAAAAAACAGCCTGCCTGCTAGTTGATGATGGCCTTGCTCTGCAATGTTTTGGCACCTCCCCGTTGTGGCTGTGCTTGCCGAAGGGCCATGCTCCGGCTGCATGCCTCACTGCTGGGAAAAGTGCCGGAGGCTGCTGGGGACAGGGTCCCGGCCTGCAGCACTGCAAGGCACCGCAGTGCCATTTTGAATTAAAATATTTATTCCTGACATCTTGCAAGAGGGGAAGAAAAAAAATAAAAGCAAAAGCTGGCCATAATTCAAAGTCTCTGCAAAGTCACTGGGAATCTTCCAAAAGGCTTCAGTGAGAGCAGGATTAGCTCCTCTCATATATACATAAAATTTGTTGTCTTTTGCATATCAAAGAGGTGAAGCCTCTGCTCTCTTCACCTATTGCTTTTAAGTGTGATATGAACAGAGCCTTATCTGTCCAAAAAAAAAAAAAGTCATTGACAAGGAAGACTAGCTCAAATACTGAGACAAGCTTGGCCACGTTCCTGGAGCGAGAGCAGTGCCAATAAAGACGTGAGCTGGTCTCTAGATGCCATTGATAATGTGATTTGGATGCTTGTTCGAAAACTCTTGCTATGTCCCTGATGTTGTTTATTCTGATAAACCCTTCCTCATCCTCTCCTCTCCCGCCTCACCCTCCCTCCCACTGTGCAAGGATGCCATATTGCAGCCAGGCTGCAAAGGGCTGGGACACCTCTAGATTTCTCCCAGCTGCAGTAGCAGACACTAAAGAATCCACAAAAGCAGGAAAAATTAAGATGGCAAAAGGAAAACTTCCCAAGATGTGGTGCTTGTTGAACTGAGGGGCTTCACACAACTCCACTTCTCAAATTCCAGCTTCACTGTCCTTTTATTCTCCATAAACTCAGTCAAGTCTCTGTAGATCAGATATGACTTTACCTAATATGTAATTTCTGTGGATTTTTCCGCATCCCTCCTCTCCTCTGGGGAGTTGTTCACTGATGCTTGTGTATCCCATTGATACATTAAGTCTGGAAATCTGGTTAATAATAAGGCTGATGAGACAACATATTAAAAGCACCTGAATGCAGCCAGATCACCCACTGCCCCATGAGCCTCTCGTGACCAGAAAGATCAGTGACAAAAAAGTGACAAAAACCATTGACCACCACACCCCAATTCCTCTTTTCTCAGCAATTTGTTCCAAGTACATGCAAGGAACCTGTATGCTGTTTCAGAAAAAGCACACTAATGAAATGGGGGTTTACAATAGGATTGAACCAAAGAGTCAGTGCTGGAGGAGAGTGAGGTTGCAGAGGTTTCGCTGGTCTGGCCACATCCAGGCTGTGTGGTGATATCCAACAGAGTGGTGAAATCAGAGCAGAAGATTCACTCTTATATACGTGAACACACATGTACACATAAAATCCCACTGTGAATCTATGAAAACCCTGAGGATGAGCACAGGCTGGTCTTCATTAGCATTTGGACAGAAAAAACCCACTTCCTTGTCTTACTTCTGGACACTGAAAAACATCAGCACTTTTTTGCAACTTCTTGAAATATTTTCAGCATGTGCCTGGCCCAGCTTTTCCATGCACCCAGGGAATTATGGAAATACAGAAGACTGATGGAGCTGCTGGAGAGAGCAGTGACATGGTTATGCCCAGACCAGCAAACAGAAGAGCATTTCCAGTGCATGCTGAAAATTCAGATTCTGTCCAAGTCTTTGGAGAGCAGATGTCAATTATGAATCACATGATTACTCTGCCATATTTTTCCAGGTTATGCTCATTGACTTAGATAAGGTATCATTTTTCACCTACAAAATATGCTGCATATACAATAAATAATATGCACAGTACCATAATAAATATTCAGTATATATGGTGTGTGCATTATAGTGGTCCTGGTAGAGTTATAGCAGAACAGTCAAGGCTGAATTGGCATTTTCATTATAAAGGCTGATAATTCAAGATCAGTAGCAAAAGACAATGAAATACCATCTGCTCTCACACAAACAGCTTTTACAGAGGGGTTTTAAGGTCTTGATGCAAGCAGTTCTGCAGAGAGGACAAAAATGAGAGAGCTCCTGAGACACTGTCTCTCACTGTCAAAACCCTTCACTTGATTTTGTTCCCACTTAGATGGCAGTTGATGCTTTTCCTAAATCTCTGGCTTCTGGAGCTGGAAGATACTGTGAGCACTAGTGTTCTCATAGGAGATATAAAGAAGTGTTTCCTAGACTTACTGGCACAGTAGAAAAGCTTGCAAACTCTGCAACTCACCAACCAATACATAGATGGGGTTAAGTAGTCCTCTCTGCCATGCCTGGACTTCTCGACACTGAGGAGCAGCAACACACACTCAGCACTTGCTGAAGGCCAGGATGGTTCAGGATGGGGCTGCTGATGACCTCTTCCAGTGGTACCAAGTTCAGTAACTGAACCACTGTAACCATTTTACAGTGTCGCATATTTCCAAAGATCTGACCTCTTTGAACTGAAAATTACCATCTCTCTTTAATGCCATTTCTGTGGTAGCTTGTATGTGATGGCATGACAAGAACTCAATTAAATACTGCTGACTCAACCATATCACTGGCTTATACAAAGCCTTCACAGCATTTTTGTAGCCTCAAGGCAACCTTTTTATGCCCACTCAGCTTCTTTGTGATGGCTGCAGCCCATCAGGTGGAGGTTGCACAGGAATGGCTTCATCTCAGAAGAAGTCTTTGGAGCATTGCCTGGAGGTGTTCAAAATGGGGCTGGATGGACCCAGGTGAGCAGCTTTGCTGGTGGGGAGGGAGAGGGGATGTTTCCCACCAGAGGGTACTGAAGAAGAAGTGGGAGGCCTGGTGGTGGGTGACAATCTCTTAGCACATCTGCTTGCAGAGGGCACGTCTGTTTACACCTTGAACTAATCACAGTGACAACTGGCAGTGAAAACCCGGATGTGGGAAAATCCATGGGAATTTTGCCCAGACTTTTCCCCTGAGCTGTTAGACTCATGGTTCAAATGTATATCTGCTAGTATATGGTACCTCTCCCGCCAACAACCAAATTTATACAGACTTTTTAGCTCAAACCCAGGAGGCACTTAAGCATCTTCCCCCCCAATTCCTAGTGCCATAAAAGGACATTGATGCTGCAGGGTGCAAATACGGGTAAGTGGAAGGACCCATCTGTGACCATGTAACAGTTCCCTGCCCATCCTGACATGTCTAACAGGTGAGTTTGCCCATTTTGTAATTCCCTGCTTTGCTGGCTGGCTCTGTATTGATGATAAGTATTATTCACACATCATCACAGCCTCAGTTCGGCAGCCCTTGAGCCTGTTTCCAAAAGAAGCTGTCACAGACAATAAACACCAAAGTAACCCCACTTCCAATTTAATTGTTTTCTCAAAATATCACTAGCAATTAGACTATATTAGCAACAGATTGTTTGCAGTAGCTCATTCTCTCAGTCAAAACTGGTTTCTTTCTCTTTTACAATCACACAAAACATCTGAAACTAGAAAGTACCTAGGGTGGTGGTTTGCTTTTTCTCTTTAAGTCAGAATCAAGTAAACAACTGACATTACTTCAACAAAAGCCAAAATATCTGGAAAATGCAGGATAAAAATATGGGATGGCTGGGATTTTTTTATGTTTACAATTTATTGTGAAAGTTTTAAGAAAATACAGTGACAGCACTGCCTGCAGTACAGCAGGAAATGACAGTCAATAAATAAAACTAAAGGAGTGTGCAATAAATAAATACAAGACTAATATAATATGTTTGTAGCAGGCTGATCAGTTTTAAATCCTTTGCCTAAGGCTGATTTTTACAATAAACAAGCCACGCCTGTATGCTTTTCTCTATTGGTGCTGGATGAGCCCAGTTATTTATGGTTGGGCTCACCTTCTTCCCATGGGATTTTTGCCCATCTCAGTCTTTTTCCCCTTTAAAAAAAAGAAAATAAAGCCCCAAGCAGAGAGTAATCCTACCCAGAGGTAAGGTGCACCTACTCCCTTACTGATGTAGCATTTAGGCTTTATGGAGATGCGCTGGGTCCATAGAGCCATAGCACGTGTACCCCCACACTGGGGGCAGCCAGAGCCATCATTACTTCCTATACATGCCCTTTGCTGTGCTGCGTGTGTCAAACTGTGTCCCATGGTGTCTCTGGGGATTTTTTTCCGAGGCCAGCTTAGCCAAGTAACTGCAATCTTTTTATTACCTTTGGTGAAAAACATTAGCCCTTTCTTTTAAGCAGTGCTGCACGGTCGAGAGGGCTTGGAGGGCTCCAGACAAGCGTCTGCAAAACCATCTCTGGCTCAGTGGCTGTGATCACGGGCTAGGTAATTTGTTTGATTAGAGCATCCGTCTAAGACAAAGAAAGTGTAGTGGAGTGAGTCAGGCTCTGGTCTCATTTACAGGTCTGGAGATGCATGGAGGAGCTATTACAAGTGACCTGTGACCTGGCCCACCCTCAGGTGAAACGGCTTTGCCCAGTCACCTCCTGTTAGCCTCAGCCAAATGATAGGCTTCGGGGAGCCCAGGACGCACCCATGGTTCATCAGACAGACAATATCAGACCCACCAGCCCAGCCCCGAGCTATGCAGATGTAAAAGCAGATGAATTTTTAAAAAAATAATGGGCTTTCAAACTTATTATGGTGATAGTGTTACTTACAACAAATCTGTCTGCAGTTTTGGGGCTGCAGAGATAAAAGCCCTTAGGAAAAATGTCAGTGGCTTGAGTTTATTTATATGTAAGGTAACCATGAAAAATGTCGGCATACCACTAATTGTAGGGCATATTTATTCTGCACAAGTTGTTTTCCACATTAGCACAGTTGTTAAAATGCAGTTTTGCCTCAGGAATATTATAACTTTATCTTCTGTAATTATAAATGTGGATGTTGCTGGGGTACTATATACAGTGAAGAAGAAACGTAAGAAATGGGCACTGCAAGGAGGAAAACAAACAAAATTAAAAATGCAATGTAGTAATTATATGTAACATACTTGGGAAGTGGGGACCCACGGATAAGCTAGCAAAGCAGCTAATGTCACGTTAGATCCTGGCTTTAGATTTGTATGCCTTCTCACTTCAAATCTCTCCCATGGTTTACACTCAAACCAACTAACTAGGACCTTGGCAAGGCAAGCGTTTATGTGCAGCAGCACATTAATCTGCCCCGTGCAGTCATATCAGTCTCATAGTAAAAGCAATTTTACTATGAGCAACTAAACACAGAAAGCTGGAATACAATGGCACAATGGAATTACCGTACAGCAAATGTTTAATGAATGATGACATAAGAGAATCTTTTGAAAGGGTACGAGATACTGCCTTGAGAAACACCTGGCAAATAAAATTGGGAGTTTTCCTTGTGGTGTGAAGAGGCAAAATTCAGACATGATTTGCTCATGTAGAGCAAATTCCCAGCTTGCCTGGGAGTCAAAGTTTTCTCAAGAAAGTTATCACTGAGAGCGAGACTGTGGTGACAGCAGCCTCCGGAGCAGTGGGCGCATGGGCTCATCCCATTGCTTCCGCCTCTTCCTTCAGGTTACATGCACCCCGGGTATGGTGCCTGCACAACACACAAACACGGATGAACACACACACACACACATTTACATACTGGGACCAGGAATCTGTTTCTTTCCTCAGGGAGGAACCATTTAATGGTGCAGGAAAGCGCTTGGTAGCATTTCAAGGTTTTTGGGTTTCATTTGTTTTACTGACTCCTTATATTTATACCAAAAAGCAGACCATTCCATCCTGAGTTTAAAACACAGACGATACCAAATTTCCACTAATATTTTGCCAGGGGGCAAGTAGAAACATATTTATCATACCACTACTATTCGCTTGAGCTTATCAGCAAAAGCTCTGTTCATGGGCATTATCAGAAACCCGTCAGGAATAAACAATACCTGGGAAGTTCAGTGTGGTCAGGAGGTTTGTCAACCAAAATCCTGGAACATTTCCTTTCAGCTCCCCCTTTAACACCCAGTTCCATCTCTCATCCACTACAGCCTTCTTCCCCCCCCCCCCCCCCCTTTTTTTTTTCCCCTCCAAGGATTCTTACTGCCCTCTAAAGGCTCCTGACACTTCAATTTCCTTTCTCCTTCCATTGCATTTCTCCCCATGCCCATCCCTTTTTCCCTCCCCTCAAGGTTTTGGCAATCTCCTGCTTTGCTGAATGGTGCAAATGAAACACTCCAACTCTCCTGCTTTTTTACTCAGGGATATCTGTGGCCAGCAAGAAAGCTGGACAGTGATGTACCCTGAGAGTTCATCAGAAAAACAAGGAGAGGGTCCATCGAAAGACTTGGACTTCATGGTACCCAATTTGCCTAAATTATTTTTTCCTGAAACCAGGCATGATAGTGTGTTCCTTCTCATTTCCTCCAAACTCATTTATCATTCTTCAGACCTCCCCAGACCTAACGACATGGAGCCTCTATCAAAGATAAAAATATCCAACAGGCACAACTCTCCCGGAGCTTCACATCGCAGACCATCCCAAAGTGCATAACCCTGAAAAGTCATCACCTCAAAGGGCTGGAGGGGTTTTCCAGAGGTCATCAGTCCCTTCCATGGCCCATGGCACCTGTGTCATTCCTGACAGAATGCTTATCTTTGGGGTTTTAAGGCCTTCGGTGCTGAAAATGCTGCCACCTCCCCAGGCAGTGTCTTGCACTGCATTGCTGCTCTTATCACAAGAGGGTTTTAACCTGAATCTTTCTTACTGCAATTTAAGCTCATTACTTCTTGTCCTATCTTCAAGAGGCATGGAGATCTGATTGTTCCCTTCCTCTTTGCAGTAGTCCTTTACATTTTTGAGGATTGTTTTGTTGACACAAACACCTCTACACCAAAAGCACCATCTGAGGAGAGGTTTATCTCTCCATCGCTGAAGCCAGCATACTTTGGGCCATAATGTCCACTGGCAGCACTTCTATTGTAAATTCACTTTGTAAAATGAACTGAAAACTGAAATGAAACCTCATTGAAAAGCTCACATTATGGGGATTTATACTCCCTCTTTGCTGTGCCTTGAAATACAAACAAGACTATTTTTGACTTACATGTAATTGAAATAAAAATAAGCAGACATAGCTTTGCCAAATGCCAGTGCTGAATACTCATCATTTAGGACCCCAGGAATTATCATCTGGACTTAAAAATAATAAAATTTCAATGATACATATGAAGCTCTTTGTAATTGCCATCTGGGCTAGGTTCTCTCAGAGCTTGACCTGACTTCTACTCACTTCAGTCAACTATTCATGCACCAGAAAATTAGATGTCTTGTCATTTGCTGTGGGCTAATGGGTATGGAAAAGCCAACACATCTATTTAAGGTGGCATAAATGACTCCCTGGAAATGCCTTGTTTTTCTCCTAAGAGAGTACCTAAGCATTAAAGGCTTTCAGAACAAAAACCACAGTTGAGCAGGGTATATTTTCACAGACTTTCTCCCCAGTGAAGCAGCATGTTCCCTGTTGGTACACTGCTTGATTCAGACAAAAGCTGGGATCCTCACATCATCTCACATCATCTCACATCATCCCACATCTCCAAGGTCTTTAATAAAGATGACAAACATTAAAATGCCCATGAAAAATTCACCAGGAGGTCAACAGCTTCTACAGAATACTGCACTTCCTATTGCTTTAAATTAATTCAGTCTACAAGAAGGCATGTTCACTTCAGTGGTGCTGTACCACTGAACGTCATTGACTCAGGCATATGTTCCTCTTGAGGAGCAGCCTGATGGGTATTTTTTAGCTTCTATAAGTACTTTCTTCTTAGTGCAGGAGCTACAACCCTTCTAACATTAAGTTGCCTACATTTCAGAAGAGAAATGGCTGTACATCTGCTTTATTGATGCCCAAATTCCAGTTGACTTTCTTCCTCAAGTACTGAGTCAGCATATGCTGCCTGTTTTCGAGTGTGATGGACAAGTTCAGCACACATTTAAAGGTGTATCTTTCAGAGGGCTTCTAAAGCCAGATAATTTTGAGGCCACAGGTTTGACCTAAGGTTCTTGCCTTGGGACAAAAGTAAAAAGCTGCATGGAGAAAAAGTAGATAAAATTCCTACATATCACCACTGGTGGGAGCGAGAAAATAATGAACTAGTAAACTCAATAATTAGGACTTTGAGAATGGTTAAGTTTTGAAAACCATCCACATCATACAGAAAAGTCTTTCCCCTGATATTCTTCTTCTGAGGCTGTAGTCAGGTGGTTGTATTCACGAATCACCAATAAACGTATCTGCATGAACTTGTCTTCTTGTTTTTTGAGAAAATTTATATAATCTTTTCTGATGTGTACTGGCCCCTTATGGAGCCCCCTAAGCCCAATCCTAAGTGTCAAAATGCCCAATTTTGACCAAAATGGCTTTGATTGACTCAAGAAGGAGGTTGTCCCTGTCCTCTCAATGAAGTTAAAATGTCAACAAGAGACTCTTACAGCAAAGCAGCAAAGTGACAAAGCTCTGGTACTTGCTGTTAGTGAAAGTTTCTCAAAATATGTCTACACATTTCAAACTAAAGCCATGTTTTAGCTTAGCAGTCTGCTCTTGGGCTTTCCACAATGGTAAAATTGGTCAGACAAACTTTCTTTTCAAAAGATTTCCTTGCTGCAAAAGCAAGCCAGAAAGTCATATTTCATATATATATATAAAGAAAATTTTTTTTTTTTGTGATATTTCTTTATACTGTGTTATCATGACGCAAGATGAAAAAGTGAACATGGTTCAAGAGATACTGCTTGGATTCAAGACCTCCCTGTTTCATCAGGAAAAATCCACTGGGGAAGGTACTGGAACAAGAGGATAAAAGGGTAACAACAGTTGTGCTAAACTGTGGGTGTAGCCAGGCCAAAATAGCTCCTTGGCTATGGGGTTATTGAGGCAGGGCTGATAGTTTGCTGCATCTAGTAGGAATAAAAAACCAGCTTTGATTTTCTTCCCCAATGCATGCACCGCACCCTTTGAAACCCAATCCGACCAAATGAAAAACTTTGGATATATTGCCATTTAATAATTGCCTCCTGCTCAGTGAGGAGTGAAGCTTTTTCTTCCCTTTCTTCCCTTTCCTCCACAACAAATTCTCATTAGGATTTTTTTTCCACTACAGACAGCAAACATAATTATACAACAGATCAGAACAGCTTACATAATGCCCTTTAGAGAAACCTGCCTTACCTCAGAGGCATATTAGCATTTCTTATGGGTTTAAGGGGTGAGGGATTAATTACAGATTTTCAAAATATGCCTAATTACATATTTACTGGTGGAATAAATAATTCACGTTTCATAACTCACCATGAAATGACTACTTTCTTTTGAAGATTAAAAATTTGAGGCTTGAGGAATGTTAAAGTTCAAGTTCTGAATAAAGACTCCTAATCCTTTATAGAGCTGCATTTTACTCACATGAAAAACACAGCAGAAAGTCACTCTTTCACCTGAAAGACTCGTAGACCCCTTGAAATTTCTCTCTTGGCAATCTATCAAACAAAATGAGCAAAACACTAAAAATGTGATTTGTTCATTTACTTTGGCACTTGGATAGATCATGTAGGATTTCAGGAAGCAGATAAATGACTTGAAAGCATGAGCTCCACTGAGTCTTGGCTTTTGCATTGGGACCAGCAGCATCTCTCTGTACAGGATGCTGTGGGCAGTGGATTGTAGCCTCCCCCCAAGGCCAGTGTGGGGGCTGCTGCTCTGCTGTGCCTGCCAGTGGCAACTGAGGACCCCTCACGTCCTTGCAAGCCAGTGTGCCTTTAAATGCTTCATGGCATTGGATCATTTGGAAGCATAAATCAACTTGCCCCCTTCCTGACCTGCTCTAACATACAGCCAGTGGTTTCCTTCGTTATATTTTATTTTAGCCAGAGTTACCAAGAAGAATATCCCTATAGCATTTAGGGAATATACAAATTATTACAGAAGAGTAAGCGACTGTCTTTCTGAAAATTTTATATATTAAAAAAAAACCTAAACAAACTGCCTTCAACAACAAGTACCACCTTTAGGAGCAACAGATACCACAGGAAAGAAGGAAAGAAAGAAGGAAAGAAAGAAGGAAAGAAGGAAGGAAAGAAGGAAGGAAAGAAGGAAAGAAAGAAGGAAAGAAAGAAGGAAAGAAAGAAGGAAAGAAGGAAAGAAGGAAAGGAAGAAGGAAAGGAAGAAGGAAAGAAAGAAGGAAAGAAGGGAGGAAGGGAGGAAGGGAGGAAGGGAGGAAGGGAGGAAGGGAGGAAGGGAGGAAGGGAGGAAGGGAGGAAGGAAAGAAAGAAAGAAAGAAAGAAAGAAAGAAAGAAAGAAAGAAAGAAAGAAAGAAAGAAAGAAAGAAAGAAAGAAAGAAAGAAAGAAAGAAAGAAAGAAAGAAAGAAAGAAAGAAAGAAAGAAAGAAAGAAAGAAAGAAAGAAAGAAAGAAAGAAAGAGAAAGAAAGAAAGAAAGAAAGAAAGAAAGAAAGAAAGAAAGAAAGAAAGAAAGAAAGAAAGAAAGAAAGAAAGAAAGGCAGGCAGATCCCACTGTCAAGTATGAGAGGTCTTGATTTAGGGTTTAATAGACTTACAAAGGAGGAATTTGGTCCAGTATTGCTTCTATGTCTATGTATATCCACTCCAGTCCTGGTATGTTATGGGAAGTGGAAAGGGCAAAAGAAGCACTTGGATCAAAAAAAGCAGTAGGATATGGAGAGCAAGTGACCTGGCTAAGTTATTCCCTGGTCACCCCACCATAGGGCAGCTACCTAAGAGACACATAGAGAAGAGTTCTGGCCAGCTCATGCTTTCCCCTGCTTAGTTCTCCAGATTTGTGAAGATATTTATGATAAAGCCAAAATACCTTTTAAAAGGAAAGATACAGGGAATATTCATAGTATGTAGCAATGGAGCCTACCTATCCAACTGTCAACATTCCAGAAAACAAGGAAATTAACACTGGCATGGACATACTTGTGATTAATTTGTAAACATAAGTCCATGTGTTTTGGACAGGTATATGAAAATAGCAACCTGCTATTCAGCATTTTAACAAAGCTGCAAATGGAGAGCTAGGTATAAAGAAGCACATAAACCAAAACAACCCAATGCTTGGTGAGACTCCAGTCCCAGTTCGTGTTTCCTTTTTGTGCCACCATGTGTAAGCTTAACATTTCTATGCCACACTTCCCTTACAATTCTTTCCACCTTAAAAGCTAAAATGATAGTGTACAGATGGGTTATTGATTTAATTGAAGCAGGTGGAAAAGTGGAAACCCACTCTCATAACCGATTTGGGAATAGGAGTGCTATTTTGATTTTGGAGCCAAGGGTCTACATTTTCATACATTTTACACATTTTTCAGTAGTCTAAAATCTAAAGGCCTATGGAAAAAATAGGTGGGGTTTTATTTCTTAGAATAATGCCTTACTTTCAGTCCTGTTTTCAACAATAATTTTGATGTCAATGTATACTTTAAAGCAGGAGAAAATATTCTGGGAAAGCACTGATAAGATTGGTTAAACCTGAAGAGGTGACTTCACTGTAAAATTTTGTCTCTCAAAATTCTCACCTTTCCCAGAAAAAACCTCACTCATCTGATAAACAAGAAGCTGTTTCTTTTGTTGATAATTGCATATCAGCAATACTTAAGTGTAAATACTTAATTTAAGGTCTAAATTATTCAAGGTAAAATACTCAACATCATCAAAGTGGAGAAGGCAGTCAGTTGGTATGCGGTGGAAGATGAGGAGCAGATGAGCATCCTTAGCCATAACTACAAGCAGTGAACACCACAGAACAGATTTATAAATGTAATGCAAGCCATTTAAAAAGTGTTCTCCCTCTCTCGCCCACACAATATTAATTACCTGTGCCAGCTTTTGCTAATTCATTTTCCTTTCACCTCAATAAAGGAACATGGTGTTCAAAACAAGTAGTGTGAAGATACAGCATTAAGTAGCCATGGATACTCCAAAACTGCTTTTTTTGGGGCAGGGGGGCTGGAGTGGGGAGAGAAAGAATAACACCTATAAGTTATGTTTCCAACTCAGTTTCATTCACTGAGTCATGTAAATAAATATCCTGCCAGTTTGGTCCCCATCCCACAGCCTCAGCACAGCAGCTCTAATTACTCATCTATAAACAATGCAGACAAGCCATCGCTCACTGCTGCTCTACGCCTCACAGCCACACGCTTTGTATCCTACCTGGGTAAATATTAAAATGAATATAATCGCCTATATTTTAAGGGTAAAGTTATCTGCAAAGCCCAGTGATTCATGAGCTCCCCGAATGTACATAAAGTGCTTTAGTGAAAGCATTTCCTAAGGGCCTGATCCAGTCATGTTTCTCAAACCCTCTGCAGCTGCCTAGACTGGAACAGAAAGGTCATTCAGCCACTGAAGGCCAATCCATCACTCCTATTAAAAAAGAAAATACCTAAACTGCTCCACAGGTTCAATTTGTGGATCTGATGGGGAGATACTGAAAGAACAGCCAAGGTCCCTTCACCCGGGGGATGAGGGCCAACACAAAGCCTGTACCCTTCCTGGGGCTCATTTTGAGGATATGAGCGAGAAGCCAGGGGTCCCAGGAAAATTCCTGCCTTGAAGTACATCTCTTGTCATCCTCTTGTTTTTAACATGCCTGTGCTGCAATGCATCTGTTGTGCTCTTCCTACACCATGACTTTTCTCTCCGCTTGCCTCCTTTCAGTGTCAGGGGGTTTGCGAATACAGAGTTTAGGTCAGTCCCATGATAAGAAAAGCCAGTGCTCATCCCAAAAGACTACAGCGTTAGGATGGAGGATCTCCCTTTTTCCAGGCTATATGTGGCCCCTCCACTGCTCTAACCATGCTGACATGCATGGCTCGGGAGAGTCCCATGGTGATACTGGGGATGGGTGCTGCTGTTGCCTCTGTGGCGGTTTCCAGACTACTGCTGGGTTGCTGGGAATTGTTCACCAGCCAGGGAAACATACATCACTCTATCATCCCTTTAGCAATGGTACACTAAGCTGTAAAACGTCCTTATTCCTTGGGGATTCCCTGCACAGTGCAGACTTGCTGGGCAACTTCAGCCTCATTAAGTTTGGGCAACCAAGGCTGAGGGAACTTCTGCAGGGGCCAAATGTGAAAACCCAATGGGACATTGCACAGCCGATGAGAATGGGGCATTTTTCCTCCTTGAGCGCCAGAAGCTCGCTGAACTGCTATGGGTCAGCAGTGAAAGGGGCTGGATATTATTGGCCCAGTGAGTTCCCTCCCACCCTAAAGTAGAGGGGAGCCAGAGCAGCGACTGACAGTGCTGCTTGAAAAATGTATTCCAGCTGGTTTCCTTAAGCTGTAAGCCACGGACCAGTTGTTTGTGATCACAAACGTTCCTAAACAGACATTTCTGGGGTTTGATAGGACCTGCCTCCTCCAGACACAGAGGGTTTGGAAAAGAAAGGGAGGGAAGGACAAAAGAAAAAGCGACCTTCTCCTGGATCTCATCTTTTCCATCCGGATTTCAAGCACCAGAATCATTACCAAATAAAATGTCAACTTTTTTTCCCTTGTTCATTAACCTTTGATGCTTATTGTACAGCCAGTTTCAGTGCTCACAGGGGATTTGGGAGGCTCAAATCACAGGGCTTTTACTCAGGGCTTATGCACAACTTGAACCACAGTCCAGAAAGGAGGGAGGGAAAGGGAGGGAAAAGTCTATTAGCCCAATCCTGCCTCTTCAGCGCTTTACATGTTTAATAAAGATTGAATTCAGAGAGAGGGGGAACCCCCAACTTAGTAATAATTCCCTTCACAACTTCTACTATAATTAAAAAATAGAGGCAAGGTCATGACGAGTGCTATTGAAAATAACAGACAGACCTGTAATTATAGCAGGGCCAGCTAAACCAAGGGTTAAAGGTCTCTTAATACTCTGTCAGCATTTCCACTATAACCCCTCAGTTTCAGGGGTTTACAGCTCACACATAAATATTTGCTGCAGGCCAAAAATGGCCCTTCGAGGGGTCAGCAAAAGAAGGTAAATTTTATTTACATATTTATAAAAAATGTCCTGGCTCCGCAGAAGTGGCACGTTCCTCACCAGCACCATCAGTGCAATTCATGCAGATGAGGTGGGAGAGACAACAGTCACAACCATGAGAGCGTAATAAAGGGGTGGGTGGAGGAGTTGGAAATACATTTTACCCAGAGCAAGTGGCTCCAGACCCACAGAAGCCCTGTACAGAGGCAGCAATCTGCAAATACAGAGTACATTATAAAGCTGAATCCTTAAATAATAGGGCTGTATTCCTACCATGAATTATACAGATAATCACTCCCACTGTTCAGCCAAGCATGCACATAAGTCTTCAGAAGATGAAAACCTAAGGCCTTGCTAGCATATTGGTTTAACTTAAATCAGTACTTTAATTGATTTATTTAAGCCAGTGCCAAACCTGGTGTGACTCCCTGATTTCTGATGAAGAGTTCCTTATTTCAGTTTAGTTTAAAAACCCCTGTATCTCTTTTTTTTTTTTTTTTTTCTTTCCCCTAAAGCATTCCTTCCTCCCCTTTTCCTATCTGTATTTACATGACCCTGACTTGACATTAGTTCGGTGCTTAAGGATTAGAAATGGCAAACTGGTTTTGACCTTTTCCAGGGCTCCTTTCCTTCAGGGACTGAGTTGCTGCCAGTGGTACATGGCCAGAGCATCCACTTGCACCCCATATATACAGTTGTTTACTGGTTGGGGAACCTAAGCTGCTGCTGCCATCTCTGCAAGTCCTATTTTCTTTAAAAGACTTCTAAAAAGTTTCTGGTGCTCAAGATAAAAAAAGAGAGAGGTTCACAAACCCAATGTAACAACATCCAGAAATCTCAGAAAACCATGCTGACAAACAAAAAGGGTCCTGAATTAGGCAAAAAAACAGAGCACAACCCCTTCATTTATATTGGCACAATATATAAGCCAGACTCTTCTTTTTTGGAGGTTATCACACCATTTTCCAATGTCTGCCATTAGCAATCAAAATTAAGGCAGTTTGATCCACAGAGGGAGTTTTTCCATTGCCTGCTGGTTCAACTGGACTGTCCTTCTCATGTGTCTGCATATCACACTGGCTCTTTAGTCATGGCTTCAGCCTCAGTTAAAGGGAATGGAAGCAGAGAAGCAAGAGCACTAAATGTTCTTGGATCTAGTGAAATTCATTTACTGGAGCTTTTTGATGGTCCAGAATTGAAGAGAGGAAAATCTAAAATTATTAACCAGGCAAACTCTTCCAGTAAGTATTATTTTCATCTGCACCTAAAAATGTCACAAAATAATGCATTTCTTTTCCTCTCTAACTTCAGTGTATTTTTCAGTGTGAGTCTAGAGGGTCTTTTTTTTTTTTTTAAGTGAAATTATATTGAGAATATATAACTTTTTTTTTTTTTTTTTTTTTTAAAGTTTCTAACAAAATATTTATTGTGCAAGACCCAGAAGATAAAAAAGATGCAACTGTTTTTCTTGGTTTGTTTTGAGGTTATTTACTTAGGACTAAGCACCTCATTTTTCTTGTGTAGAAAAAGTAATTATGCAGTCAAAAGAATTATGACCCACATACTTCAAAACATATGAAAAATGTAAAACTTTATTACATACATTAATTTCTAACAAAAGATGTCTCCAGCATCAGTGTAACTGGTATAAGGCAGATAACTGATGTATGGTGTATTTGTTGATGTTCCTCCCAAATGGGTTTTATAAAGGCAAACAAACAAATAAACAATTTCTTTCGTTATGTCTCTCTCTCTTGTATAAATTTCATCAGTCTCATACAGAGGACTGTAATCTTAGAGGAGTGGGTTGTCTGTGGATTTTTTTTTTTTTTGTTAAGCTAAAATATTCTGCTCAAGCAATCTGTTCCCCATGCTTTCCTTTTATTATCTTTCCATCTCCTGTATTTCTCCAGCCAGGCAACCCCAGCTCCTGCCCATACCACTCCTCAGGCTCAGCCTCCCTACTGTGGGCAGCTCCCCCAGGCCCCTGGTTTAGGGGAGGCTGCAGAGCCAAGATTGCTCTCGACATTCCGGTCAAGCAGTTTTCTACATGCATTTGGAGCAGAGGTCTGTGGAGTACTGTTATTTCCCTCCCCCCCTCCTTTTCCCCCTGGGCTGAATTTCTGTGAGCTGGGCAAGCTCATTCCTACTAAATCAGCTGGGCTGGGAGGCCAAGGCAGGAGTTGTAAAACCGAAGTTCACAGCATCCTTATCTTTAGCTGAGCCACTTTAACTTTCTAACTATACATCTGGGTACCATATCCAAGAGGAAAAGGATGGCCATTTAAAATGTCAAGAATAACTGCAATCAGTTCTCCTCCGTGCCTCTCTTCAAGAAACAAAACAAAATTGAAGTGTGAAAGACAGATTCAAGGTAGTCTTATCATTTTAAATGAATGAAAAAAATGAAACCTGATTTTAATTTAATTAAAACAATGACCTAATCAAGGAGAGACCTAATCTCCTTCTAACATGTTTGTTTATTTGTCCTTGCCATTTTCAATGCAATATTTAAATATAAATATGTAAATTTACCATGTTTAGGCAAACCTTCTATTTCATTGATAGATGTGAATAGTACTAGAAGTCCAGAGGGAGAATAATACAAATAATACACACAAATAAATACTGGCAGTTTCTATTTCAGCCATGCAGAGTTATCACACTGGTTCAGCCAAATACAACCTCCTGCATCCTGATTTAAGTACAATCCTCCTCCAGAAAAGACCACTTCAGTATTTCACAGTACCTTGACAGGGTTTAAGGACTTTAAGGAGAAGCTTGGCAGCTTCTCTTGGAGAAAAGGGCTCTGCTCATGTCTCCTTGTGGTCTGCTCTTGGCATGTCTGGACACCAAATGCAAAAGCTGCAGGAATGGCGTAACTAAGGCTTAAGATCTTACATTCATAATGATGATGCAGTTCATTTGTGTCTTGGTCCTCCTTTATATGACCTGAGCTCAGCCAGGTGTACGGAAGTCTTCAAAAAGCATAGAAATCCCCAAATAAAGTTCTGGGTTTGACCTCACTAAAATCGGCGGAAGTCTGAACTTGGTGTAACCTTGAGGCCCATCTCTAATTGAAGTGTAGTATTTTGGGAACTCAGGACAAAGGGGAGGGAAAGACCTATTTTAAGTTATACCTAACACAGGAGAATCAAAGCAACCCTGATGGTTCGCAGCTTTAGTTCCAGCGAGCCTCCCCCAGCCCCTGAGATTTCCTAGGGTACCTTTAAAATCTGAAGCCACAAGTCTCTCTGCTCTTTTTTACCTTCTTTAGTCCTCTCTCTCTCTCCCCTCCCACTAACCATGAAAAAAAGCTTTCAGTGTTTCAAATGTGCTCATCACAGGTATCAGAAGAAAAGTGGACTAGTGCCCGGTCTCAATGGCTTGTTTGTTTGGGGGTTGAAATCTATCCACTTCCATTTCAGGCATCCATCGGCTGAGCCACCACTTGACATGCCCAGCCCAAGCAATCGCAGGGGCTTGGTGGGTTAAAAATGCTAGGATTTCATTTTATTGCAGGGATATTATTCATTCTTGGGAAGGTTCAAAAGTACATGCGTCAACTTATGTCATCAGGGTCAAACAAAGTGGCATGCAGAATCCTAGCCAGATTGCATCGGTGGAGGCGTCTGGAGGCAGAACCAAGAGTAAGGAGAAAGAAAAATGTTTTTTAGGATGTACTGTGGATCACTTCATGCTTTGGAAAGGGAAGCAGGGCAGGAGGTAAAGGATCCCCTCTGAGCACATTGCCTTGAGCAGCGTGCATTGAAATCAAGTTGTGCAGATTTCACTCCAAATTTCCACTGCTGCTTGTCCACTGACATGCCTATGGGTAAGACTATCAAACAACAATGCCTCCTCAATTACCAAAACGTGCCTCCAACATACACCAGCAAGCCCACAAGTACACACAGACTTTCACAATAATAGCATTAGATGCCATTAACAGGCTTTAGCCTTGTTTCTTTTCAGTGGAAAAACTATTTGACATCTCTCAAGCCCAGGCTCAGCACTGCTTGACCCTTTCCCTTCCCTGCCTACATTAAAAGAACAACTAAATAGCTGCGCACAGTGCGAGCCAGCCCCTCCTCGCTCCAGGTGTCTGTATTTTACTTAGGGCCCCAAGCTTGATTCAGCTCATACAGTTTCTGACAAGCTTCAGCTGGCCCTCGTCACCAGACAGGCAGATCAATTAACAGAGGGATTTTTCTTCCCTAGCTCTCTTCCTGGACCTTTAACCCCTTGTGTGTCCTAATGCTCTATGAAAGAAGGGCAGAAAGCAAGCACTAAAGAAAAAGAATTGCCATTTACAGCTTTTCTTTTTTATTCCAAAATTCCCTCTGCTTTGGCTTTTTCTACCCATCTCAGAACCTCACCTTTCTGCAAATATACTTCAGTTTGTTCAAAATTTCAATTTTTTTTTCCATTAGAACTGAAAGTTTTAAAATTTCCTTTCACTCTTTCTCTCTCTTATTTTTTTTTTTTTGTTCTCTTCATATTTTGCAACCAAAAATATTGTTTTATTTGGGATGGAAAATTCTTTTCCACTTGTTCATTTCACCTTCTCTTTTTCCACTGCACCCATTTTTTCAAATTGAAACATGGAAATAACAAATTTTGGCTAAAGAGGCTAAGGACAAGTCTGGAGCTGATGCTTTGCAAGATTTCTTGAAAAGTTATCAGAATACAAATGACAATTTCTGGATAGGAATGAATTTAAAAAAAAAAGGGGGGGGGGGGGTAGAGGAGGCCAAGGCAAAAAAAAAGTATGTTCAAAAACTACAAAATAGAAAACAAATGAAATAATTTTTAACTGGACAAAAATCAGAGATGGTTACAAACTGCCCCATGAAAAAGAAACAATGACAACATTGACAATTTGATTTTGGAATTTGATTATACCGCCATTCATCTTTGGTGAGAGTGTACAAGAAAGCATGTCAAAGGCATGAGAAGCTCCTTCAGCAACAGCAAAACATAATAAATAAATTTAATTACCAATGATAATAATTAGACATTTCTGTGAAAAACAGTTCCCAGAACTACTGAAAACATGAAGAAAAATAAATGTTATGGCTAGTACAGGGAAATCCATTTAAATGCATTGATAGCGATAAATAATTTAAAACTGGTGACGGTTTTTTATTATTTTTACTTTTTGAAAAAGCCTTCCTACAGTTCCTTAGGACAAGCCTATACTTTTACTCATACAAATGGATGCTGCCTATCACTTTAGTACTAACGTAGTACCACAGCAATAATGACATGATAATTAACAATAAATTAACGTTAATAATTAACGATAAACACCAAGCAACCTGTCAATCTCAGAAAGCTGCAGCAACCCTACACAAAACAGCAAATCTAAATGTGAAGAAACAAGTGTTGCTCTTCCTATAAATGGCCTTCACTTGGTGAAATGCATCTTGGCTTTAGCACACATCCTTTTATCAGGCAGACAAGAGTTTTAACTCTTCCTTGGTAGAGGTGATAGTTTCCCAGTCTCTTGTCTCTGGATGAGGTCTATGAACTTTCTCAGGACAGTGTAGAAGAAAAAAGAAGAGAATGAAAAATCCCACACCAAAGTGGGCATGACACGTGAGGTGCCAGGCAGAGATAAGGGTATTGCCTCTTCTCTGTGCTTTATAGTGCACAATTTTCTTAGCAAGGGAGGAGGGGGAGGGCAGCTGGTAATCTTTCACTCTATATGGGGAATCTTTACTGAGAATTTGGGAATGAAGCATTATTTCTTTGGTGGATGGGTGCTGTTCAACATTTTCAACAGCTGTTAGAAAACATGAAGTCGTTGCTGACATAGACTGGGAGGGCTGTAAGTAGCGACGACAGGACACTGATGCACAAAGACAACAATGAGCCAGGGCAAGTGTAAAATGATAACTTTGGGTAAACAGAGTCCAGAGAATAGTTACAAAAGGGGATGACTCTCTTCTGGAATGAGATGGCTCCAGAAGGAACATGACAGGATGGTGGCTGGTCAGCTACATGTTAGTTCTGTAGCTGGGAGGGTAACTTCAGTCCTTAGGATATGTAAGGAGGGGGAAGCCCGGGTTATATTATCTTTTTCTGTGGCACCGTTGTGACCACTAATGGAATAGTTCTGGTGCCTATGTTTAAAGAGGTTTTTGATAAATTAGAGAGAGGAGCCAAGGGAATGGCTAAAGGACTCGAAAACACTGTGAGGATTAGAAAACAATTGTGAGAGGCTCAAGAAGCTCAGATTGTTTAGCTTAATAGAGAAAAGGTTAAGGATTGACTTGACCACAGTATACAAGAACCTTCAGAGGAAACAGAATTTGATGGAGAGCTCTTCAGTTTAACAAAGACGTACGTAAAACAAGATCTAATATCTAGAGGTCAAAGCTAGATGAATTCATGCCAGAAATTAAGGGGAATTTTTTAACCATGAGAGTGCTTAGCAATGGGAGCAATTTACTGAATATTGTGGTGGCTTTGCTGTCATGATAGTTTAACATTACCTTTGGAAGGTCTGCTGAAATACACAGAATTATAAAAAACATTCAAGGAGTCCTTTGGCCTTTACTAGACAGAGAAGCAAACTAGTCTTGCTTCTTTTTGCCTTTAGCATCCAAAAATCAAAAATCTATACATTACATATAAACACTTGTAGCTATCCTTAATGATGTGTAACAGTGTGCCTGTAATTAAAAAATCCCAAGTTTTGGTCTGTTCATGCTTTTCAACTGTTGCCAGGAAATACAGGGAATGCAGAACATGACTCTCACGTGGCACACAATGCTGAAAACTTCCTAATAAATTTGCTGATCCTTTCAGATCATTGCCGATGATAAAAACCAGTGACCTTAAGGTTTTAGTAATTTACAGTGTAAGCACAGAAGGCCAGTGAGAAGCTTCCACTTTTACCTTTTAGTCAGATGATACCCAAATTTCACTTTTTAAATGTGAGCATAGAGCTTGCCAACAATTAATAATGCTGTCCTCAGATGGTCCCAGAGGAAGCTCAATGGGTATAAAATAACAGGGTGTTTTTGAAAGGAGTTGTTTAATGCATCACCACAAACTTAAAATGTAATATCTCCAAAATTAAGAACTGCATTATCAGTGCTGACCTGTTCTTAATCCCACCCATCACAGAATTCATTAAAATATGAGTCTAATGAGAAAAATGAATGCGTTCTTCTACCAAGGCTTTGATAAGTCCTAGGAGTATGCCTGTCATTGCTACTTCTTCATCCATCCCTGCAATACTCTGCATGCACAGTCAATTACTGTGGGTTGGTTTCTTGTTGAATCAACACAGTTTGAAGATAGTGCCCCTTTGAAAGTTAAAGCTAGGATGAGCAGTGCAATAGGCTGATCAATCCTATGGTCCCAACATTTGTCAAAATGGATTTAATGAAAGAGGAGTGGCCTAGCTAACATGCTAAATCCAGCCTGTAATCCCCAGTGTAACAAGAAAACAAAGACATTTCCATCCCCTCTTATATCAGGAATAGACATAGGATGATGGAATGATGTGAACATAAAATAATTGTACACACAGAAGCTTATGCAAAAAGGCTTTGTTTGGAAGTGCTGGAAAGCCACTCACCCTGAAACAATGGGGCAAATTAGCATGCATCCAGCCCAAGGGTGCAAGCAGCACACACACGCACTCCCGGTGACGGATGCTTAGCTCTTGCTGGGAGGTCACCACTACGAATCTTTCTTGAGAAGGCAGCATGTCAGATTTCAGACACTTTCGCTACAAATGGGCTTTTGCAGCTCAAAGGAGGAGAGGGGGGGAGCTTTTCGATCCAGATAATAAAGTCCATTTACATGAAAAGATGCCGCTTTCAATGACATGATTAATTTCGGAAATACCTGGCATCTGAATGAAGCAAAGACTTCAAGAGATGACTGATGATGAGAAAAGATAATTAGGCAAATGTCAAGAGTCAGTGTTTTGATTGGTGACTGAGAGGCTGGTCTGACTAGGTTATCGTATACTCATTCCAGATGGAAATGAAACGTCTTTGTAGAGAGAGCAGAGTGATCCCTTCATGGTTAAATATAAACTCTGTTTAAGTCTAGATCTTCCAAGGTTTTCCTCCTGGGAAGCCCTTCTAGCCCATCAAGTGCTCTACCTGCATGGTACTGGAGTAAGCTTGCCCTGTCTGAATCTTAAGATATTTTAAACATGAACAATTTATCTTGCATTTTATTACTGCAAGGCTAGAGATGTCAACCTTTCCAAAACATCTTGGACTGGTTTCTGCCCAGGCCTCCAAAGATAGAAGATAATGCAGCGTTTTTGTAGGGAGGCCAAAAGATAGTTCCTTTCCCAAACATGCCCCATATCCCTCCTCAGCTCCTCATCAAATGCCTAGGGTAGCAACTGCCATTGAATGCTGGTGCCCTCCACAGGACAGATAAAAAACCAAAGAGGATGCCGGGGATTCCAGTTTGGTGTAGTCTGACAGGATTGCCCTGTTGAGATTGACGGATTATCTCCCCTTCAGAGAAGGGAGCATTCACAAGGCCCTCTCCCTAATCCATCATGGTGCTCTGGACTGCGCTTCCCATCGCTTGCTCCTTCTCCTTGCCCACTGCTTTTGATTTGTGGGATATCCTGGCTTTGTGCAGGCGCATTTAATCCTCAGCAGGAAAACCGCCGACACTCAGAGACCTCACTGGCTTTCCAAAGTGGCTCGGTCTGCAGAGGAGCTCAGAGCACCGTTTGCTTGATCTCTCTTTTGTTGCGGTGCAGACCTGGTTCATCATCTATTGAAAGACCCTCTCTGCAAATGCAGGCTCTAAAGAGCAGCCGATGAAGCACCCGTCTGATAAGTCATACCTAATTTGGCCAGCCATCCAGTGCTGAGGCTGCTATTAGTTAATCTTCACATAATTTGTTGAAGTAGGCTTTATGAAGTACTGGAAATAATTGTCTCCCTCCCCCCTTCCGAATCCCACGGCCGCGCACAGTTAAGGGGTTTAATAACAGACTGTATCACGCAGTCAAAACCAGTGAAGGTTTTATAGCAGTGCATTAGCCAGAGGTGGATAACCTATCTCTAGAGGCTTGATTGACTGGAAACATATTCTTAGCCTGCCTAAAACTGCTTAGAGTGTGTCACGGAGGTCCCCCAAAATAAAACGTTCAGTGTATTTAGTGAAACCCTACACCCTAAGTACATGTAAGGGCACTGTAAGATACTAATTAGGTTGTAACATAAAACACCGTAAAAAGCAAAGCTTGACATACCGAAAGAAAAAAGTTTAAGCTCTGGCCAGCTCTTTCATGTTAGAGAAATAGATTAAAAATATATTCACAGCAAATATACTGTGGTTTTAAATAAATCTGTTTCTCATAGTAGCCCATAGTTGGAAAAATAGACTATGGAGAAATTTCTACTTAGAATTGTCCTCAAATATTAGAAACCATGCTTATTTACTTTTCCTATTAAAAAATGCAAAATCCACTAGCACTAGATCAGCAAATGATCATTATGACGATACCGGTTAAAATATGCATGGTGAGCTCTCCCCCCTCCCCAGTCTTTTTCCTAGGAAATGTGAGGGGAAGAATGAGACCAGATGAAAATATTGATACTGCATGATGGCATATAAAACTGCTATAATAATAATAATTTCAGAAGAGTAACATACCTCAGAATTCTTCCCTTGAAATCTAAAATTAAAAGTACTGATCACACACCTTTCAGTGAAGCACTGGCAAAGAGTTTTTTAAGGTGAAAGTCTTCAGCTCTATCTCAAGAAATAACCTATAAGCTATAAAAGCAATGTTCTATGTATTTTTTTAGCATCTCTAAATTCTGACACTCTTAGTATTTTACGTTTTATGCTAGTTAGTTGTCAGTCAAAAGATTTTTCTCCATATTTGTGGAGGTTTCTTCTTTCATCTAGTGCCACTCAGCTCCATTACACTGTATAAATTAGAAACACTACCTCTTTAATAATGTTGGAATAAGTGTAATTTTTAAACATTTAAGAATGTAATTATTTACATGCATCATAAATATTAACTATTAACATAAACCATGTGTGAAGTACTGAAAGAAGTAGAACTCAGCATTGTCAAGCATAATTTTAATGTATCAAACAAAAATTAAGGGTACTTTTAGTTATCTAGAAAGAAAATCTGGGTGAGATTGATCCCAATGTCTTTATTAACACCCCTAATAGTACCTATATACATATATGTATGTGTGTAATTTGCATTGTGCCAAAATAACTATAGATTCAAAGATTATCTTACCACTATCAAAAGCTACCTTTTGCAAAAGCCTTGCCATTTTGCACATTACTGAAAGGAATGAAGTGCTAATTTAATAAATATGTCACTAGCTGTGTTTAAACTAAACACCATTAATGCATGTTTGTTGTTGTATGTGCATAAGGCTACAGATTGCAAACCCCTTACTACGAAACAAGCTGCTTTTTATCAGTGAATATATTCTTTTTGGGGTTTTATGGCCTTCCTTTAATGTGGACGGTCACTTTTCTTCCTTTGTTTGGAAAGGTACAGTTTATATTTCTTCCCAGATTTAGTATTTCCCTCGAAGGTTTTTGTGATTAACAATATAATATTTTTATTGAGTTATTTCACACACAAATGATGGGGCCCGAAGGGTATTCTAGGTTTACAAGATTTTACTAATAACTATGCTCCCCTTTGTATTAAAGCTGCTAATTAGTGCTTTTAAACAGCTCAACATTTAATTCTTTGAAGGCACCATATAAAGGGCTGGTATAAAACTGTTTATGTAGGAGGATATATAAAATAAGAAGGTGTTAAACCCAACACAAATTGAGTGGCAGGGGGTTCCCTAAAGTGCTAATTTTATGTTTGTTTTCGTCTCATTTAAAGTTAAGATGTCTGCATTGTAACAGTGATGTGTAACATGCTTTACATACAGATTAAGCAAAATGTGTCAATTTATGAGCCTTATTTGCCTGGAGAGGTAGTCACCAGTAGTTCCATCAGTGATTTTATGCATGTGTAAATATACATATACGTGCTTGTGTGTTTTCACATGTAGGGATCCAAAAGTGTGTGCTGGGTATACAAAGACATGTGGGTGCCCACACACATACACTTTGATGTCCAGAATATCTAGCCTCTGTATGTCCCTGCATTTCAGTTATTATGCAAAACTTCAAACTCATTAATTATGTGAGATTGCTCATTAAAAAAAATTAAGTATTTCATTTAAATATATTTTGAGGTTTTAAAGCTACAGTTTGTTTAATTGGTATTACTAAACTGAACTGATTTATACACACAGAGCATATGAGATGGCTGTAATCAAGAAATAAATGACTTGTGAGTTGCATTTTATCCTTCTTTGCTCCAAGTTAATCCACTAAATGTTTCAGAAATTAATTTAAAAGTGGGAATTTTCACTAAAAAGTGCTGAATGAAAACTGGAAAACTACTGAAGAAACTAAACATGAAAACCTCCATTGTTCATCAAAGCCATTGCTTGTACAAATACAGTTTTAAAAAACATTTTAAAAATAATCTCATGAAGTAAATTTCTGAGTTTTACAGGGGAAAGTGAATTGGGTCAAAGCCCCAAGCGTCCATTTTCAGCTGACCCCACTTCTCTTCCTGAGAGCACCACCACTGAGCTCCACTCTGTGCCACCACTTTTGGAGGGGTGGTAATGGTCTTCTGACAGCACTCCATATACATCTATAAGACGACACAGTATTGTGCAGACACGACTGACCAGGTTCTGGAAGTGGGAGAGCTCAATGCAGAATCCCACCTGAGCTAAGTGGTCCTGGTGCAATTAATCAGTTTCCAAGTCTTGAGCTAGTACAGGTGTACTCATTTCAGGGTTGACATGCAAAACTGATGAAAATTTATTTATGCAACCCTGCGGCTGTGCATAATTATGTACTAAATGTAATTTGCATACTACCAAAAGTGTCTGATGCAAACATTAAGATGGAGAATGTCAGTAAGGTAAAACTGCAAGAGGAGGTGAAAAAAAATGCATGACTATCAGGCAGGATAACAAATACATCACTGTCATCTCTTTAATGCTATATCTTATTGCAAAGAAGTGGAGGTTAAGGACCAAATAAATATTCACCCTTTGCATAGTGTAGTAAACTTTTTTGAGAGTTCCCTTCTTAAACCACAGTAAGTTCGTTCTTTTCACTTTCAACAGGCAAGTATTAGGCATCAGCATCTGGCTATGCTGGCCAATGTACAAACACATGCTAAAAATAGACTTTCCCCATAGATAGCAGTCTAAGTAAACTGTCTGTTCATGGAAAGATGATAATGTAAGAAGAATATAAGCAACAGCATCTTTGTGGGTTGTTACTTCAAGAACAGTGTTTCACCACCATGTTATGTTTATTTGGGCAAGTGTTTTCACTTTTGTGGGATGAATCACTTATTTTGCAACCAATACTACATATGTTTTGGTCTGTTTATTTTGCATGTATGTACAAAGGCAAGGGGTGGAAATGAATGGGCTAAACTCTAGATTTTCTTAGAATGATCCTGAGTAAAATCCAGTGTACCTTTTAAAAATTCTATTTCAAAAGTCCTGTAAAAGCCTTACCTCATTCCCAAAGTATATGCTCAGGTGGCATTGTCAAAGCAGAAGTATTAATGCTGTCACTAGTATTCTCATTTGATTTATGCCCCTTCTTCATACACTGAAGTATTTAGAGATACACCTTTATTGTTTTGAGTTCAAAATTTGTGAAATTACGTATATGATGCTTTATAGTTGCTTCAGCATTAGAGCCTGACATACACCAATCTCTCATTTTCATCATCTTTGTTTCTCTATTCCTAAACTTAGCTTCCCCTGGAGAGCCTCTGGGAGCAAGAAAAATTGGAAAGTTGCCCTGACTCTCATTCTGCCCTGACATACGTGTTGGTATGCTTCAGAGCAGCCTAGAGGCAGCTTCGACAAATAACATCTGGCAGATTGCCTCTAAGACTTGCATTTATCCTGCTGAACTTTAGGCACACACATTGATGCATCTTTGGTAGGAGCCCATCACTTTGTTTCCTCTCTAGGCAAGAAGGAAAGGCATCAAAAATGGACATCCTTGAGGCACATGGGATTTGGTTTTCTTTATAAATTAATCTCATGAAAGAAAAGAGAAACAAAGTTATGATGTGAACTCTGGATCAAATAGAAATGGGAGAGCAGCTTCACCATTTCTCCTTTTTGTAACTTAGCCATTAGGAAACCTAGCCATTAACCCACCGGCATCGGCATTTTTGTAACAGATTGATGGGTGCCACTGGATTTTACTGCCCAGTGTCAAAGAGTTATTCATAGGCCAGCATTTAGAAAATTCAAAAATAGTTTGTCTCTATTTTGTATTTCTTCTCTGCTGATCTGTGAAGTTACTGTACTGAAGAGTTGCCTCATACTACTGCATGACAGTACAATTCTTAATAAATCCCACCTGACTGAAATGAATTAGGTCTGGGAATATGTGTTCCAGATTATTAACCAGCACCTTTGCAAGTAACTTACCATCCACATTTATTAAAGATATTGGGTGATAATTTGTGCAGTGTTCTGGATCTCTCTCTGGTCTAAGAATTATGGTAATTAGTGCTCTGAGAGAAGATGTACTCGTATGTTTCTCAGGGTGCAGAGAATAGCATATCATTACACTCCTTTTAGATTTGAGATGGATAACTCCCAGACTATTTCTATTTTTTAACCTTGGCCAGCTGTGAATGGATGGAGGCTCAGAGCAGGTCAGGAGACCTGTGCTCCATCTCCAGCTTTGCCAGCACAGGACACTGTGCTGCTTGCTTTGACCTGGCCCCTCATTTTCAGTTGCAAATGAGAATAAAGATCTGTTAAGGTTGGGCTTCAATTTCAGTAGGCACTTGCCCAAGAGGAAACACTATTAATGAACTCCATGGAATAAAAGGTACCTGCATCTTTGGTGCATGGTGCCAGGTGAGGATGTGATGATGGTTCAGATGGCTGTAAAGTGAGAGGCCACTCCAGAGGGAAGGATCACTGAGGAATTCTGTCTGAGAGTGATACAAGTAACAATGCTGCTGCCATAGAGTGACCATTCTACAAAGTCTTTTAAGACCTTCTTAAAAGATGAAGGGCAGAAGACAGTAAACCACCATCTGCATTTGGAGTCATCAGAAAGCAGGTCTTCAAATTCTAGGAGATAATTTAGGAAAGAAGAAAATTATTAACTCCTCCAGGAACTTAATTAGTAAATTAAATTCTTTAAATGGACTTTTGCTTCCCAGGAATTCGCTTCCTCAGGATTGTGCCTGTGGCAGTCCCAAGTAATCAGTCTGCCAGAATTACCCAAAACAAAATACCTAATAATAATAATACTCAAATCTCTGAGTTTCAAGAGACTTTAGAGACCTGAGCCACACTGATCCTGCAAGGTTATCTGAAAATCTCTAGCCATTAGATTCCTCTGCTGGGACACGATGTCTTGATACCACTTTCCTGGAAGAGAAAGTAATCTACATTGCCATGTCTTTATTTCTATGTGCAGTCCTGCAGACACATAAAGGACTGTGATAACAGTACTCTCAACTGTTTCCTTCACCCCTCTGTGAAACTCCTCCTTATTTGAAAGCTAATTGTTAAACTGTGCAATAATTTCCATAGTGCTATTTTGGGGGATGAAAAAAGCCCCCAACTTTTCCCTTCAGCATCATATTCCTGCTTGACTTTCATCAAAGAGTTAAACAGCCAAGGGCTTTTAGCATCTCATTTCACTTACACACACAGGCCATTATAACCTGCATAAACAAGGATGACAAGTTGAGATTAATGAAGGTCCCAAAGTGACAGAACAATTTAATTGTCAGAAATCATAGGAGGTGAACTTTGCCAGTGTATTTATATAAGACTGCCATAGTCTGAAAACTTCCCTAATTGATTATGACCAATAAGTAATAACACTGGGAGCAGTTTTCTGGGGTACAAATAAGAAATGACCCAAAACAGTTAATAGTGGTTTTAAGATTCATAATATAAGAATATTAGATTGATAAAATAAATGACCAATAACACTCTGAAAATAATTGTAGTGTTTACACTTAATAGTACAGCAGAGAAAACTGCAGCTCTGACAAAAGTCAAATGAAGTGGGCTAGCTTTTGAAAAATGAATTGCAACAGTCAGGCAGGGAGTGATATGAGTACAGCAGAGGCAAGCAGGATCCCTACAGATGTGAGGTGCAATGCTGTTTGTTCTCTCTCTCCTTTAGACATTTTAAAACTTTTTTTTTAAGAAATACTAAAATTATTGTGTCTTTTTTTTCAAGAGGAATAAAACCAGTGCTGTGTAAGCAAACACACACACACACACACACACACACACACACACACATCACTGAGAGTAATTAAAGGGGGGCAAGCCTTTCACTTCTAACCTTTGAAAGACACACCAGGTAATTCAAAGCTCAAAGATACAATGCACAGCTCTTTGTATTTTTGAATTCCACATGCTTACTCAGTTGTTGCCTAAATATTGCCTTTGGAGCTCACCACCTCAACTGGAAGCCTGTTCAACCTGTTCCTTTGCCTTACTATGATCATATCTCCTTATTTTTTACTTCCACTTAGTCTTACATTCCACTTATCTCTTCTAGTCAGGCTTCTCCAATGATCCCAAGCAAATCATCAAGCTAATTTGAATGATAACTCTTAGAGAGCTGCAATAACCTCTCTTTGATGTTTTTTTTCCTTCTTTTTTTTTTCTTTTTTTTCTCTTTTTTTAACCCAGAAGGTAAGAAACTCACTGTGCTGGCAGTATTACCCCTTCTAAATATAAAGAATATCTCTTCATTCCAGTAATATTTTACTTAAATGGCTGCCAGGGATGGCTGTATAATTGATCTTGCCTTTGAGCAGGAGAACAGAATATATGGCCTATGGAGTTTCCTTCCAGTCTTACATTTCAGTGATTCTCTGATGATAAAGGCAAAAGGCAGCACTTAATGCATTTCACTCATATCACCTTGTAACTGTCCCTCCACGTGACTAAATCAGGCTCATTGCACCATCTTACCCTCTCAGTTACAACAGCACGTGTCAACCTAGCTATTCCAAACTTCTTCCCATACACAAAACCAAACAGGATACTGTAGACCAAGCTCTGTCTCAGTATCCATGTGCTGTTCCCGTTAGATCAAAGGGAAAGGTAAATATAGCTGAGGCAGAAATTGTCTCCATATGTCATTTGCAGCCTAACTGGAGCTTTATACAATGTTACTTACTGTCACCAGCAATCTCTGAGAACAATCCCAATTTCCACAGGATCTTCCCCTTTTCATTCTTCTCAAAATCTTAGGAAAGGGTTCTATTTTTTTTTTCTCCAGGAATTTTTGTAAGCATCTAGTCTACACTTTCTTTTCAACAAGTTTGAGACCTTCAGTCCCAAATGTATTGCACACATTTTGAGTCCAGAAGGAAAGTACCCACATTTCAATTTAGATTAGCTAGACACCTCCAGATGAAAGCTGAGGTCTGACTAACTTTCCTTACAGCTGCTTTGAGCAGGGCATACACAGCACTAAGGGCAAACTCATCTGGCTCAAGTTCAGCTTCTCCTTGACAAATACATTATCTGCAAGACTTTTAGCAGAGACTCTTGTTTTTGAAAATGGCCAGACAAATAGTTTGTGTAAACCTCTTTCCGACAGTAGATAACTTCTAGTTGCTGCTTGGCTGACAGATTATGAGAAAAGAATATTCAAAATTCATGAGGTCTTGGCTGGTCCCTGGTGTATCTAATTCTTTGATCAGATAAATATAATTACTTCAAAAAAGAAGTATGTGTCCTGAAGGATTGGGAAAATGAATTCAAAATGTGCTTTCACAACCAGTTAAGGTTATTTACAGAGAGGCTGAGCTTCTGCAACCTTTTTCCCCCTAAAATTTGTTGTGTTTTTATTTACACAATGAGAAGAGAAAGGAGCACAAACCTAGCAGCAGAGGGTTAACAGGTTTTGGGGATATCAAACTCCACTTGAGCTACATGTACTTTCAAGACTTTTAGGATCATTAAAATCCTCAGTGATAACAAAACCAGAGCTCCTTAACCCTCTTACATCATCTCCCGTTGGAAGGTTGGGAGCCCAACTCACAGTGGGGTTAGGAAGGACAAGCTACAAACATCATGCTTTGGCTCTGTCACTTTTACTTGATAAGTCCAAAACAGTGCACTTTGACAGGCCCTTTATATGCAAGCTTGAAAAATAACCTATTTAGCATTCCCCAGCCCTAGTACATGAATTCACTGGGAAACTATGCAAAAGATACTTTGGAAATAAATATGCACAAGAAATTACAACTCTGTCTGAATGACCCCCTACCTTGGAATGTCTAGAACTGTGAGAATTATAAGGTCAGGAAATATGTACAGGCCTAGTGCCTCAAAAAGTTACTATTCCTTATTAGGAATCTGCACAGACATGGAAGCAGGAGTTGTATAAACTAAAAGGAAGATTTTTTTCCTGTCGCTTACATGCCTAGTCCTTGACCTATCCCATTTATAGTTTCCTTTAAGATACTATGCATTGCAAGTTCATTTGTTTCCTAGTAGTCCTCCAGCAGTGAGATTCAACTGCAGCCAATACTGCAGACAGAGCAGGGCTATGTAAGCAGAAGCTTGAGATTTATATGCCTGTAAAATCACAGGTATTCATTTATCACTGCTAACAATTTTGAGCCCTGACTCTACAATTTCCAGGTAAAAGGTATCCTTACTCTCTGTCTGAAAATCTTAAATGCAGACATATAGAACTGTTTAGTCTGCTTTACTATAAATAGGAGGTAATATGTTATTTCAAACAAAAAGCATACCATAAACTACATACTTAATTTTGACAGATTGTGCTTTCCTATATATGGTATGGTCCCGCTGTGCTTTCATGGATCAAGCTCCCATTGACTTCAGCTGTCTCTCCTAACAGTGCAATTCCAAACATTGCCTTTTGTTATATTTCACACCTTTCGGGTTTTTTCATAATACTTTTCTCTGCATAAAAGCACTGTATTCTGCAATATCCAATTGTAGGCTTGCACAGGCAGCACAAAAGCCTCTTAAGAACTGAAAAGTGCTTTCAAGAAGAAATTCTCTCAATTTCTTTTCCTCTCTCCCTACCACTCAAATGGTTAGACAAACCATTCTCAAAATTAAGTAGAATACTAGTGCTTCAGATCACCCCCAAAATCTGCAAAAGGAAAGAACAGCTTTTACATTGTAGATAACCTTTCAGCCAACATTCCTCTTGGTATCCCCCCAGTTTGCAGTTAAATTGCACTGTGTTTATTCTTCTAGGGAACAGGCTCATTATATGATTTAAAAGTGTTAGTGTACACAGCACTGACATGTCCATTACATCCATACACGCTGACACGCAGATTAGAGAGAAGTTCAGGTTACCCAATTAAGAATTTGAGCTGCATTTTGGAAACGGAGAAGAGGGAGGGAGCTCTGGTTGGAGTACTTCAGTCTACACACTGACAAAAACACTGTCTGTTTGCAGAATATTGGTCCATCAGGCCCAAACAGAGGCAATCAGAAGGAGAGTGGGACTGAGGAGAAAGACTCTAGCCCAAATATAAATAAAAATGCTGGCTCCTAGTTTAGCCTCTGAGAATCAAAAAAACTGGGACTGAAAAGAGGAGACATAGCTTGTCCTCCTGCCGGTGTGGAAGTGTGGTCTGCAGGATGGTTCAGCCTGCCTTGTCCCTGCATTTCACAGCCACTTTACATCCTGCCTCCTTGCTTGCAGCAGGACTCCTGCTTTAGGCCAAACAGGCCCTTGCCACAAATATAAATTTTAAATTAAAAAATCCCAACCAGCAAACAAACCCTGCTATAACCAGGCATATGGCCCAGCCAGCACTTATTTTCTCAGTGCTTCATAGCTGTGGGGTTGGGGCAGATTTTGCCACACAAGCCCTTTTGCTTTGTAAGCCTAACACTGGTTATCAGAGATTGTCGGCTTTAATTAAAATAAACTAAAAATAGTGTAAGAGGTTTTCTGAGCCTTTAATTAAGCTGAAAACCTAAGTATTATAGCTGCCGAAGATGTCCAGTGACTAAGAACATGAAGATTGAAAACAAAAATCTCCTGAGGAGAGATTAAGGCTTTTGTCTTTGACATGGCCTTTGCAAGGGGCTCAAGGCACAATTACGAATGCTATGGGCTGGCAATGTTGCTCAGCACAAGTAGAAATAACTCACGTGCTGGGGGACAGCAGCACACCTTTCTTGGTGCTTCGAGACTTCCCCTTTTTTCCCTGGTATGGTCCGTGCCATGAATCATTTCAGGTTACCAGCAGTTCCTTCCCTGACTTCAATCAGAACAGAATTGAACCTTAAGCAGTTGTCAGAGGAGGACACAGATAAAGGCAGCTCTAGCCACTTCCATTTTATTTAAAGATGTTGTTACGTGCTTTGACAGTTCAGCCCTGCACATTTAAACATTCGGTTACTGTAGCTTTAGTGAAAGTGATTCGCTCTAGCAATACAAATCTCTGGTTACCAAACATTTACTTTATGCTCTCAAAAAGATAATCTAACAACATCCAGAGTTTTCTGTTTCCAAATAAAATGAATTCATGGTATTCCCTCATGCTATTGTTACAGACTGTACAGCTAAATTTAACTCGTTTATCTCTTGCTGATCTTTCAAATAAAGTTCATTATTATATCAGGTATGTTCATGGTTAGCAATGATTGTTTAATATTAAACACCCTTTGCCAATAAAGCTCCATATATAATTGACCATTAAAATCTTGGTTACAGCTGCTCCAATAATAAAAGCTATAATTAAAATCACATTCAGATTTCCAAGATAACCACTTTGGCCTCACTCACAGAGAAAGTAGGACTTTGTAACTGTCCTAAGGACCAGAGCAAGACCATTTCTGATCAAAAGACTGCAGAACTGTTCATCTGTTTTAATTGCTGTCTCCTTTGGGAAGTAGAGGACTGGAATTTCAGTGCTTTCAGGCGTATTTCTAGTTGGTCAAATTCTTCATAAATCCAGATGAGCTTCTTAATAGAGACACTTAACTGAAAAACCTATTCCACTTTTTTTTTTAACTTCCTGAAATGTTTTATTACAATATTTTTTCTAATATTTTTCCTAATATCAATAGTTATGAAATAAACATTGAAGAGGATAAAACATATATATATAGGTAGCCTAGGGAGGTTGTGAGTGTCCCAACCCTGGCAGTGTTCAAAGCCAGGTTAGATAAGCCTTGAGCAATCTTCTCCAGTGGGAGGTGTCTCTGCACATGTCAGGGGAGTTGGGACTGGATGATCTTTAAGGTCCATTCCAACCCCTTAATATTTTATTATTATATAGTAATTATTATAATATAATAATACTTAAATTATATAACAATATTTTATTATTAATAAGCCCCAATGATTGTATGAATTGTGAGACTTGCTCTATTCCTTCTGATGTTCTTTTTATTTTTTCTCCCATCTATCCCATCTATCATCTCTCATCTATCTATTTTACTTTTGGTAAAATCTATTCATACATATTTGAGTTTGGAGCAGATGATGGGATTCAGATAAAAGTGATAAAATCTTCTTTTCTTGTGACTTTATCAGATTGCTGACCAAAGAGATCACCTTGCTTGGGCATAATGTGGCACAGTGAAGACTTAATAAGTCATTACCAAGAACATTGAGATTAGATGTTAAAAATCCAGTGGTTTAAAAAAACAAAACAGTGAATTTAGAAGTTAATTTATGGCATGCGTTTCATTTCTTGCATCACATAAGGAGCAAATGATAACTTAAACTGTAGATCAGCTGCAGACTCATAAGATAATGCAGAAAGACACGCCTTTTTACCCATCAGAGCAAAGCAGGTCCTAAATAGCTGTGCCTAGATCCTTCATCAGAAACCTGGACCTCTTGTTACCAAAACCTGGAACCGTAATCCTGCAAGCCACAGGACACACTCCTTCCCTGGAATGGAATGAGGTTTAATCTATGATCATTCTCACAGCTGATACAGGTGCAACTCCACATGTTACTCTTTTAGGTAAAGTACATCACAACATCTCTCCTTACTCTTAAGGAGCTGCATGTGTTAAAAATAGCTAAAAATTTACCATGTGGAAGAGACTAATAATCCCACTCTATGCAGCCAGGCTGACTTGTGGCAGATTAGGTGGAGATCTGTAAGCAGTGACATAGAAGTGACCTTGCTCTGGATCTATCACCATGTCAACCAAATATTCTCAGATATATACCCCACAATAATAAATTCAAGTTAACCATAAACTGCATAAAGAAATCTAACATAGTATTCTGATCCAGTCCTCCATTTACCTCCCCCCTCCAAATATTCATCTTAAAGATACCAACAGGAACAGGCAACTACCACAGCACAAATGAAGGTATTTTCCCTGGTAATACAACCTTACAATAAACCATTCCAACCAAACTTTGGCAGAATGAGATGTATGGAGTAGACTCTTGTCTTGACTCAGTCAAATTCCCAATTTTCGTAATATTAACATTACAAAGGACTAGCAGTTGAACTCTTCTTTCTCTCTTTAAATAAAGAACACACATAAGGAAACTAAACACACTACATGCTCAAAGGGATAGAAATATACATAATTAAGTGAGAAGAGGAAATGAATAAAATTCCTACCAGAAGACCAGTTCACTGTCCACAGGACTTCAGCTGCAGGCCAATATTTCAGCTAGCATCCACCAGTGTTACTCCAGGCATTTCTACCACACTGCTCTAGTTCACACCCTCCTAGGAACTCAACTGTTGCACAGGACCCTGCAATTATGGGTAGAAAGTCTTGATGACTGGAGGGTTTCTTACTCATCAGGATGACCACTGGGTCATCCTGAAATATTCCAGGAAAGTATTTCTGGCATCTGAGATCCCCTCTTTTCTCCTCCTTTTCTAGTGTTGATCCCACTGTGGCTGGCTGAAACTTTGTTTCCTCTTAATTCACCTGTTGAGCCCCTGCCTTAGGAGATTAACGGGGGAGGCTGTGTCACTGGTACTCAGCAGAAAAGAGATATTGCCAGCTTTTGAATCGCTCCACACTGGATGCAGTGATTTAGGAAAGACTTGCTGTTATGCAGTTATTTTACAATTGCACCCTTATGCTCATCTCCTGTGTTCAAGTGAGTGAACACCACTGTTTTGCTTCTGAGCTTCCTTGCTTTTTAAATTAACGCCCAAAATCTTCGTTGAGAAAGCAGTTGGGTGTTTCCATACAGAAATAAAACCCATTCATTTCTACAAGGGTGATGTACCAGGCTAAATAAAAATAATATTATGTGGCACTTCAGAGTGAAAGTGAACTTGGTGTAATTCAAAACAGTTACCTACAGAGTGCTGACCTACAGAGGACCCACCCCTCTCCTGCACCTTGGTACACAAATCAAGCAGGACAGTAGTGGGTTTGGTAGCACCCATCTCATTGCATCATTACAAAGTGCTTTACAAGTCACCTCTGCTATCGTGCCAGGTTCAGCATTTCTGTTGTCATACATTCCTTGCTGAATATGCACAAGGAGAGGCGTGCATCCTTGTGCACCCTGGGACGCCAAAAGGTCACTCAGGCTTCCCTCACATGTCTGCGGTGAGACTTTAACTTCATGTGCTGAGCTCTGAGAGCCTGACAAAGCATCTTTATTCTGTGGCAGGTCTGAACCTCTCACCATAATAAGTGACCCGCTTCTCCCCTCCCCATCTAAGAAGTGAACACATAATGTATGTTTTAATGTAATACAGGGCTCCCCTCATTGCATCTCCTTCATTCGACAGCTTCTCCTATCTGGCACCAAAGCCTGATTAAATATTAACATGGGGTGGGTCCTATTATTTCCTGACTTCCAAGAATCCATTGGTAAATTGAGATCTAGCTGCTAAAAATTTCTGACACAACATAATTTGTATTGAACCCCCTTTCCATGCCAGAGTGCCAGTGTTAATAAATCAGGCTGTTCACATTGAATAAATCTATTTAAATACTTATAAAATATTAAAGATGCATTTGGGAAAAGCCTCTAAGGTGATTGTTGCACCCATGTACCTCACAGTAACTAATTTATTAAAGAGTTTGCAAACCTGGGAAGGAAGGGAAAGAAAAATGGTTTCATAAACCAAGAGCAGAAGCCAATTTTTCAGCTCAGATGATGAAAGGAAGCATGCATTTCTAATCAAAAAGACAGATACGCCTTTTCTCTCCCACCATTCCCTCAACAGCAAAGTGCCTTTTCATCATCAACAACACTCCATTCCTAATGTCTGCTGAGGCCTTTCTGCACCTTCTCCATACACTAGTAATGTACACACAGCATCCCTTTGAAACAAGAGCCCATTAGCCGTGGCAGACTACCTTTTCACATGAAGTCCTTCCGTTGGTAGTCATCAGCAGAGTGCTAAATCATCCCAACTGGGCATGCTCACATCATGGCACTGGGATAAACACATATTTAGAGCCACAGAATGAAAATTGCTTTTCTACCTTTCTTGAAGGTTTGGGGTTTTTTTTAGGGAAGGTCATAAACTGCACAGAGAACATCTAGCTCTCCTCTCTCACCCCCTTCTCCTCTCCCTTAAATACAGACTTTTTAACAAATCCACTTTTGCTTACACACAGGTCATCTGTAATTTTAGACCTTCAACCACCAGCCAGTCCCCTTTAAAGATTACATAGTAAATGTGACCATAAATTTGCCCCACAATAAGAAACAAGCTGGAGCATGCCCTGCAAGAGGGATTTATGTGATTGTTTTCCTTCCAGTGGGTGTGGTGAAGGGATATAGAAACTGTCAGCAAGAGCAGCAAGCGGGGTGATACTTCACAATAGCTACCTGAGTAATGCAAGAGAGATTAAGCCTAAATTGAGGACTGCCATTTCAGAGGACAATTAATTTTCAGGCTGTTGTAAAAGCTCTGTTGACATTTCTCAGCAGATATTTTGCTTCTCAGTAAGGGTTTAAAGAGCTTTATTCAATAGAGGCTGTGGTGCTGCTGCCTTTCTTTAGGCTAGGTCTAAGGGGTTTCCCCCTAGAAAAGCTCATTTCTCTGACATGCAAGTAAGCTTCTGTGCATTTTGTCAAGGCTGACTTCTAAATCTTCACCTGAGAGCCCATCTCTTGACAGCTGCTTTTCCATAAGCACCTGATTCAGTATCCTGATGCAGTTGGGGAGAGCAAAAATGAAGCAAACAAACTGGAAGCCTCCAACAGTATTTGGGCAAGGGTGTGCTTGTATGACCCTTTTCCCAGACCCTTTCTTTTTAACCCCAGCAGGCACCTAGGAGCACAATGGGCTATACCTAGGCATGGGAACTCTGTTAAACTCCAACTATGCCATGTGTGGGCAAAATGCTTTTCTGCATGCTCAAGCCGTCCTCCAAGCCAGTAACGAATTTTACCACAAACCATGGTGGTTTGTGATGATGGTTCCAGGTCCACAAAGAAAAACTCTGACCCACGCTTATCAAAAATGCCAGAATTCCTTTTTGTTTTGGTGACAATAATATCCCATTCAAGTTCTACAACAACAGACTACGATCCCTAAAATTATTTGGCCAACATGGCTGAGACATGTTTCAAGAAGGTGCCTAAAAGGAGCTGCCTAAGCAAGCTGCTGGGCATCTCAGTGAAACCAGAGACAAGAAATGAGGGCACTAAACTTTGGAAAAGGTTTTCTGCTACAGTGAGGCCAGTAGGAAATTCCAGATCATGGTACCTGGCTGTACACATTCCTGTTGGAAGTGGTCTGCCTTGATGCTGTGTTCAATTTATTACCAGTGACAAATTGCCTGTCAAAACGCAGCTGCTTCTTAGGAATATACAATTGTTTGTGTACAGAGACTGAAGGATGAAAGGGTTAATTATCCAACAAACTCAGGCAGAAGGAGAAAAAAGTTTAAAGCCCAGAGAGGTTATCATTGCCTTTTGCACAGGCTGGTTTTAATCACTTTCTTGTACCTCTCCCTGACTTCATTTATCAAACCTTCACATAAAAGTTGCAAAGTGAGGTTATTCAGCGGATACATCCATTCATCTCAGATGACTGACCAGCGTGGTTTGCAGTACAAGCCAACCTGGGTGATGGCATTCCTCTTGTTTTCATTGCACAGCCTGCTTTCATTTTATGCTGTAATTCTGTTTTCACAAAACCATAACCAAGCAGGCTGCAGATCCCAGGTTCCAGATTTATTTACAAACACCCCTGACCAGCCCCCACTGCCTTCTCCTGTTATCTGCTTTATGCTCGCTTTGGATCTTACCGCCAGGAGTCTGGGGTGGATTAGCTCAAGATAGGAACTAGATCCAATCTAACCAAGGGATGTAATCAACCCATGCTTCCACCCCCGCTCCTCATCCTCTGCATAAATCCAGATCCTGCTTACACACAAACATTTCATGGGAAATGCTGTTTGATATTTTGTGACTTTGCTGGAGTGGTGTCGACCTCAGGCAGAAGTAACAGAAGTGCTGGTCTTAATTGACAGAAGTAGGTAAGCTGCTGTACCAGGCAATTCAGGAAATGAATGAAGAGGGCATGTATTTCTGAGGCTTTTCTGGACCTGAGGATCACCATTTCTGCACCTCCACTGGATGGGCCATTAAGGTGAATGCGGCAAATTATAGATACTTTTATTAATCAAGGAGAATATATACGAGTGAAGAGCAAGAAGAGAGCAACTGGTCTAACCCTCTCTGTATTAATGCAAATAAGCCTGTGTTGGAATTTCATCCACTGGTAAGCTTTCAAAGCTGATTACTAGGAAAAATATGACAAAAACCTTTTTCCTGCCTTTTGTGGGAGTAAAACCACCAGAATCTGGATCCTACTGATTACTAAACAGCTGATTCACATATAATATTAAAGGTTGGGGTTTTTTTGTGCAGCTCAAGAACTGCAGCTGGGGTAAATCAGCATATTGATGGCACTGAGTGAGTTCACACCACTCCATTTCAAAACTTGAAACAAATATTTCAGTATACTTCCTTTGGAAAATGTACATCTAGTGAGAAAACCCAGCCAGTGATTATGTAGAGTTCCTGTCGGCACTGCTCATCTGTAG
Organism: Aphelocoma coerulescens; assembly: GCF_041296385.1. NCBI lineage: Eukaryota > Metazoa > Chordata > Aves > Passeriformes > Corvidae > Aphelocoma > Aphelocoma coerulescens. The sequence goes on along the minus strand of NC_091016.1, from coordinate 12,400,298 downwards.
TCACTTTCTAGGTGAAAAGCCTTTCAGATTAAAGTAGCATTTCCATCCAAACAACCTGGACCAGTTTGAGTGAAAAAGGGGAAGGGCAATGGTGCAGAATAGCTGACCAGGTCTTTGTTCTATTTAAAACATTCCAGTAAGTTTTCAACCACAGAATATGGAAACAGAACTGATCACAGGGAAAATGCAATTAAAATACCTTCCTGCATTTTGCAGCCACAAAATCATTGGCAAATCACTGTAATCTGGCTTTGCTGAAGTGGAGGGCATGAGTCAATCCACCAGGAAAGAGTTTCAGCTAAGTACTTTTCAAGCTAATAACCTTGCTCAGGGACAGTTCATATCCTTTTCTACCTTCCCTCATTGACACTGGGATCCATGAGTAAATTCTCTTACTGTTCTTCACTTCTACTGTGGTGCTGAAACCTTGAAGAGACTCAGATCAGTGACTGTGTATGTCAGTTCAGGTGCAGCAAACAAAAATTGAAGCTTCAGGTTGATAGAGATTCTGCCATCATTTTTTTTACCTTTAGGGGGTTTTTTTTTGTGTGTCTTAATAGAGGAATGGTTTTGTAGATTAGAAATTAACTTTGAGCAAGAACAGCAAGAAAATCCATCCAGCCCGAAGCAAGCAGAGCCTTCAGGCGAGTGTTTGTGGGCTTTCTTTAGAAGCACTCCCTGGACACATAAACAGAGATCATTAGTGGTGATTTGTGTATCACTGCTGCTATCCTGTTGATAGCATGCTTGTCTTCTATCTTCTTTGTCTGAGTCCAATTCGAACTGGAATTCAGACAGCAGTAATAACCACAGAGGGATTCTCATTCATTTTTTCATCGCCTTCCAAATTCCTTGCTTGCAAAGGTAGTTCATAGATCACACCAGATCACACCTTTGACAAAAGTTTTCACTATTGCTTGTGCCTGGACTGAGATCAGTCTTCCCGAGAATATTTATTCTTGTGTGTGTGTGTGTGTGTGTGTATTGAAGTTGAATATTAAGATAAAAAGGAGCTTTTGGTTATTTCTCATCAAAGAGTTGAACATTCCCTGAACCCTCAGCGACCTTTTAGGTGATGCTTTGGAGAGTCTAAAATCTTTGGCCAAGCCAAGGCTCAAGATGATGGATGTTAATAGCATTAGATGCTGAGAAAGCCCTTCATGGGGTGGAGTGGAATTATTTGATAACAGTTTTAATACAATTATGAATTGGAATAACTTTTCAGGCAGATTTCTTTCTCTATGTGACCTATAGCAGATGTCAGGATTAATGTAGACAAGTGCAAAGTTTTGCTCTTTTCTGGAAATATTTATAACACAGACATTTTATCTAAAAGCTAATTAACAGGTTTTTAGCAGGAAGATTACTAAGGTTGCCATCCTGCTGACATGATCATACTTTGTTATTACAAATGTAAATTGAAACTTTGCCTTCCTGGATAGATGAGAAAAAGGTTTTGCTGAGTAGTGTTTGAGACAATAAATGTTGGGACAGAAAAGTAATGAAGAAATGGATGAATAAAATTAAAACTTGGCAAGATAGAAAAAAAATGTTTTTTTTCTCTCTAAATTTTTGAAAGACACATTCTCCACATGTAAGGAAATGAATCATTAGAGAGCAAACCTGACATTATCCCTGTATTGAATCTGAAGAATGAAGCAGGATTCATTCAGGGCTGCTTTTTCTTTGAGGATGGCAAAGATTAGCTGATTTATGTGAGAAATTTTAAGAGATTTTCTTTCCCCTAAGATTTCACAGATTCCCTAGTTTCAGGATAAAACTCAAGTTTTGTGGGCTTTTTCTTTGGTTTTCTTTTCTTATTCCATTAAGTGGCATTATAAATCAAAACTTCTAGAAGATATTTTAAAAATTCAGAAGTCTGTCAGTTCATCATTATAATCAGTGTAACCTCTTTGCTGCTTATTTCAGTGTATTAGCCCATTTTATCTCTATATTTTTTTAAAATTAGAAAGGAAAATAAAAAGAGCCCTATTTGAACTTTACCCTGTGATGCAATATTTCTTTGTTTGTACTCCAAAATTTTATAGGTCTTCCGCGGTATTGTGCCTTATTGAAAACTCATGCTTTATTTGCTGTTAATTATTATCTTTTCAATATTTCTGCTTCTTAAGATTCCTCATCCTCTTTAACATTTGTTTCAAATTAATTACTTTCTGCAAAGTTATGCACTTGCATATATGCCTTTTTGAAGGCAAGTGGCATAGTGCTATTATCTATCAGTTTTTGTAATTCTCTTGGTCTCTCTCATAAGATGTCTGTTATCCAAGAGAGATGTTTGCAAAGTATATTAGTTGAGAGTCTGTAGATCTCAAATATCTGGCATGCATGGATGATGTAAACAGCCTTAAAGACAGGAGAAGGTGGGCTTGAACTTTCATTTAATTATGAAACAGTAAAAATTAATAAATGGATGAGGAAAACAATCTGTTCTAAACACATATGATACTCTGCTAAAGTTAATCCTAAACCACAATGCTGCTGTATTTTTAATGCACTTGCAAAGTTTCATCTGCAAATTTCATTAATATACTCCTGTAGATCCAGGATGGCTTCTCCTCAGGAGTCTCTACTTTCTGGATCATAAAGTTGTCTTCACTATAATTTAGGAACCTCTGCGATGATGCATGTTCAGCTGTATTTGTTACTCAACAGATGTCTGGGTAGTTAAATTCCTTCATGAGCCTTTATCAGTACTTCTATTCTGGGCTTCCCAACTGGTTCAAGATGTATCTCTCCTAGCCGGCAGCGCTGCTGAGAGATCAATATGTACAGCTTGGGTCCAGGCTGGTTCAGTGTGGAGCTGGACTGGCTGGTTGCCCTGACCACCACCAGTCTTGGTGCTCAACTTGACTGTGTAGGTTCTGGAGTCAACGCCTTGTTGGTTCCTGCTCGAGAAGGACCAACTTATAGGGGCAGCTGGGGATGGGTCCCACATTCATAATTCTTGAGACCATCTGCTGCAGTAACTGTCACTGCTCTTCCTGCGGGGCTGCCGCCTGGGCTTGCTGCTCGCACATAAATTTTGACAACACCTGCTGCTCTCGCTATTCCTTCATATATTATATCCACAACAGAAGCTCAAAACCAGGCGCTGCTTGCACTTCATTGAAACAGCCACCTCCCCGACATAACGCTCTGATTCCGAAGCTGCCCCTTTTGGTTTGGTTTCAATAAAACAGGCGTGATAATGAGTTAACAATGCTGAGGGTGAACATCTCTTCAGACCTATCCCAGGTTCTTCAGCCGTCCCAGCTACTCTCTGCACTCCCCAGGTCATCTCTTGTCTTGGAGAGCCACTTGTCCCTGCCTTGGCCACTGGTTCCAAGGACTCAGCAGGATGCATTTAACCTTCTGCCAGGAGGATCAACACCCAACAGCAGTGTGGGCAAGTTTTGGGTAAATGATACCAGACTGCTCTATTCCCTTAGGCTACTTCCTTGCACTACATACTAAGGAGCTTTCCCTGGATTTGTATAAAGAATAAGATAATAATCTGATTTGCAACTAGAAGTTCTTAATCTACACCACTATGATTCATTATTAATGAATATTCAGTCTACTACTCGGTATTTGTGAAAACACTCTTAAACTCTCAGGGTTTAAAGAATTTTAGCCTGAATGATATTCACCAAGGAATTTACATGTTGCCATTCTGCCATCTAGAAGTGTTTGTCATTCAGAGATCAGAAGAAATACCAGCCATTTTTTAGTTTTCTGGGCAAGCAGAAATGAATAAACACAGTCAAAATAAATGCTTTATTTTGAATAATGAAAAGCAATTGTTCTCCTGCATTGGGCATGTAAGTATTAAATTTACAGGCATCAGAACTGGTTTGCAAATTGTTACTTATTAAAATGAGAATTATATTTCCACCTCCCACCAAAGGCATAGATAAACTCTGCTGTAATTTCAGCTCATCCTGTTCTGCACTGTACTAACTGGCAAAGTTGCTCCTCTGGCACTGGCAGATTTGACTGTATCATATGCAGTTTTTACTTCATCTGAAGCCAAAGTGCTTCCTTCTTCTGATGAAAATGGGCAAGAAAGGAAGGAGATGAGATAGTATCACTTCAATACCAGTTTGGGGGTTTTTGTTCCTCTGTTAATTTTTCTTCCCAGTCATTTAGATTATGCTGATAAAAGGCAGGATGGGTTTCAGGACACTACTTGCCATCTAAAAAGAAAATAAAATGCAACCAAAAAGCATTGCTTCTTCCTTTTCAACAACTGAACTGATCTTCTTTGCCTACACCCCTCACCAAGCATCTGACTTCTTATGGCTAGCTAGCAAACATAAAGTAAAACACCTGTTTACCAGACACAGAGCTATGTGTCTGCCATTGCCAATCCATCTGTGGAACATAAACATAACTTTCACCAGCTGCTTCTTTTAGCATGGGCTGGTAATGGAAGCCATTATAGAGCATATCAACAACATACTTTCCTAATAATCATGGGCCAGAGCATCACAGGGTGTAAATTGGCAGAGCCTCACAGAAGGTGATACTGATTTACACCATCAGAGGATCTCACCCCACTGTCTTTGTTTTCTTCACACTCTTCTCCTTTTAGCACCCTTACTTTCCTAGTTTCCAGTCTTTTTCTGTTTTTTTTTCCATTATATTTTACTAATGAGGCAACATGTTGTGAAACAATTCCTGGGCCAGGCTCAAGCAATAATGGATAATTACCTTGGGTACATACAGACTCAATATTAACGACTCTAAGAAAACCTCTGTAGATTCAGAGGTGTTATAGTGCAAAGACTCCAACTGGATTTGGGCCAAATGCCCCATTCATATAAACATGCTCAACTCTATTGACTTCAGGAGAATTATACCTGCTTTTGTTTGTGCAAACATGCTGAAGGTGATTCACAAAATCATGCCCAACCACGTCCACTCTCTTTAGATTTAAATTGAGCTTGAAATCTCACAGTGCAAACAGCAGATTCCTTTTTGTCTCGCATGAAGGCTAGTGTGTTATGACTATAATTAAATTGCTGATAGATGCCCTTATCTCTCAGGCTACTCCAGGATGCAGTAATGAGGATCTGCTCTTCACAAACATCATCATACCTCTTTCCTTGTGTGACATCATTTAGGCAGGTCAGGATCTTGATGGTGACCCAAGACAACATTCATCCTATGACCAGGCTGTTCATTTTCCTTTCAGTGAGAAGGGCAGAAAGGCCTCAGGACTTTTTGACTCTTCATTTTCCAGTTAGAAGACAACCTGAAACTCAGAAATGAAATTCCATTAGTATGTGAAGCTCTAAAATGGAAAAACTTGTATATCTTTAGAGATGTCAAATATGGGGACACCCATCCTGTTGAGCTCAGCCCAGAAATGGTAGCAATGCCTGAGACTTATCCACTGGAATTCACTTTCCTCTTGGTAATTTTGTAACATACACTGAGTAGTGCTTTCCAGGACTCCTGCAATTGCAAAAATCAATGCTTACCTCTAATATATTCCGACTTAAAGTGTGCAACCTTATTTAAAATGCACTGCTAGAGCATATATTTTCATGTATCGTTATGTCTAAATGCATGATAACCAGGTTGAAAATCAAATTAGCTATGTTAAGGTGAATATTACAATGTGACTACTACCTGCTGTGCCATGAATGAATCTTGTAAACACAATCAAATCTCTTTCCTTCTCTCTCATACACAGAGACACATGCATGCCCTTGCACAAGAAAAGAGATTCTTCACCTTCTGCCATCATATTGTCACAGCAGCTCATGTTTATTGTGAATGACATCTTCAGCTACAACTCAGCATGAGCTTCTGGTATGCTGGAGTTGAACATCCTACCAGGAAAATCAGCAGTGACATTAAAGTTGTTTCATGAATAATGAAAAAATAAATTTACTGTAGGTACACAAAATGCTTTGTTTAACTAAAAGCATTTGCAGAGAAATTCCAGGTCTCTGAGGGCAGATACTATTTTATTAACTGTGGATAGAGAACTTATTTAGATGGAGCTGTTTTCATTATATTTGTAATTTTCTCAATTATACAAATGAGAGAGCATGTGATGAGTTCTATTAGCAGGATACAGACTTCTCTTTAGAAAACTCTACACTCCTAGAAAATCACAAAACAGCAAATCCTCGGTACTGGCAGCTACGAGTCTTTCAGCCACTTACATTCTGTGTAAGGTTTCCATGTGTCTCCCAAGTCCAAATTTGTGTAAGAACAGTTTTAATCATTTATAGGGGCAAAAAGGCTTCAGAGACAGTAATGCAATTACATAAGTGTATAATGCAAAAGAGAATTCAATTTTCTCAATGCCATACAAGGTAAGCTTATTCCTGGACCCCAGCAAAAGACACTCAAAACATGACTGCACCGTGTCCAGAGTTTTGCTGGCTGAACCCATGTGTGCTCCTGCCAGCCCTCAGAAAGTTCATAATCACAAAATTCAGGGAGAAGAAACAAGCCTACTTTGAATTATGGGGTTATGGTGACCAGAGTTTTATATAAACGTTGTTTGCAGTGGAAATGCTATATTTTGTCCTATTAAGGACTGAGCAAACACACTTTTTACACAGCAGTAATGTATCAGGCAAAAGGGAAAACTTTCAATGATTTCAGGCTTTGTGCTAGACTGAAACTTCTGATCCTAAAATGTAACAGCTTTTAATGAAACACAAATATATTTATATATTTGGTTCCAGAAGTGGAAAAGAGTCTCACTAACAACCCCTAAAAAAAAAAAAAAAAAAAAAGCTGTTATTCCTCATTCCTTGGAATGTTTTATCCATATTCATATTCATAGCAAGAACCCTGAGCAATGTTCCCAAGTGCCAAAAAGTATGAAAACTAATACCAAACACATTGTCAATATCCTACTAACTATTAGTCATGAACTTATCAGCATGGAAATACTTATTCTCAGTAGAATTTTCTGAATGGCAACATGGCAATCATAAATAATCAACTTCATAAGTAGTGCAACTTTAAGTACAAGCTTAAAATTAGTGATTTAAAAGACCCATCTTCCCTCTCAAGGAGGGTGAATAGATTTTGTTTCTACCTTTCAGTGAGGTAAAAGGCACAAAATTGGTCTTTTCCATAAACCTAGGTCATCAATTTTTTATATCGACTAGTATATTTTATGACTTCTTTCTTGTGAGTTCAAGTTGCCTGTATTTCCTATTCATAGAGAACTGCTCATTTCCTGTTTAAGAAAACACATGTATTTACTCTTATTCATTTAACAACATTCTAAATGGCAGTAACAAAAAACAATAAACAGAAATAATCCACCTAATTAGTGCCTGTACACAAAGCCTTTACTCATTCTTTGTCTTTAAGCAAGACAGAAAACTAAGAGCATTTTATTTTTCTTTTTGCCATGTGCCAATGCTTGAAGCAAAAAAAAAATGAGATAAGTCTAAGGTATGCTAGCTCTTTTGACTCCCACTACTGTCAGGTGGGCTTAGGCAGGTGGCTTAGAGCTTCACCTTACCAGCTGCAAGGATAAATCATGATCCAAGAGAGGGCCAACATTTGGATTTGACATGTGGGAAGAGCTGCATCAGGTATCCCCTGACATACAGGCAAAAAAATTACAAATAAGCAAATGTATGAGCAAGTAAACCCCATGAACTATTGGGGAATGTGTCAGTCAATAGCAATGCAAGCTGTATTTCTATCTATTATACAAGAAAGGTAAAAGTATTCTAGTAGGTCACTTAGTTACTTCAACCAGATGGAATCCAAAATGTTCAGAAAATTAAAAATCCATTTATTCCTCCAAAGTTGCATTCCATCTGTTTTCAGACATTTATGGAATCTTTTTGCATACAGGATATGGCAACCACTGGTGCCTTGGAAATATTTCTCCTTCGTGCAGCTCACGGAAAGCCAGGCTGGATATAGACAGCACTGAAGAAAGCCCTTTAATTCAGGTGCTCTAGCTTATCTTCAAAATCTAGGAAACTATAGTTTTGTTTTAAACAAAGGAATCATAAAATACAGTGTATTATCTGCAAAAATGCAACAGGAACTTTTAATCTTAAAAAAAGGAACCAAAACAAAACCAAATCAGGCTATTTCTTGCTCTTTCCACCTTGAAAATTTTAACTTTCCTGCCAGTCTGTTTCTCATTTTCAGCTTGTGGAGACAATAAGAATGATTCAGATGCTATGAAGGAATGCAGCCTGGCATGTAGTGATCTCCACCCTGAAGATGAAAGTGACAAAATTACCGCAGGAGTTATGAGCTCTAGCCTTCATCAATCATTTTTCAAGAAATATTTTATTTCATTCAACTACACATTGTGCCTAGATCTAACTTGGGTATGGTCCCCTTCCTCCTCTCCTTGTTCTCAGCATCTTCAGCTTCACCAGATGGAAGGACATCATCTGGCATGCAGGCCAGGCCAAATTTTCTGTATATGACACAAACATCCACATTTCCTGTTTCCATAGGACCTCTTTGCAGTCAGTGGCTCATACAATAGTTCACTATCAACAAGCTTTATCGTGCCTGGTGCAGAGAGTGAAGCTCATCCATAAGTACAGGGCTGTATGTCTATTGTCAGGCCATTATATTCCTATTTCTCTCCTGGTTATCCACACCTCACATTAAATCACCCCCAACTTCTGTGTTGGAGCCAACTGCATGCCTTTGAGGTGAAAGACATTCAGCAGGTAACTCTGTCCCAGGACTGTTTCTTATAGGGCAAAACCACACCAGATTTTGTGACCTTAAGGAGTCCTCCCATGCTACACAACAGACCCTTGCACCATAAACACCCTTCATGACCAAGGCCCAGATTACTTCAGACTATGTGAACAGAGGCAGGAACATGTCTTAAATTATCTACATCTGCATTTTGTTCACCTCCCCAAATCATCACTGGCAGGGGACTGTCACATGGAAAGAAAAAGCACTCAAAAATCCCAAGGCAGCAGATCAAAGAGCAGAGAACTGGCTTTTAAGCTTAAGACTTCATTTTAAAAAAAATGCTGAAAAAGTAAATCACAAATGATGGATTATTTGTTTCAGTCTTTGCATTTGTTTTTAATGTCACGTCATGTCTCCACATTTTCTTCTACAACCCAAAGGAAGGGAAAAAAAAGTTAATATTCCTACTTAGTCTCATCCTGTCTAAAGCTGACACTTTAAAAAACTGCCAAAACAACCAAAACAACCACACAAATTCAGTGAGAGTATAGAAAGACTGACTAAAAGCTGTTATGAGTGACATCAAGCTCTGATATAACAAGCCTGTACTTTTCATCACTCCTGTTTTGGAATCCACCAGGTTTGGCTTTGGGGTTGAGGACCAAATGCTAAAAGACCATATTCAACCAGCAGCAGAAGGGGAGACTAGCTTTCCTCCTTTTTTGGACAAATATTCTTCTTCACTCACTGGGAAAGATGATGCTGAGCTAGTGTGCTGCCCAATATGGACAAAACACAAGTGGCAAAACAGTAGAACTGGAGAAAACCTAACTAGTGCACAAAGGGCCTCGAGGAGCATCCCGAGAGTGCATCCACCCACGAGGCAGGCACACATCTCCCCAGCATGAGTTTCTATCCACTCAGAAAAAAAACCCCTCTCTCTCAAGAGTTCAAGCTTACCAAAGGTTTCTTTTGATTACACAGGGGGACTTGGACCCACACTTCCTTATCAGCTAAAGTGCCTGCCCTGCTTTTCTTTAGTTTCACCCATCCCCTGCTAAGTTTAGTAGAAAAGGCAACAGCTGTGGCTACTGACAGAGGAAGGTCGGCAGCTGCAAAACGGAGATGCTGCATTTCAGTATATAATTTTCTTTCCACAGTGTCTCTCCCTAACTTTCCTCTTTAAGAGGCACTTAAAATCCATGTGTCTGGCTCAATTACTGTTATTGTAGCTATGGAACAGAGTGTGATGCTGATGAGGGCCTACCTGTCTAGTTAACCCCTTTCTGGATGCTTTCTTTCTTTGATTCATCATTGCTTGTGACACATGTATTGTCTAAACTATGTTCAAGAACAAGACTCTAATACATTCAATGGAAGAAGGTGAAAAAATCAGAAAAAGGTGTATGAGATGCAAGAATAAATTTACATGCTAACTTTAAATGTTCTGCTTCTGAGAAATATCTTAAATAGAGAGCATGGTTTCACTGCAAATTAAGTATAACATTTGCAGTAAAATTAATAATAAAATTTATTTTGCTTCCTTTGATTAGGAGAGTGCCAACATTGCAGAAATGCTTTGCCTTTATGAACCCATCTAGAGATTCTCTGTTCTTTCAGCATTCAGTACATTATCAAATCGTATCTGAAGCACTATGAATTCATGCCCCAGAGGGCAAGAACCCAAATTTAAAGTCATCATCATTCTGTGCATTTTTTGCTCAGTTGAAGGTTTTATGATACAGGCTGAATGTCTTTTCAGGACAATCCTAAAAATAAGCTAATACAATGGGGACTGAATTTATTGGATATGTACACTCACCTTCAGTTGATGTTCTCCCTAGGTCAGTTCTCATGTGATTGGCAAGGGATCGTGACAGCTTGTATCTTCCTATGAGAAACCTGTGTAGACAATGGTAATTAGAACTGCCACTCAGTCCTCCCTGACAACAGCTACTGCAGTGGCTCTGGGCCTCTGAACTAGCTACTGCCTCTGGAAAATCCTGTTTCCCAGTGTTTTCTCCTCCTTAGGCACATACCTAATTGCATGTAAACATTCTGTAATTTATTATGTGACACAAAAACATTGGTACCTTCAAGCTGAAAATACAGTGGTTGATAAATACTGAAAAACTGCAATTCTAAAATGTCACTTACAATATTGTTCTCCAACTGCCTTCCCTGACTAGTTGGTGAGCTAAGGATACTTCCCAGGTAATGGAAAATCTGAAAAGGGTCTCAGTCTGTTTTTTAAGGAGCCTAATTCTTAGTTAAAATTATGAGTGTTGAAGCTTGTAAGTCAGCACAGCTTTGAAAAAAATTCCTCGTTTCAGATTTAGAAATAGCAGTGCATTTTCCCTGTACTATTCTATCTCAATCAGAACAAGAATAAAAAGGCTTAATTATCTATAAGTATATTTTTACCCATAATCGATTTACTCACAAACTCTTAATAACTGCAACTGACAAAGAAAAGAAAATGAAAAAAAAAATACCAAAACAGCAATGCAACAGTTCACAGCTGTATTTGGAAGAGACTGTCAATAAGGGAAGATGTTTGGAAATATTTGCAAATTAAAATGAAGCTGAAACATTTCTTTATGTTAGGATATCTACAGAATGAAAGTTGGATCTGTTCTCAGCTTTGCTGAGATTTGGAGGTATGATTTCAGATACAGCTTCCTTGTCCGTGAAATGGGGCTGACAATAGAGCTGTAGTTTCCATGCACAGAGCCCAGTTATTTAGATCTCGTCATATTAAATAGCATCTTTTTATCTTGCAGTAGGGAAAAAATATCCAGAGCGAGGCAATAAAGAATTGCTGAGATTCAGAGTTGAAAAGGCAGTGAAATCTAATCTCCATACCATAGAAATCAGTGGAAATTGACTTCAAAACACTGTTGATTTCAATGGTTTTGGGATCAAGGAGAACAAACTTACTGCACAAAGACAAATCTGCTTTCCAGAGCAATGCTTCTTGATAGGAGCAGCCTGTCAGACAGCAGCAGACTGTACCTTTGGGGCAGACCCATGCTGAAGGCTCTACATAGCTCTAGGGTGTCCAGGAGCATCTGAGGGAAGAAGTTCTCCCTCTGTCTCCCACAGCTTCTCCAAGGCACCAAGAAGGATGTTCTGGCTTACTCCTATGGTTAAGCAGAAAGCATTTGGCACCAGACCAGGTGTGCAGATTCCCAGGGAGAGAGGAAATCAGGCTGTGTGGGAAGGGTTAGGCACAAGGACCTGCTTCTATTTCCTACCCATTCCCATTCCATTAGCATGCAGCCTGCCGCCTACAGGAATTTCAGTTGTGCAGAATCACATCCAGAGCACTGAGTTGGCCAGACTTTGAAGGCATTGCAACCACTGCAATGCTAAGTTTATTTTCCCAGTAACAATCCAGCCAAAGAAGAGCATGGCACAGTGTATTAAGCCTCTTGATTAAGTTTTATGCAACCACTCTTTAAAAACTAACCCAGAAATGGCAGTGCTGTATTTTTAGACAGATAATTACATGGGTACTCCCATATACGTACTTCAAAATTAATCCAGTAGTGTGGTCATGCAACAGGTCAGACAGGACTGAGTGAATACTGAGTGAATAGTACCATTTCCTTTTTAGACTTTGGTTGTAGCATGGTATTTGGGTAATACTTTGGCACAGTGCACAGGGAAGTAAGAGTGGAGCTCTATCCCCGTGCACAGACTCTTCCCCTTAAAGCACCTGCCCACCACTAACACAGCATAACCTTCACTTCCATCGTTAAAATATCTGTTCCCTGCATTTAAAAGTCCCACTAAATTCAACACCAAACCCACAGAATCCTACTCCATTGACTGCACACAGTTATCAGAGGATGCAAACCCAGTGTGTTGGTAGTGCCAAACTTATCCAAGATAATGCACCACCCTCCTCTCAGAGGTTGCATGGGAGAACAATGTTAGGATGTAAGCAACGAAGTATGCACAGGTAATCTGTGGAGAAATGCATTTCAGAAATGTAATAGAAAGCAATCTGCAATCCCAGGCAACACAGGTGGAAGATGAAATCTAAAGGAAATCACATTTTAAGCACTGAAGTACAGTTACAGGAGCCAAGTAATTAGAACTCTGCTCTTTTAGACAGCATACTTTTTGACAGTATCATAGTTCTTAAAAGCTCACAGTGTCCATAGCATTTCAATTTTGAAACAAATAAACTTTTGTTTATTCCTCTCTGCCCCCACTCTTCACTACTGTGTACTAATCTCTATACCCATTTTCCACATCCTAGCAGAACAAGTACCTTCTAAGAAGATATTTTGGGTTATTAATGGCTGGATTTTTTTTTTAATGCAACTGTTTAGTTATTAACAGATGCAAAGGAAATTCCCTTTTAGAGAAATTTATGAACTGTTCCTTCTCAGAGCTGTTCCTGTCTGACACTCCTTCAGTGACTACTCTGTCCCAGCTCTAGCCTTTCCTGTTCCCTGTCAATGTAGTAAAGGAACAAGAATAAGTGTGTACCCAAGAGGTACTAGTAGCCAATCTCTAATTATATTTGAGCCATTTAAGTTCAGGTTTGAGTCTAGAAATCTCACCAACTCTAAGTAGTACCTCATTTCTGCTGGTGCAGTTGAGAACATCAGCATCTCCTCTATCAGAAGAAGGTCAAAACCATTCTGAAGGTCTACAAGGCCTAAAGGACAATCCAGCTGGTACCCTGGGAATGTTCTTAGTTTACATAACATAGAAAGACAGCTAGAAAATTATTTTTGCTGAACCTGACTAAAAATATGTGTGCGACATCATTAATGGATTCTACTTCCTCTCACTAAAAGGCAATTTAATATATCATCCTTTGCCATAGTGCCACTAATTGCAATGGATTCTGAAAAAAAATCCCAAATGGTTTTTTTTTAGAAAAGTCACACATCCTGAAGGTACACTGCTGGCAAGCCCTCGAGTGTTTATATTACAAGCCAAGCAATTTAAATAATCCCCAAGTTCATTACGTTCAGCTAGACTCTCAAGAAAGGTCCTCTCTTCCATTGGTTTCCAAGAATAAACCAACATAGAGCATCTTGTTTTTCACAACTGGTAGGTTTTGTGTGGCTAGGACTAAACTACAGTAGCAAGATTTTAACAACTGTGGAAAAGACTATAAAACTTTCTGCCCCTTATTAACTACTGTGTGACTATTAGGTTTATGGGCAATGTTAACTTTGCAGTATAGGAATAAAAACATTGTAAATGGTCTCCAAAATGTTGGAAGCAATTTTCCCCAAGAGAGGCAGGCGGCCCTTCCAATCCCAGTAAGGTATGGAAAGGGTCATGTGGCACACATGTAAAACTAGATTAGACTCTCTGTTGCTAAGTAATTAAACATAATTGTAAACCTGGGCAAGTGCTGAATTTAAAACTGAGCTCCCTGTTCAGAGCTCCAAAACCTCTATTGAAAATCCATGGAAAATGAAAACTGCCTCTTTAAAAGAAATCAGCTTGCAGCTTCCCAGAACGGAGCCCCTGGGCAAGTGGTTCAAAATATGATTTTTATAAACAAATCTGACATAGCAAACTTAATGCAAAACCCTATGCATATAACATCACTTATGTGTGCAACTCATTTAAATTATAGCTGTAGAGAGAAGGAAATAAAACTGGCATATTAACCTTTGGCACAACAGTACTCACATACTAGCAATGTTCAGCAGCAGATGATATTATTGTGACTCCCACTAGTATTGTCATAGTGAAGGGTCTGTCAGAATTCATGTTTGAAACCTCTGCAGTCAGAGTTTATTAATTCAGCCATGAGCATCCATTCCAGACGTATGCTGGCATGTACAGTTTTAAGAGCAGATTTTTTTTTACTTCAACTTCCTTTTTTCCGTCACTGTTGTATTTTAAGTCATTGAAAGCAAAAATAAAACAAAATTGAACAAAACTTCATGAAATACATCTCCTCAGCATCATCACATTTTAAAAGACTGAATGCAAAAATAAAATATGTCAGAAATTAATGAAATATAACATTCCATTGCTTCTTGCCACAAACTCCTTGGATGCCTTGCTTCTCAAATGTTCTTCTAGAGAATGCTCTGCTAATTCTTCCTCAAGAGAGAGAACCCTTTCAAGCAATTTGAAAGGGCAAGCTAAGTGCATAATAAAGATAGACTTAAAAAACAAATTATAAATAAAAACATTTTCAGATTTTTTTTGTTGAATTCTCCACATCATTGAATACATTTCTATACAACTAACAAAAGCATCACGCAAAAAGAGCGTTCCTTGTTAAATAATGTCTTAAAAAATGCGTTATTTTGAGTAGCTTTGACAACAATACTCAGGCCTTGATATAAGTTAATGGCCTGTCTATATGCTCTAAAACATTTTGGTCATAAGTTCCAGACATAGGACTTACTCAACAGCCTTCACAATGAAAGTGAAGCAAGTGCAGAGCTTCTGCCTAGCTGGAGAATACAATGGTTGAAATAATCATCTGGTTATTAGCAATACTACTAAATTTGAGAACAGTTACTTTGTCAACATATCAGAGGGCTATAGCAAGACACTTTTATATTGTGTTTATTTAAATGACATCTAGATAGACTGTTTTGAGCAATTCTCACCTTCTTATTTTATGGAAGAATCCCGAGAGCCACCTCTATTTCCCTGACTCCCTCCTACCAGCAGTCCCATGAGCCAAGCTGTGACATGGGCAGGGCCAAGCAAAGGAATACGTGATGTAGTTTTAGTATTGCAGGATTAAGAATGTGATGAATTCTTATCTTCTTTGATAAATTCTTATCTTTGATAAAACTGGGATAAATCAGGACTACAGGAGCTGCTCTCCAAGCTGTACTTTGCACAAGACCAAAGATCAATGCATGTGAAGCAGAAGGAAAAAAAAAGACAGATTCCAAATACCAAAAATAAACTGCGAAGAAACTTAATCCTCAAAAGGTCAGAGGTACATCTGAAAGGCCCTGGCCATGCCTTTGTATCAGAATGTTACAACATTAGCCCTAATGACTTAATAGTTTTGCCCTTGAATTGTGTCAACAGGAACCTATCTTATTACATGGTAAATTAGTTGCTTCCAGCCTACTCCAGACTCACAAGTGATGGGAAGACAGAGGCTCTTCTAGCAAAGTTAGAAAGGCAACCTCATACCTAAACAGTGTTGCTGAGCAGTATTTAGTACCATTTTAATTTGTGTACATGTGTTTGAGTAAAAGAAGGCTGGATACAGCATGGGGAAGAAGTCCCTACATTCAGAATTCAGGAGCCAAAATTAAAAGGAAGGCATCTCTTTAGAGTACTGTTGTACCGTGTCATCAAAGGTCATCGTCTGCTACAGATATCACGGGATAATGAGATAGGGTCAGGAGTAATGATGGCAGGCTCTAGGTAACAGAGGATGCTTTCTTTTGCTACTTCCCTTCTCTCAGAGAAGTTTGCATCCTTAACAACCTTTCTTCACATCCACAGAAAAACAACTTCCAAACCTGGCACAGCAAAAGCCACCAGGTGCCCAAGATGCATCAGCACCTATTTAGAGCCTCTCCCTGCATAAAACAAGAACAAATAGTAGTTTCTAAGACTTATAGTTACCAGGCAATTGTCTCATTCGATTAAAAATGGAAAATTCCATCTTTTTTGACTTATCTGGATGTCTTTGCTTCACATTTGTCCTAAAAACCTGTCTCCTGTGAAAAGTAACAAAGGGTTACTTTTCACAATAAATGCACAAGAAAGGAGACACATGCTTATACCACTCTGTAAGTCTTCTTTGAGGGGTTTTACAGGCAAGTAAGATGCAGCTCCAGACGCTAGACTTTTAAATCATTTAAAGCTGACATAAGCTGATCCTAGGCATGGTTTATAATCATGTTTTTACTTTCCAGCTCTGACAATTACAAATTGTTTGTATTAGCTACACAAGTGTTCCTATCCAGCAGTATTGTCAAAGCCCATCCATCCCAGTCTCAAACCAGCACACCAATCCTTTGCTTTGCCAGCCTCCATCCATAACCTTCATCTAACTGTTACCAACCAAGCAGGGAAGGGCAGGAGAGATCTACAGCCAGTGAAGAAAAACCCCTCATCTGCAATATGTGGTAGCTGCAGTTCTCCCATGTTTCAATGTGGTTTTCAGACCATCTCAGCTTGACAGGAGGAAGCCTGGCATCCTCTAAGCATGTTGCACTTGTAACCTTTGAAGATGTTCAAAAGAAAAGAAAAGAAAAGAAAAGAAAAGAAATAATAAATGAAAGGTCTTAACCATTTTGCGTGAAGTTGCATGAAAAGTCTTGGGGCCTAACTTGACTGGAACTGTTTTAAGTGCTCCTCTACTACAGCAGCAGTGTGTCATATGAAAGGCTTTGTTTGGCATCTATCCACAGTTATAAATAAAAAACATATTTATCTTTGGTCATGCGTATAATTTAAAACTCGGACAGAAGAAACCTTTTTTCTCCTTTTAAATCTGTAGCAAGCCCTAGATAAATTCTTATAAATTATTTCTCTTAAAAGGAGGAAAAGAAAAAAACAATAACAAAATAGCTTGGCTATTGGGAAATCTGGAAAACAGATTATTTCTTTGGATGGAACAACGTGTGTGTGTATCATCATGACTTTAAACAGTTCCATGGTTCCCTATGGAAATACTTAATTGAAGCTAATAAGATGTGGAGTTATCAGTGGTTTTCCATGATAGATTTCATATGGTCTCTCCAAGATATTTTACCTCCTTTAAAATGTACTGACCTAAGATTGTTTTAACTGGTGATCTGAGCAACCACCACTACTAACACTAATTTTGAGTGAAACCCTGCTCACAGAGGGGCAGGAGTTTGGGCATACCCCTTAAAACTCCAACATCTACGCACCAAAGTCACTTCAACTTCTAATTTGTAGCATATGTGACAACATGCCATTGAAATCTTCAAATGAAAGACTTACTTGCCTTTTAAAAATTGCAGCATGGGTCAGAAGTCCTTTCTTTCGGCATCACAAGATTAAGAAATTTAATAATTATCAGCAGACTACAGATACCAACACAGATCTTCCCTCAATTCCAGTGTTTCATAAGGTGATCCTACAAGCTCATCCCCCTGACACTACAGAGGATCGGGCCCATCTTCTTTCATTAAGCAGATTAGTTGATCATGAACACATGACATACAATTTTTTAAAAATCTTGTGCCTTTCTTACATCTCAGTTTAGAAAAGCAAATCCCTACTGGATCTGAGATGGAGTTATGGTGTCCATACAGAGGACTACATTTTTAACCATAAGCATATATTTACAGATCCAATGGAGAGCCAGTAAAACCTTCTTTAAGTGCAGAAACTGGTTATTTGGCATGTGCAAAGTGCAGTTGCTTTATAAGAATCAAAATAAATTTGGCTTGAGCCAATGTATACATGATTAAGCCATTCTGAGACTTACAGAAGAAGAAAAGTTTTTCCTATATTCATAGCAGCTGAGTTTATAAAGGACTTTGAGTAGAGGTAACTTGTGTAAGTTTGGCAATCATTTCACATCTACATTTTAGGTAATAAACTAAACTGTTTTCCTAAAATTGGTCAAGAGCAAGTGGCTTATCATTGTTTTCCTTCAGGATGAGAAATTTATGGACTTTCCTGGCATAACCACCTTTTGCCTTCAGCAATTTTTTTCCTGAAAACATACTCCCTGTGCTGCAAATGCATGCACTGCATATGTTTCTTTTTAATGTTAGTATTCCTTTTGGATATACTATTTCCACTGATAAAGTCAAGTACATGTCTGTGGGCTGTAGGGTCAAGTTCAGTGTACCTCCTATCAGTAATTATGTCAGTCAGCAGCAAGCACAGTGCATTCATTAACCTATAACCAACCTTGGTATTTTACTTACACTGACCAATATTACATCCAGATTAAAGAAACTGCATGCAAATACCATAACACAGGAAATGCAAGGATACAATAAATGGCATGGGATTACACTGTATTTGAACACAGTTGAAGTCAACACAGATTGAATTTTAATATGAAGCAACTACTTTGCAGCTGCTTGCCAACACTCAGGATTAGTACAATATTCTCTAGACGGTGAAGAAGATGAGCAGGAACTCTGCACTTTTTTTCCATCCTGCAAAGAGTAAAAGTTGCCTCCTGAAAGCAATTCCCATCTTAGGCATCCAAACTGTGTGACACCTCTTGACTTTAAATGGACTATACAGGGAAGCAAGAACAACTGAGCTCCTAAGCCAGGTGCCTTGTGTTGCTAGCAAAAAAAAAAAATCCAGGCTGATTTTTTTGCATATTTCTGTTAGCATTTTTCCTGTAAATCATCCTGTAAGTTTATGCGTGTTCCTAAAATGCAAAAGTGCCTAAGATTTACAAGGTTAGAAATGCACACTGCTGTAAGCAGCACACAAACTCAGATGCTGTGGGATCCTTACCACTGCAAGTTTTCATCCATCTCAGCATATGGATGAAGTGAGCAGAGGAGAAGCAAGCCTGATTGTAATTACATTAAGCACTTTGGCAATAAGGAAAAGTTTGTACTTGTACACAGATGGCTTTATGTTACAATGCTATAAATGTGCCAAGTTTCATGGCTTCACCACATGATGCAAGGAAGGGGCTTGATCCAAAGTCTGTGCAAACCTGCTGAAAAGCTCTCTCTGGTTTCAGGGTATTGCTATCAGGTTTACGCTAAGTCCACAGAACACACCTGTACAAGGAAACAGGAACAAACCTGTATAAGGAAATAGCCTTTTGTACTAAAATGCAATTATTATTTTACCATTTTAACACAGTTTGTCTATTTTAGCTCAATTCTTCATGCTTTGGTGACTGTTTTCTTTAAAGGATAAACAATAAAGTCTGATTCAGGTTGATTAAAATGACTTTGGCTGCTCACTAACACTTATCTATGCTGGAAACTAAAACTTTGCAGAACTCATAGAAACTACCTGAGGGAAAAAAATATTACATTCTTATTCTATGAGTCCTGGTGTTTCTGATTCAAGTCCTCTTCTCTGTGACCTTCCTAACTCTACCACTTCATGAAGGTAAGAGATTTTAAAACTTACTTTAAAAGTCCTTAATTTAGAAAAAAACTCAAAAATGCTCTCAACTCGTTCCTCAGTGTCTCATCATAACTTATTTTAGGGTAATAACTCTTCACCCTGACAGCTGTCTGATGATGCATTACGTTAATACATCATAATGACAATACTTGTAATATATGATGAATATATTTTCTGAAAGGGTATCACATATACATTCCATCTTCCCAGCACAGAAGAAGGTTTGGGAAAAGGGGGAGAAGGGGAAATAAAAGATGGTCTTTACCCAGAAGGCAAAATCTCACAACAAAATGTGGAAATAAATTGATTGCCATTGTTAAAATAGAAAGAGAATAAGAAAAAAAAATGCTGTCCCGCACAAGCAGCTTCTATCAGTAAGATTACTGTTTGTTCCTCGAATACTGGTATTCAGGCTGCATTATAAAAGGGAAATCTTTTAATGTACTTGTCTCAGTCATGCTAATACAGGCGTAACAGACACTAGGAAATAATCATGATAGGGTTTGATAGGGTTGGAAGATTGTGATAATGAGAGGTGCAATCTTTGAAAGGGTAACCAAGGTGGTCTGCAAACAGAAATAACTGGCAGCCTTGGTGAATAATCTGGTGAGTGTTGTGGACACTGCTAAGAGTCACCTATGACTGACACAAACCAAAATCCTGAGCACGGACAAGGTGATGACAGGGGTTTTCAGTAGGAAATAGTTAATTTTTGATATGTGTATCTATCCTTCCACAACACCATTTTATATTAGAACCAGATCATGGGCTGGTGTTTGTTATGCTGGTGTCTGACCAAACAGAACAAAGACAATGCTGGCCTCAACCAATTTAAACTCAATTTCAAAAGCTTAGAATGTAAAATCAGCCCATCTTAGCAGAGCCTGTCGCCTGGGCAGAAGGTAGAAGTAACTTTGCTCCAAAGGCACACCTTGCACATGTGGCTGTGTGGGTTGAACAGTATGAGATTTGACAGTAACAGGTTTATAGTGGCCCTCCAGGTGTTCTTGGGTTGCACACAAGTAACTGACAACAACCTCAGTGCCCCTGTTTGTGGCACAAAGATCACAAGAATGGTCAGAAATTACCTCAAGTCTACCAACAACCTTTTTTTTGGAGATAATGGTCTTTCCATCCATTACCAGGTTACTGAAATCTTAGTATTCAGTTTAGGTGCAGAGAAAAAACAAAAAAAACCAAAAGAATGAGCTTCTGACTTTTTAGGAGTTCTGATACTGATTCAAAGTGAAAAACTTGACTTTTCCAAAACACCCACAGGTTCTCACTGTGCCACTGAAATGGAGTCTGATGATAAATGTTCTGGTCTGACAAATACTGACTTGTATCTCTGCATAGGACTAAAGTATTTTTTGTTTCTGTTTGGTCTTGCTAAAGCTGCAGTGGAGAGGTAGATCTGATGCCTGAAACAACTCAGAGGCCTGAGATACTCTTTTTCAGTTGAAGAATTAGAAAACAAAATTCCTGGGACATTTAATGGAAGAAAAAGATGTGATTAAGATACACAGGAAAGGATTAAAATATTACAGTAAGAGTGAAATACTAAAAATAAAAAAATATCCGATCATATAATTTGGTGTGAAATCATCCAAACTGACAAGCAAATTGTGTTTGAACATAGTGGCACTAATTTCAACTCCAGTGTACAGTTCTGCATAAAGAGAGGCCTTGGACACTGCTGTTTTGACTTTGCCAGAAACATTTGAGAGAAGGGCGCCAAATTCCTGATAAGGACTGGCAGGTCTCACTCTGTCTCAGAAATGCTAAAGATGGAAACATCAAGAGTGCAAGCAAAGTGACGGGAGTGTCAGTGTTACTCTGTTGAACACGTGAAAACAAGCAATGATACCCAATGCAAGGCAGTGCAACAATCACATTCTCTGAATGTGATTGGAGTATTTCTGCAAGGTGCTTATTGACCTCTGAATCTTCAATCTGCAGAAGAGACATGAGCAATAATGAATATTGGAAGCCACTGTGTGAGAGCCAGGAGTGTCTTGCTAACAAGCCTATCTCCCAAGGGACGATTACAGGCAAAAATAAAAAGGTTCTAATGGAAATCAGCTGATAGAATCAACCCTACTAAATCCACCGTCACTTTTCTATGACCACTTGCAAGAGCCTATTGTAATATTATTTTGCATTGCAAGCATTTGTCCTTCAGTTATTGAAGGGAAACAAGCAGCTCAT
Organism: Aphelocoma coerulescens; assembly: GCF_041296385.1. Lineage (NCBI taxonomy): Eukaryota > Metazoa > Chordata > Aves > Passeriformes > Corvidae > Aphelocoma > Aphelocoma coerulescens. Next base: position 12,378,359 of record NC_091016.1, on the reverse strand, counting down.
TTTGTAGATGAGCCATCCTTTCGGATACTGCTATTCTGAGTCAAGCAAACTAAATTACCAAATCCCATCAATGTTAGATGTCTTGGGCATGCCAGATGTCCTCTCAATTACAGAAAAAAAAAAAAAAAAAAAAAAAGTGAAAATTGAGAAGTGTCACTACCATATTGCCTTTCATGAAGGAACACAGTCAGTTTCAGGTTGATCTTTAAACACAGGGGTATGGGTTTAAAAGAAATGATTAAACATCTAAAACAAAGCGTCTTTATTAATAAGGCCAGCTGATTCAAATTAATTTATTAAAATGTTCCTTGAGATGTTTTCTTCTATATTAGGTGAGAAGCACATATAGAGAGTCCCGTTAACTGCCATTCAATCCACAGATCCGCATTACTGTAAAAAATTGCTCAGCTAAAGTTCACACAAAACAAAAGTGAAATTACCCCAAAGGAATCTCTGTGTTTCAAGACAATTTTCTTGCTGAGTTTCAAATATTAAAACTCTCCCAGTTGTTAAATAAAGAGTGATGAGAAAATGCATGCAATTTTAATTTCCACTGGGATTATGCCTGGTGTGAGACAATCATGTTGTTAGATATTTTTCTAAAGAGTAAAATAACGTTATAGCATCTGTGAAGGATGTTATGAAGAACATGGTTCTGAAATAAAAAACATTTTTATCCCAGATTAGCTACTTGTTATGCTTTTTGATGAAATTGCTTGAATTAGAATTTATGCAAAGCTTTATTATCTAAGACACTTCAGCTCAACTTGGTTTAACTGATGTATCTATTAGCATATCTATCTTGTAGTTAATGAAGGCTTGATATATCAACTAAGGAGAATCCAGGCAAGTACAATGGGTATATATAAAAAATGACATAATGTTCACTTGTTTCCCCCCCTCCAACAACGCCAAAGCAACAGCATATTTTAAAATCAAAACTGGTGTTCACAATGCTCCCTGCAAAGCCAGAGGTTAGCAGAATGGCTGGGTATTCACAACACCTGAACACCTGCGATTGTTCTTTCCTTGGTGTCTGGTGGAATTTCAGGTGCTCTTGAAAGATCTTTGTAGGAAGACCAAAAAATGAGGAATGACAAAGAGGAAGTTGGTTTTTTTTTAAAAGAAAACCAAATTAGAGTATTAAATATAACTAGTTCACAATCCCTAGCTCATAATCAGGCTCTGAGAAACAGATACACCAGGAATGAAGTATCATATTGTAATGGTAAGGAGGAATTTGCTTTGGGGATTTGGCTCTGGTTGAGGAAAAACTCAAAGGGGTTTACTACACAACTCCATTGTGAGAAAATTAAAAATATCACCCATGACTAGGAAAGCATCCTGCTAGAAAAGTAAACATCACCTTGTCTGATTTAGTTTATTGCTTTGTTTGTCAGATCTGCAAATGTTTTCTAAAATATTTCAGCCTGGAGGAAGGAAATAACACTAATGAAAATACTACCTAAAAAATGTGTCAGTTTTGTAATTGTGAATAAATACACAAATATTGACAAAACCGACATCAAATACTAACAATAATGTATGTTTTAGCTCTTGCACTTTTTAAAATGTTTAAATAAAAAGACAGGGGACCTGCCTTCTTCAAATTCTTTCAGGAACATACAAAGTCCTTTTCTCCTTTTTTATTAGTAATGTCATTGAGTAATATAAATTAGGACAAGGCTGAAACAGGAGGAATACTTGTTTTCATTTCACTCCACTTTCAGATAGTTTTCACAAAGGAAGCTGGTTTCTACTAAATCCAGCCACAGTATAGGTGAAACTAAACTCTTTCCAATCCACTTATGTTTGTTTGTTCTGATGCAGGTGTTTTTTCCAAGTGAGATACTCTAGAGGAATTTTGTAGGCCAGAGTGTGCTTTGTGTCGTCTCCTCTTAAACTGCAAACTTTTTCATGGAATGGGTAAAATCTAGGCAAGCAAATGTGGATCTTGGCCTAGTGTTTGTCTGAGCATAAGGAGTAGGTAAAGTTAGGAATTTTACCATGTATTCCTTGACAGACAGCTGCATAGCTGTGAGACTGACGAGGAGTTTATGTATCCTGGAGATACAGGGAAAAACAAAGGGAAATAGGAAGAAGGGGGGAGAAAATTAAGCAGCAAAATCAGCAGTTCCTATAGTGGAACTACACCGCTGGTTCATTTTTTTTGGACAGGATTTAGAAAGAAAAATAATAGGCACATTTTTCCAGATTTATTATGTTTGGAAGTAATATATTTAAGCAGAATAGACAGAGTGGGTGATATGAGTGAAAATCAAATGACAGTACTAATTAAGGGGAATTTCAAGGCCAACCAAAAGTGAAGCCGACAAACTCTCTGTTCACTGCACTATTGACAGAGTGGTGCCCCTTTCATTTCTGGACATTTCCAAAGATAAACTGAGACAAAACAGTGTAAGTGAAGACAAAACAATGCCAAAATCAGGATCTAGGCAACAGCTCCAGCAAAAGTGGTTCTGAAGCTAAGACAATGAGCAGCAAATCCAAAAGCAGCAATATGGGCTCTAGGAGGCACTGCAACTTCCTCCTCTCTTCAGGGGTCAATCAGAGCCAGCTATGGGGTTTTAGTCCTCTTGGAGGCTGGCATGAAAGATCTTTATACTTACATTTATGTTCACGCCCAGCCAGCAACAAATAGATTTGTCACGAACCTACATGATTCATGCCCATGAGATAGAGAGGACATCAAGCCATCCCTACAGTCTGTAACCTTGAGAGTCTCCATGTGGGTTTCTGCAGGGCTGGCCTGTTGTGTGGTAGCCCTATGCTCTAAGGTTTCTCCAAAAGCAATGCCAGCCCTTGACAGCTTTCATAAGTGATACAGGAATTATCTAGGGCTGCCAGAAAGCCTATATCTGTTGCAATAACAGAGCTCAGACCTGTGTGGGGTCATTACCACACACCAGGGAACCTATTTTCCCAAAAAGCTGCTACAGCCTGGGCTATGGCTGGCTAAACAAGTAGCAAAGGAGATCTGAATCTGGCTCATTTTTCCTAAATGGCCAACAAGAGGTTTTCAAAGCTGCAGGGTCAGAAGGTTTCTCTCTTCTCTGTGCTTCAGAAACTCAATGCCACTTGAAGGGGTTCTTGTATTAACTTTACTCTATCGGAAGCCCCCAAACCAACATTCTTAAAAAATGTATAAAATGGTTTTGCACATGCAAGGTCATCAGCAGGTTACTTAAAAGAATTAAGATAAGATCATTGGAAACAGAACAGTTCACGGTTTATTTTACCATACCCAGCTGTCAAAAAGTTAAGCCATAGAAACAAAAGTTGAAATTAGAGATAGAAAGCAAATTTAAATGTGTTTGATGACTTCTGTGTAATAAGGGGGGTTTCAGAGCTCATGCTGGTGTAAACAAGAAGGAAAGAAAAGCCAACCCCTGAAGCTGGCAATAGGGCTAAGGAAAAGTCAGATCCATTCCTCTTCAATCCATAGACTATTCATGTAAACAATGGGTATATTTAAACTCAAGTCTGAAACACAGAGAATGGGTGATTAATACTTCGCTCCTGTCCTACCTAATGAGTTTGTAAGCTCTCTCATTAATTGTTTGTCCCAGTTATAGCATAGCTGAGACCAGGTCTCCTTTGGGGCTCCACTACTTTATGATGCAATTAATGCACATAACCCTATGCTATTTATAGTTCTCGAACCCTAACGTGTCATGTGTGCTAGGATGAGGGTGTTTTGGGACCAGCAGTGTCTCCTTGGCAGCAGGCCTCTGTCTTTGCATCTTTGCATGTACCTGCTCTTCTGTGTTATAACCCCTCTAATTTCCTGGGTGCTGGAGCTGATGACATGCAAGAGCATCCTTTTATAGGAGGCCAGAGTAAAACAGGGATGACCATCCAATGGCCCAAATTGCCCTTACTTTACTTACAAAAGAAGGTTAAGTGGAAAGAATGGTAAAACTCCCACTGATATCAGCTGGGCCAGCATTTCTCATTCTAATGTAAGTGACATTATTTGTCAGTGCATGGGGGTTTTTGCTCAGTCTTTGTGTCTTACCTCACCTTTTCCAAGTAATTTCTATATCTCCACTGAAGAGATTTCCAACCACCACTGTTTCAGTCATCAGATAAATTGCTTTTTTGTCCCAGAAGGATTTAATTCTGTGTGTTTACTTCTTTAATTTGTGTATCCCCACAAACTAACATCTTCTTTGCATTTAGTAGGCAGTAGAGTGGCATGCAAAATCAAAGCCCTGTTCTGCTGAAACTGCAAGATGAAACGCAAGAAAACTCTTAACTTCAGGGAGTATTGTAGAGAGAAAATAGGAAGTGGAACAACTTTAAAAAATGCACACTTTTCTAATGCACTAAAGCCTTTGCTGCTTTTGCCAAAACTTCACTTTTAAGAAAAAACAGCTGTGGATTTGATTTCTATGTTTCTCAGCCACTAGTCAATAGAGGATTCAATTTTAAAGCACAAGACCTATAACATACAGAGTGAATCATTTCTTGTCTGCATATAAGAGAACACAGATAGATAACATGCTTAGTGAAAGCTTTATCACCAAGGAAACACATTTATAAGCATTGAATCTAGCACCTTAACATTTACAACTCACTTTAAAAAAATGCCAGCTGTAAATAAGTCTATACTCATAACTCGAATTATGTGGTTTCTATCACTCACGCCTATTTTAAGAATTACTCATCGCCTTAGAGTGGCAACGGGCAAAGCCAATTTGTGAAAGTTCAGAGTTTCTGGAGATTTGGACTCTGACCTACCACAAGTTAATTGTTGCAGTGAGATAATAATTTTTTGGTAATTATGCCCAACCAATCCATAAGTAACCCCTCACAGAATAGGTTTTATCTAGTGCCACTTGCTATTTCCTAAAGGTCATGGAGTCTCTTTTTCTCACCTCTAACAGCTCACCTTTCCTGCGTGTACTATGGGGAAGCATAATTCCAGTAGATTGGAAATTCAGTCAGCAAATGAGGCATCGACATAAATATTCATGGGGGAAAAAAACTTCTGAAAAAATGTTGAGAAAAGAGGGTAGGTAAATCATGGCATCCTCAGGAGACCACTAAGATATGCACTGTCAATTTACATAGATTTGCTTAAAATTTTGTGTGTAATTTAAGAAGTGTTTTCATACTTACTGAATTATCACCTTCTTGCTGGAATTAGGGCATCTCTTGAGCACTGGACACTTGATCCAGAGTACGGAGCAGATGCCCATATGCCATGTGGCACCCATTTGTCATATCCTGGATTTACAGTCTGGCAATTAGCAAGGGAAATTATTCTGGATTGTTTAGGGAAATGTTTCTGCCCCAGTCAATACACAACAGTTGTCCATTTTTTTACAAAGTGCATTTGTCTTCTTATCTAGGACTCTTTCCCCACTTTTCAAACCCTTGAAACCCAAACCAAGAACTTGATATAAAAGCAAGCCATGGGAGGAGCACATGAACTCACAGGGTCTATCTGCATGTACAAGGCTAAGTTTCTATATAAGCACTAGAAGATAAGCATTATCTCAGCATAGAGTCCCAGTAGAGTTCAGCACAACTTAATATGATAAAGATTCAGCTTCAAGAAAAAAAAATTCAGGAAAAATTTTGAAAATGCTTGGTTATGGCTTGCTCTGCTTGTGGCTGTGGTCACTGATAACACTTACTGACTTTGTAAGGAAGAGAGCAAAGCTGATGCCATGTGCCTTTAGAAAGTCAGCTCTGAAAACATGATATACTTACAGTATTTGACTCCTTGCAGTTAATCCTACAAAGACACACATCCATACAGACATTTGTTTAATTGGGAATCCTCTGAACTCAATTCATGTCTGGTCTGGCTCCTGTCTGGTTCCATAAGCCTAAATAGACATGAATAAATGGAGCCAATTGCCAACTCAGGACTCAAATCACGAACAGTCATCATAAAATCTAGTATCCCGAAGAGTCTGAATACCTGACCATTCAGTGAAGAATAATGTAAAAAGGATTACTTCAAAACCACTGACCATGAAGAAAAAGAACATTGACTGTTGGTAATGATGCAATCTTGAACTTTCACACCACATCTCAGGAAATATTACTGCACTATAATTGAGTTCATCAGGTTTCATGAGCACGCCCATGTTTTCTTCTCCATTCCTCAAAGATTTTCGTTGGTATGATGCAAGGGACACTACTATCTACTGGGAGATTGTCTGTGTTAATCTGAAGCAAGTTCATCTCAATTTTTATTTCACCATTGTTTGTAGCTTTTCAGCTTTCAGATCCTCCCTAATGAGGACAGTGGCCAGAGGAATACAACATATGTACCTTTTATAAAGACAAAATGAGAGGCAATGTTAAGGCCTCGTACATTTTTTTTTTAGTTTTTCACTTTTCTAAAGAAAACCTTTCAGTCAACCCCAATGCCATAAAAGAAGGTGATGTCATAATTTATGATATTAAACTTGTTACTAAAATGTCATTACACAAGTGATGTTTTAATTGATGATTCTAAACTGGTTAGCAGGAAAGTGTCAAGTGTCACTTTCAGGACATAAACTGCCAGTTATGATTATATAATATCAATTATTCTTTGGAAAACTACATTAGATCAGTTACATCTGAACTGATGTAGTTGGGGCAGGTTCATATTTTTTTAAATGCTGTTCATCCAGTTCTCATTATTAGGAGTAAAATATACTTGGGATGCAATTCAGACTTTTATAACTCTCTCCTTGAAACATAATACCTGCCTTTCTAATTTGCCCTTTCAGATGCCTTCAAATCAACATTGAACTAAAACAAAAGCAGTGAGACAAATTTTATAGCCTTAAGAGCTTGCCTTGTTCTGCAAACATACAAAAAACCAAAGTTTGAGATTAAGGTAAGCAAAAATAACAAAACATAATTTAATAGTAGGTTAAATATAGAGCATTAGGATTTGCTGACAGCATGTTGGTTACTATGAGCCCTGCTTTGACGCTGGATCTCCTAAAGTTTAGCGTCCAGCTGCTCTCCAAATTCCTCTAAATCTTACTTAGGCACAGAACCAAGAGAATATATTAGTATCTGAAATGCATGTAGCCAGATTTTAAAAACTTAATCCCTTTTAGGGATAATTACAAGTAAAGGCAGAAAGTTTAGTTCACGTGTACTCTCTGGGTCCAACAGGAGTAGACTGAGTCACTGCTGATGCTGATCTGATCGAGCGAGTTTATAGCATTTCCCTATGTTAAAGCTACACTCTGTTAAAGCACATATCTCTGGCTTACTGGCAAAGTTGTTCAGAGATATCCTGATAACAAGTTAGATGCAACATAACAGAATGAGATTTTAATGGTAATTTCCAAGCTGAAATCTCATCTATTTTATAGAAAATAGGTACAGTCCCTCTAATGAGGGAGAACACAACAGTCAGGACTATCTCTTGGTCAAGATTTGTCTAAGTTTAAATAAGAGGATTGCTCCCATAAATTTCCCTGTTGTAAAATGACAAAAAAAGGCAAGATAAGTGATGCACATCCATGCAACCACAATGACCCTGAGGAACAGTGGGGACTTAAAAGCCAACGAAATTTGGCTGCTAAATAAGCCAAACTTTTACTTTCCTGAACAGCTTCATGCTCAGATCAGAGGTGATTTATGATGGAAGACGGATGTGGAGATGACTAGCAAATCACACTTCCTTTTACCCTGTTACCTGTACGAACTTCAATCAGAAGTCACATCTCTTGGGAAAGGTCTTGGAGGTTTGATCAAAAGAGTTGCAGAAGGTGATAGGGAGAAGCTGCAAAGGGGTAAGAGCACACTAAGAAATATTTAGAAACAGACGTGATTTTCATTAGGTTTAGTGGAGTTGGTGGAAATTAATCTGCAGGGCAAGACTTTGAAAACTTACCTCATGATTTCATCCATGCAAAAAGAATCAGTTATCTCCTTTTAGGTGTCTTGTTTTCTACATGTTTTTGCAAGTAATGGATTTGGATACTATCCCACTCTCCACTTCTTTCTGACAAGCTTAGTGGTGATAACTGATATAAGTTCACAAAAAAACCAAACCAAAAAACCCCCAAAAAAACCCCCCAAAAAACCCAACAACCCTCTCCCCCGCAAAAAAACCCCCAAACATTAAAAGATATAAAAAAAGAACAGAAACAAAAAAGGAAAAAGAGGTGTTAAGTCTTGATTATCCATATGTATCAGGTGTTTTATTATGAACATACGTCTAGGTAGCATTTTACCCGTCAGATTTTGGGGACATAAAAATTTCATCAGATATCAGATCTTTAATACAGATGGTGAAATAATGCCAGAATTTTGAACGTTTATTCCCTTAGCCTGCTGTCACATATTCTCTATCCCACAGACATTCTCGTTGAAGCCGGTGATTATTTTTCTCTTTTTCCTCATTCGCTGTAATTATTTAAAATACACTTTCAAGGCAGAGAGAGCTTGCATCAGCCATCAAGCAGTGCACCATATCTCTCTGATTTCCAGAACAAATCAGATAAAATCTAAGCATCAAAGAATGCACACTTGTTGACATGACAGAAGGTTGAAATCCTGTGAGAAAAATGCCTCTTACAAGAAAGATGAGGATAAAAATTCTTTCAAAACCTCAGCAGGTTGAACCTGCACATCCATGTAGTTGCTGCATCATGGAAATGTGTTCACAGCCCATGGTAGTACTGATCAACCTGTAACAAGGCTCCATCTAATAAAGGCAAAATTCCTTCTAAGATTTCCTTGTAACTGAAAGAAGGCATTCAGACACTAGTGGGTTTCATAAAAGTTATATAATAATTTAAAATTGGTTGCTAATTAATGTCAGATCACAGTGGAATTCCTATGGAATTACAGAGTGGAGCCTCTTTAATTACCAGTTTATAATTATAAATCTCATTGGAATGAAAAACACAAGAACTGTAATAAATGATGATGATCTTGGAAGATCATCTTTGACTAATAAAATCTTCATGTATGTCTCTTAAGGAATTATAGAACAGTAGTCCTGACTTGGGGCAAAAAACATTTTCCATGACGCAGGATTCCCCTTCCTGCATTATTCAAAAACTAAAGAGACAAAAATCTTAGACATTACTTCACAACTAGACCAATTACATTTTGTGAAATTAAAAATACATCTCAGGCCTCTTAGCACTACATCTTGCAGCCTGTGTACCTGACAGATCACCAAGGCAGGACCTTTCCCACCATCACTGTGCAGTTTTGTCCTTCTCTACTGATCTGCCTTCAAAAAGCCACGGAACTAACCCTGGCTGTGGCACATCCTCAATGCAATTATATAGCAGAGACCTGCAGCCTTCTGTTCAGGTTGTCCTGATCTGTGCTGTACTTGAACACAATCAAGGATGAGATGATTAGTACTGTGCATGTTGACTGTTAATTAGGTGTACCCACAGCAGTTTTTCCTATGTTTAGGGAGGTTCCTATGGACCTCCCTAAACAGCCAGGGGTGGAGAATTAAAACTCTAACAGCTTCACACCAGTATCCTGCAGACCAAAAGCTGATGAGTATGAATGTTGTTATGAACCTATTGAACCATCTTTTCCACACTCCAGTTTGACTTTGGGTTAGCTGAACTGAAACAGAAGTTGAGGGGTCTGCCACGTGGAAGCAGCCCTATAAGAAGATTTCCCAGCACAGGACCTCATCTCTGCAAGTACAAGAGGCACGAAGAGGAGGAGAAGGCAGGTATCTCCCTGTCTCCCCAGTGCCATCATAGCATGGGACCCTAGCACTGACCTGTGCATCCACATTCTCACAGCCATCTCAGCCAAAATCGTTATCTCCAGAACTTGCATGGGACAAGGAAGAACATACTGATTTGATTTCAATAATTGTATTCATAATTGACTTGACTTTGCTGGCGAGCAGCAGGTTCTGAGCCTCACGAGCTTGTCTGCGTGTCCCAGAAAGTTCAGTCACTTTCTTTCATTCTCTGGAGTGCTCATTACTGCTTTCAGCCATCCTCCTAAGATGTACTTTTTCTCCACATGGAAATGAGCAGTTCATACGTTGAGGCCCTTCTTTCCTGCTTTTAACAGAATTGTTTTTCTCTGTTCCTTGAATTTTTCCCCAATCCTTTCATAGTTCTATTTCCCCATGCCTTTGAGGCTGCAGCTTCTCCCTGCATCCCATGTACAGCTGTGGGAATCTGTAAACCTGCCAATGAGTACTTCGTAAAAACTTGTTGCAGATCTGATGGGTTTCACTTTGCAAGCCAAGAAACGAAGACTTATGACATAATTGATAATAACAAATTGAGAGAGGAACTATGGCCCCTACCTAAAATAAAAGACAATCACAGTGAATTAAAGGTCATGATATAAAGAATTACACAGAAAAACACTGGGAAATGAGAAAAAATTTAATGCAGGCTACAGTGGAGTTAAACCAGAGATGAATTTGGCTAAATAAAACATAAGAAACTTATTTCCTGTACTAATTACTCCACTTCTTAGAGAAGTGTAATGTTGGCATCAGCTATCATACTAAATTGCACCACAAAACCCCAACATTTAAGTGTTTTAGCCTAAACATTACGGAGTTTACCAATTTATATTTTGCCTAGCTGTTGTTTATTTCCTGACAAATTTTTCTTGCAGGTTTACTCAGGGGGAGAGATGCTCCTTAAACAGCAGAACTGGTATTCAAGGGCTGTGAGAAGTAAGAACACAATATTATTTCATTTGTTTTTCATGCCACCTTGCGAAACTGTCTCTTTAGCAAATCCAGACCACCAGAATCAAAAGGGAGACTTCCCCACGTGGACGTTAGTGACTGCAACCTCTGTGCTCCATGGGAAACATGGAACACAGAGGTTGCAGCCACTAACACAGGCAGAAGGACAGCTTGTTTCTTCTCATTCATTTTGTTGGCAGAACAAAGACAACAGCACATTAGCAACAGACTTTCATATGGACACTGGAATTAATCAGACTCAAGTTTGCCTTCCTTTAAATCAAAGGGTCATGTGAAGGTGGGGGGAAGAATTTGCAGTGGTATCTTTGTGGGACTGCATTTCTAATTTTGCCCGAGATAACAGAGTCCCAGTGCCTTGAATTGCTGATTATTACAATCACCAACAGACACACATACATATTCAGAGAAAGTGTTCGAACTCTCACATTTGTATTCATTTTACTTTGACTCGACTGGAATCATAAAAGGAATGTGTAAACGAGGAGAGCCTGTTGCTGAAATGAAGTTGAATTTTTTCCCCACAGAAACTTGGGTTCATGACAGCTTTTTGTTGGGCAGGACATTAGCCTTTTGTAATTTATTGCTTTTAGATTAAATCTTGGGAAACTCAATATTGCAGTTGAATGATTAGAGCAATACCCCTTGGAGTAATAAATTTTCTTTGGTGCTATGCATCTCCTGATCATGTTTCCCTTCTAATTACATTTACATAAATGATATTCTGCAAAATTAAATTAACATTCAAACCGTTATGCTGGCAAGGAGAGACAAAAATTAGTTACAAACTTACATCCCTAAAAAACTGAAATGACACCTCATTCTTTCCACAAACTGAATCATATCTATCCCCCAAAGTGTCTCTCACACAATTCATTATTCTAGTTGGTTAATCACCAACCTAGAGGCTTTGCTCCCCCTCTTTCGGAAGTTTAATAGTGTAAGGAACTACTTTCCACAGGGTCTCATTAAATAGAAGCAATTGGTGACAATCCAAATTTGGTCAGCAAAGTGCTTTATTCAGAGCTAGACTTGATTTCTATAGTTTTGGCCACAGCACTTCTTCAGGGCTTCCCTCTCTTGGCTCCTGTGCACAATTCCTCTAGTACGGAGCCCGAAGGCACTTGGCAGGGCTTCCCTGTGAACTTAGACTCAGTGCTGCACTGACACTGTCCTGAGCAGGCTGAAGAAAGATGTTCTTGCCCTTCATACGTCCACATCGCCATGCTGGCTGGTGAGCAAAGCCATGATTTCCTGGACTGCTCTCCAAATGATGTAGGATTTCACAGAGAAAGTTTTTGCTAGCCAAGAGGAGGGACCATTATCGTGATGAGGAAAAAAGAGTGCCAGCCTACTGCTCGCTCACGAAGTCAGTCTTCAAACAGCTTTTCCAAGATCTGAAGTTGAAATGGATTGTACTATGTAGTGTTAATTTGCCTAAGATCACTAATTTCCTGAGTACTCAATCTATTTTCTCAGTGGTGTATGGGATCAGTAGCTTTTGCAGAGAAAAATTGTCTCGTAAGACCTACTTGGAAAGGCATTATTTTTGTTGTCCCATAGAGGATTTGGTCCTTCGGATACCCACCCACTGTAAAGACAGGGTACATCCATCTCCTCTCTTTTGTCTTTTGATGCAATTAACAAATCATCAAAATACTTAGGCAAAGAACACATGGCCTATTCTATCACTGGCCATCAGTGAGGCATCACTTGGTTTTATTTGTTGTTCCTACACCACACTGCACTGAAGATCACAGTATTTTCATTCAGGAATTTGAATCCTAATCTTTATCCTGCCCACCCTTATAGTCAAGAGCATATAGCATCAAGTCTCTAGTGGTATCAATTCTTATGCAAGTATACTCAAACAATATTGAGACATCAGTAACAAAGTGGGGGAAAAAAATCATTATTTATTGTATGACACATACATATATAGTCACAACTGGAACTAAGTCTGTCAGCTCTACTGCAAGTATGCCTGTTTGAGTGTGAGTACTCTGGAAGTTGTGCATATTTCAATGGGGGAAAATACAGTGTCTGGAGAAGGGGATTAAAGTAGAAATGTCAGTTTCTGATTAAATAAAGTCTGTGTATATATGAGCCTGCTTTTCAGTTTGAAACCTGGATAATTTTAACATTTCAATTTTTTAAAGCAAGGTTTGAGTCAGCGACTGAATTTCCTTCTTGAAACACATCAACATTTGCATTTTAGCATATTTCACTTTACTTGGCAAAGAGATTGTTGGAGTTTTTTCAAAAAAAAAAAAGGAACGTTGGGCAGCCTGGCATTTGTTTGAAAACCTAATTTAATTTTCCCTAAACTTCACAGTTTCTGTATTTCTATAGGTCCTACAATAAATAAAGTTAATTAGTTGTAGACATAACATTTAGAGACCATATTTTCTCAGTGTTTGATTGCAGTGAGTCATCTGCATGACAGTTCTCTTTCCAGGACTGCACTTCATTCCTGTTCGCCTCACCCTGGTAAACATAACGTGCCAAACACTCTAGAATTTCTGTTAAATAAGCTCGTCTCACAGCATTATGGCCCAGGCCCATTCAGAGCCATAACTGAATTCTTTGGCGCACAAATTGCTTGGAAAGACCAGGCCGATTTATATGTTTAGGACCATATGACAAACATCTGTTTCATTGCAAGGAATGCTAGGGTATAACCACAGGTACTGAACACAAATCACGTAGGAAATCCTGGGGCAAGTTCATTAACCGTGACTCCTGGAAAGGACATGAGACCCAAGTTTCCATTTGATGGAACAGCCTGCATAAGACTATGATGAACTTTCTGTGAAATCTATGAAAATTCAGAGTAGTCAAGGAGATGGGGAACATAATAGCACCAGACCAGCAGGTACATTTACAACAGCAATGTTATACAACAAAATTCCATAAACTTTTCGTCTTCAAGGACTTAAAACTCTAGAAGACAGAACAATAAAACAAAAATGTCATAACTAACTTCTACTGCTATCATTAAAATTTAATTTACTTTATTTTATCAGTCTGTTATATTATTCCCGTTATCATTGCCATGATATTTTTAACCTGTGTTTAAAAAGCAGCATAGCTTCAAGACATGTCAGTGGAGCACAACAAATGTAAGACTGACAGAGCACTCAGTGAATCACGGGAGAACCCCTATGATTAAGGAAAACAGTAAAGAGAATTTGTGAGGTTTCAGCAAAGTTATCAAGAATTCATGAGTACACAGGGTTATGACTCAGTTGGTTAAGGTTATCAGACTCCAGGAGCATTGAACAGTTCGGTGAACAAGACAAGACCATCTGCCATCCACAAAAGGAAAAAATACATTTATCTAGAAGCAGGGCTCTTCCCAAGCTTTCTGAAAAAGCTCCAAGGTGGGGGTCTCAGAACTCTAAAAGGTTGTGTAAAGCCCAGATACCTTATTCAGCTCCTGATCCAGAAGACACCATAGGTCTCAGAACAAAGGAAAAGAAAAACAAATTTGTCAAGATGTGTCTTAATGACAAATGCAAAGAACACCTGAAGGTATGGCTGATGTTTTCTGTTCTTCAGGACAATTAGAAAATTGCAATCATCTATTTTCTCTCAGGAGTATCACAAAGCAGAGGAGATACACAACTGTATTTGGATACTATCAGGAGCAACTGGAGTGCTTATGAGTTAATTTAACCATATAAGTGAGGTTAATCTCTGTATATCAGAGCCTATTAATGAACACTCTTGACCACTTCAGTACCTCTCTCACCACCCTTCCACCCCTGCATTCTGCTGGAACCAAAATGCCCAGCAGATGAGTGGGGAGTGGCTGCATTTTGGGTTGCTCTTCTCAGAAAGTTTTTTTTTTACTTTCCTTGTATAATCGTCAGGGTCTCCTGAGAGCAGGTTACTGTAGCTGAGAGGAGAAGACCACTCTGTGCAAAAGGCATGGCAGCAGTAAAGAGCAACTGAAGCTGCACTCACAGCACCCATGTTTCTCCACTTCTGCATTTTTGATTGCCTAATTTTTGTTGTTGTTGATGGTGTCTGAAGATTAAATGTGCAGCAACAGATGTTAGTGATCTCATTCAGAGCTGAATATCTTTTTACACATAATTTGGTTGTGCGCTAGGGGCCAAGAACTTTGGCTTCAGATAAGCAAAATCAAAAGCTGTTTTAACTGGCACATTGAGTCCATTGTCTATAAACATTCACGTTAAGAGATTGAGATCAAATCTGCCAAGGGACATTATTACGTCGTGAAATATTTTTGCCTATCACAGAAGAATGACTGGAAAAGAGGAAAAAAGAGGTGATTAGGGAGCAGAGGCCTAAATCTCCTCAAAAGCTCCACTAATTATGAGCATACACTACCTTAGGGAACAGTCACAAATGGATGTACAGAAAGCATTCAAGAACGAGGAGACAAGGACATTCTTCAAGGAATAAAGCAAGGAAGCACTCGAACTTGGCAGCTTCTACCCTGTTTTGACCGGATGGGTGGCAGCAAATAAAGGGCAATGCCAAAAAGATTAATGTTAGGTAGGATGGGATTTTCCTAGGTATATGAAAAACAACAGACCAGGAAACAGGAACACTGTGATACTAATCCATTTTTTTCAAGCAGTCACAGATTTTTAATGTAAATACCCATAGATCACATCAGAAGGGAGCCACCAGGAAGTTGTCCCAGGAGCTCTTACAAGTAATATATTTAATGATCTGTATTATTATTGTTAGAAGCTTGGGAGCTGTGTTCTCTTTGGAACAGTGAAGGAAGAAGGTTGAGAAGGAAATACAGAGTTTCAAGACATGAAGATGAAACTTTTGCATCAAACTTCTTTTGAGGGATTAAAAACTGGAATCAATTGATCAAAAAGAAAGGTGGCAAGTATTTGACTTGTCTCAGGGGAAATCCTTGGGAATCTCACACACCTTTTCAAACTGCATTCAGACTGTAAGAAAAACGTATTTCTCAAAGAAGCATCTATTGTTATTGTTGATGTTATTAAACAGTATCATTGAAACAACCAAGGGTAAACAGCATTTAATTTAGGCGTTCTGAATATTAACAGTGTTATTCTCAGAATCAAAAACTGGTTCTTTGGCTAGAATAAAAACATTTGATTGTGTTTTGCTGTGAAAACATTGTGATTTGCTGTAGTGTTCATGATTAATGTTGGTCTTTCAAAAAGTTGTTTTCCTTTGTGCAATGTAAATAAAGCTTCTTTCCAGTGTTGCTAAAATCCTGGCTTTCATTATGCATGGCAAAGGAGAGATTGCTGATGCTTTATGATCTTTAGCAAGCACCACAGACATTTCTGGAACATGAAATCAAAAGTAAGAGCAAGTAGCATTAAAATGTTCTTTGAGCTACTTTCTCTAATCACAACATGAAAGTTCTTTTTCATTTAGTGTATGTGAACTGCATTCAAAGCAAAATAAAAATAATTCTGAAACTGAGACATTTTCTGGAATGGATTCAGTGCTGGAATAGAGTCAAAGTAAAACCTTTTTTTCATGACAACTGAATTTGAGTATTGTATTTCTTATTTGATGTGACATCTCATCACAAGATCCTCCAGGCACTGTGCATGGATCACCATTAAAATATAAACATCCTAATATTACACTTCTTCTATTTCTCTATGGTAGTAATAATTCACTTTCACATAAGCTTCTTGGAAGGAAAGCCAGAAGAGTCAACTTTTTATGCCATGTACATCTCTTAAATAAAGGCAATCATGAAGACTCTTTCCCTCCCACCAGTAACTACACCATGTTGCAGGGGCAATGACACTGCTGCTGCCTTTTACAGAAAGGGATTTTGAACAAAGTCCAGGAAAAGGGACAGTTCTTCAGGCACAGTGGGGCTGCACAGCTGCATTGACTCCTGCCAGTCATCCCATCAGCCGATGATAGGTTTCTGACTAGTGAACTTCTTCAAACATGACTTAATAGTTGAATCAAAGCAAGAAAAGTTCTCAAGATCAGACAAATCTTGGCAGACCTTTATATCTGTGTATCAGTTTGGAAACTACTGATCTGATCCATGTTCCATCATGACAGATAACAACTGACCCCATACCTCATCCCTAAATGGCCTAATGAACTAGGTTTGAGCAATGTGAGAAATGAGTAGTATTGAGATCTCACTGTTCATTGAATAGCAGTGTAACCCATATGATAGAGATGACATCAAAAAATCATCCCATTTTCAGGAGACCAAAAGGTACAGTGCCTTCCAGAAAAGAAAAATGTTTATATCAAAATCACAGGGAGCACCCTCAAGTTTGTTATCAGCCTAAGGAGTTGGATTAAACATGGAGGCAGTTCTGCAGCAATATTTATTTTTAAGGGGGGGTTAAAGTTGAGATGCCTACACAGCTTTGTTTGCTGTAGAAATGTGGTTACCTAGAGATATACAAGTTATGCACATCCAGGCACCAAAACACTGGAATTCAACAGTCATTAAACAAAGTTCTTCCTATTTGATACCAATACAAGTCAGCCATATTCTCCTGACCATCCAGGACCTTCCCAGACCCAATTTCTACGTCTCTGATCCTCTCAACATTGCCCTCTACCCTCTCCAATACACAGGTGCTATTTCACAAACTATTATCTTAGAATATTTTGTTTCTTCTTTGCTGCATCCTACCTAGGAAAACATTTTCGGAATTGTTATCCCAGTTTTCTGTACTGTCATGTCTTCAAACCCCCAGAAGGATTTTTTTTTAAAAAAAAGATTGCACATTCTTTGAAATGGGAATAATTTTTGCATGCTCAGATAAAAAAAAAAAAAGCCAGAACTCAGCGGACTCTTCACAGTGGACCCCCCTGACTTTTCAGAAACTCATCATGAAGAACATAACCTGACTGCTTTCCTGTTTCACTCCCAGCAGTGAGTTGCTGATTAAAGCTGAGAATACAGGACTGTAACTAATGTGAAATGAAGGAAAACATTTAACCTCCAGTCCCTCATATTCAGAACAAATAACTGTCTCTGTGTCCCTTGCACATGTTTGATGGAGTCAGAAACTGGTTATTAACGAGGAAAAACTGCACAAAAATGAACACACTCCAATCAGTGTTCTGGCACTACAACATCAAGAGGAGATGCCAGTCAAGCAGCTAATAAACCTGTAAATCTTTACCTATTTGGGATGCTTTAATCATTTCCTATGAATTAATACCATAAAGTCTGATTTATAGCTTAAGGAGGAAGATCCTTATAACCATTAATACACAAACTCAATCAACAGACATTTGTAAATTATGGATTCACTGGAGCTCTGTTTGCTCAACAGAAAACCAATCCTGGCCCCTTCTCTGCAGAGGACGCAGGCTTCAAATGATGGTAGAAGTGCAGTTTCATCAATGCTGCATTCCAGGAAACCTCCTTACACAGACTTTCTTCAACAGATGGTCTTCTTAATTTGGTACAAGATACAAGATTTATAGACAATCTTCAGCAACATGGGAAGTGTTTAAGGTGTCAGATGAAGCAATAAACAAATGGGAGAGCAATGGTCTCTTAGCAAACAAATTCTCTAACTTTCCAAGGATTGCTATGACCCTGCTGCTCCTGCACAAATATCTGAGAGAAAATACAAAATTATTTGGGTTGGGTTTTTTTAACATGGAAAAGTTATTTTATTTTTGTCTGCTTTTGCTGCAAATTATTAATGACAGCAAACAAGACAATTTAGGCATAAAATCCCTGATTTGTCAAGCTTCTCAGAAACAGAGGTTTGCATGTAGTCTATCTATTCTAGTCTCCAGCACACCTAGAGATGACCTGGCTGTCTCCTCCCAAGCAATCTTAACTCTCAGCTTCAAACATTGTCTTGTTGCCACATGTGAACATGGCTAAAAACAGGGACATTTGTTCCATATTTCTTCCTCTCTGTCAGCACAGATGATTCTGCCAAGTGCCCATCACTCTCATCTATTCCTGGTTACCATTAATTTTTCTCTTTCCTTTGCTCCATACGCACAACCTCATTCGTATGCCAGTCCTTCCTCTGTGTCACTGGTTCTAATGTCCAATTTTCTCTCTGCAGATTCATACACACTGCAACCCCACAGTATAGACAAAGGACCAATTTCATCCTTTTCAAATTTCAGCATTTGCTTGAAATGCCAAAAATAGAAAATGAGTTGCCTTTTGCTTCCCTTATCATCAACAAAGGGAGATGTTTACGTGGACAGGCTGACTCAGGTTTTAGCTGAGCAGAATCACTCTTTGGAGATGCCTCTTGGTTTCTACTGAAAAGAAAAAGCTTAGGGTTACTGGCTTTCTAATGCATCACTAAAGTGCTTACAGGGGATAAGTCCAGGACAAAGTATAGACATTTTTTCCAATCCCTGGTTTGTTATCCTTCATCTCTCAGCCTCTGATCCTTTTTTTAAGATTCCAGTTGATTTGCCTTGTCTGGTTTACATGGACAATCTTATTTTACCTAAAAAGGAAGCTTAAGCCAACAGTTCATGTAGAGATTTTGTAACACAGCTCTCCACTGTGGAGAAAAGGCAGGTGACATGCTCTTTATATACTATTGTAAAGTTTTCCAAACAACTTTTTAACCTTTGTCTGTTCCAAAAGTCAAACTACCTTACTAGGACAGACTGATATTTGTACTTCAGTGGAGAGAAAGAAAAAAAAGTAGAAATTGGAATGGTGAGTACTCATTCAGTAGCTGAAAGCAAGGGGTTTTCAGAGAGCTAGAAACCACTGCAGAAGAAGCTAAGCTTTTGCCTCAGGGCATTTAAAGCATCCCTTTCTCCTAGTCCATCTTTTCCCTTCTTTCCTGATCCCTCCTCCAGTATGTGTCTGCTAAAGATCTCAGCCTAAGGAACAGAACTGGGAGGAAGCCAATCTCCAGTTCATCTTGGGAGTTTGATTTAATTTTCCATACGTCCCAACTGCTTCTTTAGCAATAATGTACATCCTGGCTAACCTGAAAAAACCAGTGCTGGTTTTCCTGTAGAGCACCAGCATGACGGAGTTTCACAGGCAACCTGATACATTTGTGACTGGTCCAGGTGCAGCAGCACTTAGACAGCATCCAGCTTTGTTATAGACATAGAAATTGTCAAAATGTCCATTAATTTCAGTGGTACCAGGAAAGGCCTATGGAAACAAGATGGTAAAAGTCAAGAAATGTGATATAAGTGGGAAGAAAAAGCATCAGCATGTTTTGAGAGAGAATGAAAAAGATGATACACAGTAAGAAGGCCTGGTAGGTACAGAAAAAGGACAGTTGCTACACAGAGAGCAACAGACACAGTTTTAAAAGGAATGCAATGAAATTTTGCTATTATTATTCAGAATTATCTTCTCCTTACTACAAAGGTTATGATTGATGAATCACTTTTTAAAAGTGAAACATTTAGGTCAGAGTCGTTTTGGAGAGTTTGAAAGGAAAGAACAGCTGTCTGTGGCAGGAGGAGCTGTTTGGATGGATCAAACTACAAGTTCAGCTGCTTTTGTTACCAACACCTACAAAACCTTTTAAACAAGAACCTTTGTGACATAGAGAAATGTAAAGGAGGAGAAAAACACGTACAAAGAAATGGAAAAAAGGAAATACATAATAAGGGATTTGGCTGTTCTCTTTGCTTAATGTCATGGTTCTATGAATTTTCCTCATTCTCCCTGAATGAAGTCTCTAACTATGTATGTTTGGCAGCTGACATAGCAGCAATAGCTTTAGTTTGATCACTGTGAACATTGCATTGGCTGCACTTTCAAATTATCTCAGCACCCAGCGGCTACTGATTTGGTTGCCAAAATAGGAGACACGCACTTTCCCACCTACATCCTAATAACAGACATTACACTGGAAAATACAATGAAAACAAGAATGGTTTTACTTGGCAGAAACAAGATAAACTCATGCTTGTTGAGCACATTTCACCTTCAGTCTGAATTGGCCAATCTATAATGAAGTTGTAACTTACAGTCTGTAGCACACTTGAATGAGTCAGTCATTTAAATACAGTATTGCAGCCCAAATATCTTTTAACTGAATATTATTATAATTTAGGATTGCACAAGGACATGAGAACTCTTAGTAGGGCAGTGATTTATAGAAAAAATACAAGTGGCAGTCAGGTAAATATTCACCTCAATCTAGTTTAAAAGTAGCAGAACCTGCACTATTGAACTCCATCTTTCACTGCGCCACCCATGACACACACATTTATACACCTTTGTTCTGTACTCTTCAAAAGTGGACAAACACAATTTATTGTAGGAAATTGAAAATGTAAGCTCTTGGCTAATGTCAGCAACACAAAACAAAACAAAAGAAACCAATTTGCTTGCCCATCAAAAATAGGGTATTGTATTTAAGAGACCACATCGTTGCAGTGGGAAACACACTACTCACTTAAGATCCAGTTCATTAAATATTCCCTATATTCTTGGTATAAGAAAGAACAGACCACATGTGTGGGGGAGCATAATTTCCTGGAGGCATCATTTTATCTTTAATTTCCATTAGTTCTTCCATGAACACACCACTCAATCCCCTCTGCCTAACTGTTCCCACTGTGCCAGTGATCATACAGCATGTAATGTCAAGTCTGTCTTCATCAGGACTGGGATCAATTAAAAAGCCCAATATTCAAATTATGTTCGCGACTCCCAAAGTGTTGCCACACTTATTCTCTGAGAACAGCAGAAGTATGTCAAACTGTTCCACAGCACATGGTTTTCGGATTGCATTTTGCACTATGTTTTCACACTAACCCAAACCAAATTTGTACCCACTGCTTTGAATGCCCAGAACAGCTTTAGGCAGGAACACCCCAGGCCTGGATTGACCCCAATTCTACCGGTGGCATCTCAGTTAGGGGATGACTCACCCAGCCTGCATCATTAACAACGGGCTACAACCACTTAGGGAGATGATTCAGCCTATAGGTGGGCTGAAAAACTGCCTAAGTATGATAATTTCTCCCTAGTAATTCTAAAAGATTGTCTTTGTTGACTGGACTATTAATTTAGGAATGTGGGATTAACCTGGAATCAGTGTGTGAAAATCCCATCATAGGGGCAGCCATTGGTTCAGAGACACCCCTAAAAGTTGGATCAGGAAAAAATAAAGTATGAGGGGGACAAAGTTCACAAGCTGCTCCTGAAATCTTCAGCTTCAGGGAAGAAGACAGTAAAAGTTTGTGAACATAAATAGGGACTTTACAGGAACTTGACAAAACCCATACTTTTATAGTTATTTGCACATAATTGCCCGTCACATAATTCACTGCAGAAGAGAGATTCCCTTTGATTCCAGCCAGAACTGGCATGAGCCCAGGCATTTCTACACAGGAAAGGAACTAAACCCAGAGCCACTTTAATCTGGTCTGGGGAGTGAAGGAAAGTCTGGGGAGTGAAGGAGTGCACTCCACTGCACTACAAGTTGAATTTATCCAGCTCCTTGTAACTCTGCTTCAGCTATGACTTGTAATGGAGACTAACTTTATTCTTATTAGCTCTCTCCAATAAATAAGTTTTCACTTTATGTCCCTTCACTGGCTCCCTCTGCTCTGAAACCAGTCTCCTGATTAATGAGATATGGAAAGTTTTAGGAATAGGGCCAAACTGGGGGGAGATTTTTCTTTTTGGCTCTTTTCAGCTTGCATAGGGTTGTGCTATGGAAAGCTGTCCCTCCACTCAGATCAAGAAAAACTTGCAAACATTGCTGCAGAGTTTCATCAAAATGAAAAGACTGCAGAATTCTTTTGTCGTCTTGAAAATATGCATTGCTAATGCCAATTCATTCACCCTGAACAAAATAGCTACAAACATTTGTTTTAACAATATAGAGGCCTTAAGAAATGTGTAATTTCACAGCAGCAACAGAACATTTATATTGCGAACGTTGACCTAACTTCTAAGCTCCTGAAGGAAACTCTAAAATTGTTTAGCAAGAAGGGCTTTCTAAGCTGAGAATCAAGCTGTGAGAAAGAATAAAAAAAGAGCATTCATTTAAACATTTTCAGAAGCCCCTAAAAATGTCGTTTTCACACAGTAAATCCGCTGCACTTGAATGTCTGCTGGCTTTCTGAAAGGAATGCTCTTCACTGGGATGCAGCCTGCTGTGGTCAAGTATGATGAAAATAAAAGTGTTGCTAATGGTGATTGAAAAGGATTCCCACTGCTGCTGGCCAGTGTTGGTTTTAGATGGGCCAACTCTGTCAAACGGAGAGCAACGGGAGACAGTAAACTTTCTCTAAGACTCTCTAAACTTTGAGTCACCTCTTCTTCCCTTCCTTTTAATACCAGCCTGCCCCATTGTTTCTCTGTGGAGCTTTATATTAACTCAGTCTGGACCAGACTGTCACTGGAAATGTAAAGATGCAGATTTTCACACAAGGGCAACACACAAAAAAAGAAATGAACCATGACAATGAGCATTAGCACAGCAGCAAGTCAACAAGCCCAAAATACTTCTACATTGTGGGTTAGATCAAGAAACAAAGTTGTACTCAAGGGTAAGTTTTCAGCCATCCTCTTTAACTGGGATACTTCATATTGATGGCAACTTCAGGAGCAGGGCTTGGTTGTGTCAGGCATTTTGGCTTTTTAAGGAAATTCAGCTTTGCACAGTCACACAGAAACTTTGTTCGATAGCATATGGCAATGCTAAGGGCAGGCAGCGAGGCTGAGGCAGGGAATTTGAGAAACCATGAATTTGGCTTTTGATACCTGAATCCCTGTTCCATACATTAAGCACAAGACATACCTCTTGTCCTCAGCAGAACTGGACTTCTTTTGATGTTTTTTCTTCCTCATATGCTGCAGAACCAGCATGGTTCCACTGTAAATTTCCAGCAGTGGCTGAAGTTTTAATTGGGCTTTGTCACTACTTGCACTGCCTTGAGTCTTCAGAAATATCCTGTAGCTTTGGGCTCAGACGGAATTTGGAAATCCAGGTCCTTGGCCACAGTGAAAGAAAATCAATTAATGGCATTAAGGAGAAGAAAAAATAAGAAATAACTAAGGAAAACCCACCTTTTCTGCAAGTGGACTTCAGCTGCTTGAATGCTAAAAGAGCCTGGCCTTTGAAACAGTGATGATGCTGAGCACGTGTCTGGGTGTCCCCCCACACCTCATGTGTCTCTCCCTGCTGCCCCAACCAGAGAGTTTGTAATGCTCCACGGCTGAATAACTTCACCCAGCTGAAAAACAACCTGACAAAACACAATAATGGGATACTTTGCATGGGGTGATGGTTGTCTCGGCCAAGATGGTTTCCCAATAGCACAACTTTTGTTGTTTAAGTAAGTCTATCAGCCTAGAGCCTCTGAGGTGGGAAGAGCAGGGTGTAGAGTGGGGACAGTAATAGGCCATACACTTTGTTCCAGATGCTCAATATGCTTTGTTTGATCCAGGCTCTCTTGACTGATCTAACCTAGCACGAACCATGGACCCCACCAGCATCTGAGGGGATTTCAGCCCTGCTGTGCTATTTTTACTCACTCTGTATGCCTCGACAGGAAGCATAAGGGAGATGATGAGCCCAAACTTAAATGTTCTCTTAAAGGATATTTTGATGTCCGGAAAATACTTTCAATTCAGCGTATACAATCCCAGTAACAAAGCTGGCCCTTCTTAGGCTATTCTCTATATTATGAGCATATCAGAGCTTAGAAGAAAATCTCACAGACTACAATGCATGTAGTACTTGGTCCCTCATCCCAGTCTAACTTAAGTCATTTTGATCAGTCTAGCTCTTTTTTGATTGGTCTAGCTTAGTCTTCAGTAAAATGCCAATTTGTGGATCAAAGACTCTAGAGAATGCTCACTTTCAGGCCCAAAAAGACACAGCAATTCTCCAAGTTTGATTGCTTTTTTCCTCCCCTATGTTCTCACAGGTATCTACTGCAAGTGGTAATCATTGTGGGCAACCTTTTAACATACACTTATCATTACATCAGTGACTGAGAAATACAACTCTTGCACCTGATAGGTATTCATTCACCTAATCCCAATCTCTAGTAAGGTCCATTACAGAGCTGAGAGAGCATCCAGCCTTTAGTCATTCTGTGCTGCATGTGAGTGCACCAAGCCTGTTCTCCCTACCCATGGATGTTGGCTGGGTGACTGGAAGTGGAATGTGCAAACAGCTGGTTTGCCAAGGAAGATATAAACTGGACAGAACACGTAATACTAGCAACGGTGGTGAAACTCTCATTTTGCATGTAGAGGTATTGAGTGCAAAGCACTGTGCAAGGAAAGTACATAGGGCCAAGTGAAACCTTTTGCTCTTGATCAAAAAGCATGGATCTGCTTCAGTGGGTTCATAGTCCTGCTTCCATCTCCAGTCACCAACAAACTTCCCAACTTGCTCATGGAAGTCCTGGCACTGAGCAAAGCACCTTATGAGTCACTAAAGCAAGAGTGCACTGGGCATACATTCATTGACTAGAGAGAGCAGCCCTCATCCTGGCTTCCAGGGAGGCTCCCAGGTCACAGAGACAACAGGCCTGTGGGCACAGGCTGTAGTGCAGCTCCAATACACCCTCCAGAATGTGTTCAAATTTCAACTGTGAGCATAGCAGAAAATTATTATGAAAGGGCAAAAAATGCAGTCCTCCCAGTCAGGGCAGGGTTTGCCACATCCCAGCAGCTCTCTGACCACAGTGCTGCTGGCCTGCCTGCGCACATCATTGGGCAGGAAAACAGGAGAACATTGGTGACCCTGATGACTGCTGGATCAGAATGGCTGTAAACCCTTGGCCAAGATGTTTTACTGGTTTTTCCTCTCTGTAAATCACAGAAAATGAAATAAAATGAAAATAAAATTAAATAAAGAAGGAAGAACAGCTGGGAAGAGCAATTAAGAAGCTGTGGCAACAAAAGCCCTGCATTATCTGTCTTGTCGCATTTTCTCCTGGCTTTTTAATACATTTATTACACTTAGCATAATACAGCCTCATCTTTATCCTGCAGATCTCACTGAGCATCCAAGATTTAGCTCAAAATTACCAAGTTGGC
This sequence comes from Aphelocoma coerulescens, assembly GCF_041296385.1. Taxonomy (NCBI): domain Eukaryota; kingdom Metazoa; phylum Chordata; class Aves; order Passeriformes; family Corvidae; genus Aphelocoma; species Aphelocoma coerulescens. Next base: position 12,352,656 of record NC_091016.1, on the reverse strand, counting down.
AGTGTCAAAAGAGGAGAAGTTTGCACATCTCCTATTTATTCTGTTCCTGTATCCAGACAGAGTTATTCTGCTCTCTTCTCCCTCTGATTGCCTTTTCCAGGTGCACTCAGATTCATAAAAAAGTGAACTACCTGGACACTGGTGTCAGCAACCTAGTCTCAAATGCATGTCTTGACAAGAAACTAAACATGCAAAAAAAAATCCCACTATGACTTCTTTCTTGGGCACAACAAAATTTTAGTAAAGGTTTGGTTTCCTGTTGAACTGAAAAAATTATTTTAAAGTTAAGGAATAGACTAGAACTTGACCTAATGGTTTTAACAACCTCCTTGGGCCTCACTTTTTCCCTAGTGAAAAAAGGGTTGCTGAACTACTCAGAAAGAGCTGCAAGTCAAAACATCTAGGTGAAAGACACCTTTGTGTTAGGAAAGTTCTCAGTATATAACATAAATAACCTTATCGTGCTTTTAAGACACTGAAGGGGAGCAGCAGTTTCCTATTGGAGGTACCAGCAAAGATGAAGTCACACAGAAGAAATAGCTAAAGATGGGATGCTACTGAGTAAGAGCTATGCTATCCCTTATCTCATTTGGAGGTTGGTAAAGGGCTTTCCAGAGTCCTGCTGTGAATTTGTCTCAGTGTTTTTTAAGGGCCCTTAAAAATGTCATTTGTCACAGAGTAAATCCTGGATGTCTGGTTACTTTCTGCAGGCAATGCTCTTTGCTGGGCTGCAGCTTGCCAGGGGTCAAATATGACAGAAATGAAGTGTTGCTAATAGTGATTGAAAAGGATTCCTACTGTTTGTGGCTGGTGTTGGTTATTAGAGAGGCCAAATTTGTGGGAAAGAAAGCAGCAGGAGACAGTAAACTTTCCCTAAGACTTACTAAACTTTGAGTCACCTCTGCTACCAGTGCCATTCTGTCAGATCTATTTGGAGAAAACTGATATTATAATTACTAATCTCAGCAAGGGCCTAATGTGCAACCTGAGGCACTCCTCTGCCAGCCGTATAATTATGGATGGGCTGGAGAGACCTGCAGGCACTGCCTCTGCCCCCCAGCCCTAAAACTCATAGGATTAGGTTACTGCTCTGCCCAGGCTGCCGGGGACAGGCAAGAGAGAGGCAGAGTTGCTGGGCTGCCATGAGAGAAAATTGTTATTGTCAAAACTGACTGCGTGGTATTAAAGGTTTGAATGTCACCTCAAAAAACTCCTTTTCAGACCCTTAAGTGGTGGTGTCTAGAGGGCTGTTTGAAGCAGGGTTCACCCCCCCTCAGGCATCAAATATTGATGGCTGAGAACATTTTTGTTTTGCCTTATCATTTCCTCCACCTCTTCCCCACCCTACCGTTTTTGCACTCCTCAGATTAAACCTGCACATAAAATCAGTTTGGGCTGCATGTAGTTTAACTTTATCCTCTACAGTTTCTTGTATACATTGTAAACACATTTCTTTGAACCCTAGGCATCGTTTACTATCAACAAGTTCCGTGCTTTGAATCTTTATCCACCAAAAGCAGATAAATCACTGATTTTAAGAAGATAAATGGGTCCTTATTCAAGTAGAGTGGAACAAGGCAGGTGCACTTGAAACCAGCAATGTGAAAAGTGAACCCAGACAAAGCCACAGTGCTGTAAAACCTACATACATGCTGACTTAGACAAGTGCATGGTCCTTCTGCAAAAGGTGATATATCCTTGCCCAGAATTAAGTGTGGATAGAAACACTGTGCAGGATCAGGCCTGGAGGACTGGACTCTCAACAGACTGATCACCTTTTTGGGGTGCTGAGCAGGCTGCTGCCCTACTGATTTCTATAGCAATAGAGGGGGCTTAGCACCTCAGAGCATCAAATTTCCAAGCCTGGAAGAGACCTGGGCTCTGGAATGGATTAAAGTCACATGTGATGTATTTAGAAAGGCCTGAATTCAGTTTCAGCACTCAGTAACAGCAACCACCATTTATTCTGGTTACTACAATTCATTTGGACAGTGTTTACAATATCATCCCCTTCTTCCATTATTAGACAAACAACTTTGATAGGTAGCCTTTTATTTTTTACAGCATTTCAGAGCAGAATAAACACACAGCCTAGGTTATTTATGGAGTGAGCTTTCTGTATGAGGTTCCTTTGCCAAGGAAGTGTGAATTCAATAGTGCACGCACTGTGTATGTTCAACCAGAAAACAGTGACCCAGCAGTCAGTGAGGAAGGGGAGAAAGGAAAAACACATGCAAGACACCATCTTCTATATGTCATGTCATCGGAAAACCCTCTCCATAAATGTTAGGGAACTGTGTGCCACATTGCATTTTACTGACTCAGAAAAGTGACCAGAACTGGCATACAGGACTTTTCCTGTTGCCCAGGGAAGCAAGAGAAACACCTGAGGCTTCATTTCCTTGTTTGAGCTTATTCCTTAGGAAATGCCATGTCAATTGTTTGGGACAATGTGGCTGGCATTTGGTGGATATAGAGTACTGCAGATGGTTACAGAAAGGCAGTCTCACTTGAAAGGGTTTTTTCTAAAAATTCAAGATGAAAATGAGGTTTTTTAATTGAAGGAGAAGAGATTCAGAGGAAAGGAGAAAGAACAAGATAAACAGGTTTTATTTCACATGCTTTTGCTATCTGCTAATGCATAAAATCTTTTCTACAGGCAGGCTAACAGAGGACTTAATTCAAAACTAACTAATTGACAAATTCTGATATCCTTCTATACATAGCACATAAAGTACAGGCCTTATCACTTTGTTATTTTTTTTCATTTTTGATCCTTCATCCTACCAACAATGTGGGATTATATGGCAAAGCTGCATGGACATCACCAAGGGAGCACTGGGCCACAGACTCAGAAGCCTATGGAACAGTTGAACAGTTGCAGTAAGTTTAACTGCATGCATATTTGTAAATATTGATCTTGATCTTGATTCAAACACACCTAAAAATGACCAATCAGCTCTTGCAGCCTCATCCACTGACTAGACTTCCAGTTGCAAATGCCGAGACCCCAGCTCACCCCTAGTCCCCTAGACATGCACTTAATGAATTAACTCAGCACATCAATAAATTAAGAGACTAAACAGCTTGTCAGAAAAGAATCAAACAAACAAACAAACAAAAAAATCAAATAAATAGCATTGATTGCAACTCAGATGTATTTGCCTTTTGGAATGAATGAAATTGCAGTGTTTACTGCATGTTTAAGATGGGAAGTTGATTTGAGGTTATAAAATTGAAGAAAAACCTCAAATGCTGCACTGTGTCAAAGACTGCAACCATATTGTCCTGCTCTAGGGATAGGTTTCTGAATAGGACTAGGAAGTTTTGAAAAACTTTCTTCTGGCTTCCATAAAAAATTGCGCTCCTAAACCCAGATGAACCAAAAACTACACTCTACATTCTTAAGAGCAGCCAGTCCTTCCATTTATTGCAGAGCACTTTTAAAAAACATTCCCTCCATCTAGACAAGATCAAAAATTATGTTGCTTGTTGCTGTAATGTAAAGTTAAATCATAATGCTAATTTCACGTCATGTTACAGGAATGATTGATATAAATAAATCTGTAGCTGCTTGATAAGAAATATACAAACACATCCCTTCTCTTTTAGAAAAGTTCATACAAGCCAAAGCCAAGCCTCTCATGTTTTTTATCAGATCATTCCTCATTTTGATTATTTTCCCACGACTTAGTGCATTTTTTAATAAAAAGATAAAGTCTTTTTATAGGATAGACTTCTCCTTGCACAGTTAATAATCAAGAAATCTCAGGTCTTCTTTCAAAATATTTGATATCAGACTTGATACATCAACAAATATGAAATAGAGCAACAGAAAAAGATTAACTTGTGTCAAACATCAATGTCTCTGCTTCTAAATTATTCTCATTTATAGCATAGCAGCACTTAAGAGCCTCCCACATGACCCCTTGCACTAGACTCTCCCTACAGATCCGCCTAGGAAGGTGCTGTCTGGAAGATTTCAGACTCAGAAACTCTGATCTGCCAGTGACCTGTACACCAAGAACCTGTATCTGCAGATCTGTGAGGAACAGAATCTTCCAATTCAGAGATGAAGAAGACTGGAAGGAATCAATGTCTGTTTATCTGGATGTCAAAACTTCCTGGAGTGGCAACACTAGATGCTAAACAATGTTTTGGTTGGGGTGTAATGCCTGCAATTTTAGGTTCTAATGCCATCTTCACCTCTGGATGATTAGAAAAAGACTAACCAAACACTGCCCATTATTCTGTTGTAGGATGAGTTTCCCTCAGAGCCAGATACTGTCAAATTCAGAAGACAGAAACAAATCAACACAGAGAACCCCCTCAAAACTTGTTGCCTTTTGTGAACACAGACAGTTTTCAAATTAGTCCCTGAAAACTGAAACACAATACTTTTACGTAAGTATTTCTCTTTGAAGCTGGCTGGCATGGTTAATCGCGTGCCATTCTTTATCTATTTAAATGAAATAGAAGCAGTAGAAGACATGCAAAGGCACAGACAGTTATTCATGAATGTATCTGCCCCAGGAGTCCAGTTTTACTGGGTTCCCAACTGGCCATAGCATTCCCAGCTGTGCCAGAGTCTGAAATCACAGAGACGAGGTGTGCTTTCTTAAAATAGACATCAACCTCTACTCCAGAGAAGACTGTTATTCACTGCAGCTGTGGTTTGCTATGGGAATATTCCCTCCAAGGAGGAGAGTAAGTCTCTGAGGGAATAAGGCTACCTTGGCCAACTTCATAACAGAGCTGGCATAAAAAGCTTTTTAGGGGATGGACCATGTATAGGAGGAATTCTGACCTAAATAAGAGCATGCACCAGGAATTTGCAAGTGCTGTCTCCAAGGAGACAGCTACTGTCCTTGTGTAAAAGAAAACCTATAAATTATTTTGAGATTCCTGCCATCTTTCCTCTACCATGTCATGAGCCAGCACTCTGGGAGAGCATATAGCTTGAAACTCACCTTCCACATGCCATTTGTGCACCTACAGGTTTTATCCTCATGACCGGGGCAACTATGTCTTCTGATCAGACATGGAAGGGGAGGGACATGTTTACAGAGGGAATCACTTCTTTCTTTACTGAGATGAGTTGCTCAGTGCTGACTTGTTTTATTACTTTTAAATTACAATCAAGTACACTATAATTTGTCCATGCTTGACATCTGCTTTCACTAGCTCTCAGTATTTGCAAAAGCTTTTCAAGAAATGCAAGGGAAACACTTCCAAAAAACAAAGCTTTCACACCTCAGAATACATAATTAGAGCACAAAAGATTTAATGCTTTTTTAGGTTTTTCTCCTTGTTCAACTCATACTTCAGGTTTCTTAACATCTGTATAGCACTAAGACAGGTCTATGAAGCAATGCATCCCTTCTGTATCATACAAAGGTACATTTGCTGCTGTGGCAGTCTAGACCACTATTTCAAACATACTGTCATAGCCCAGTCCCACATGTCAGAAAAAATCCATGTTTTAAAACATCACTTTGGGGAAATACAGCACACCTTGCTTCTTAAAATGCAAAGCTGTTAGTAAGCCTGCTTTCTGTATAGAGGTGCCATTCACCACTTCTTTCCTAGTTTAGGAAGAGGCTATTCCCCTAAAAGAAGGGAAAAGGAGCACCTTGTACACCTTTTTTCTAGTGCTAGGAGAGAGGTAAACTGTTAACTGAACAGTCACACCTTCAGCAAAACCATCCAGTGGGATGCAGTGGATACACTGATTTACACCCAGCCGAGTGTGGTCGTTTACCCCTTGCCGTGCTGAGGGTTCTGAAGGACTGTATTTTCCTTTGGTTTATTTTTGTGTGTTTGTGCCAACACACAAACATGCTGCTTTGTGCTCATGTGAAAATTAATGCTGTAGCAATGTTGTCCCTTCTGAATGTACAATCAGAAGCACAGTGAAAGAAATTCATGGAGTTCAATCCTTGGAGCATTTTTGGATCAATAGTCCCTTTATTTATATTGTAGCTGCATTCCAATTTATCACTTACAAATATCCTCCATAATAAATAAGGGAAGGAAATGGAAATATTACAATGAAATTGTAATAATTCAATGCTCACTCTGTACATAATAAAGTTGCAGAGGGAATCTGTGTTTTTTTGGTTTCCACTAAGCATCAGCAACAACTGATGGTCTTAAGTTAATAAGCTAATATTTCATCCATGGATACCAGAGTGATAATGGCTAAATATGCCAGTCGAGGGAATGAGCACATGTGCAGCTATTTGCCTGACACAACTTCTGCTGTCATGGCCTATTAAAACCAGTTTACATGTGCATGTCGAATTTGATGAATATGTATGTGACCTCTTTCATAGCTATCACTCATTGGACTGTAGCCCTCATGGCAGAAAAAACAGCACCTCTCATTAAACACAGCTTGAGTTACAGTCATGTTATGTTAATATTCCTTCAGAACTTTAGGGGGTTTTCTTCTCCTTTTAATAAATCTTTAGACTAAAATAATTTAAAAGTATAATTAATAAAAACCCCAACCCTTTCCTATTTCTCTCCTCCTTCCCTTGGCGAATGTGCTTTGAAACTCTCCTCCTCTAGCAAAAGAGAAGGTAAATGAGTTTGTAGATGACATATTCAACTGACAGTAGCCAAATGCAACTTCTCTTATATAAGGTCTTGAATTGAATTAGGTATTTAAAAAAAGTCCAAAAACGACACTAAAACCAGATGAGATTTTTTTAGGTAAAAATGGGATTGTCTATCTTAAATATCATACTTGACCCAAATGTAAATGGTACTATGTATTGGAGTCTAAATATATGCAGTGAATGTCCATGTCAACTTGCAGTTATCTCACTTTTTCTGCACCTAGATGGAAAGAGAACTAGAATTCTGAACTACAATGCTACAGAAAGTGCTTTTCACCAAATTTCCTATAGAAATTGTAAAACGCCAAGAGGCAAAGGAAAGCATCCAAGATTTTGGTGTTTATGAGAATCCAAATGAACCTTTGAATCTTTTGAGGTTTCTTCACTGCTGTTTAAAAAGCATATATTATAGAGTAAAAGCAAGGATGCAGCCAGATTGTGCAGTGCATATATGGCAAATATTTACTCACACGAACATTTCCAGTCCATCTGCTCTGCAGATAAAGTAAATATTTCACAAACTGACACTTAATTTGGTAATACCAAACCAGAAAAGGCACATCCACATAGGCATTGGTACTTTGTAACACCCACAACAAAAGCCATATCCAACTCCCAGTGACCTGGGTTTGATACACCCAGTTGGAAGTAAAAAGAAGGTTTGTATCGCTACACAACAAACACAGAAATTAGTGCACTAATTTTTTCCTGTAACTGGAGGGGTCACGTCTCATTTGCAATGAGCTATCGTTTCTTGTGACTCATCTGGGTCCCTCACACCCAAATAGTTTGGGATTCTTTATCCAGGAACTAAAAAAATGGCCAAAATCTGTTTGCTTCACTGCTCAGATCCAACCCTTGACCTCAGCAGGGGCATGCCATGAGTAAGGTGAGAAGAATTCAGTAAGTGACTGAATTGCACTAAATATAGCACTAAATTGATGTGCTGGCATTAGATGCTTTTCGAACTGAAGTAGTGCATGAAAGAAAAACAGATTTTCAGCAGAACATTCCACTTCAGCAGAAAAAAAAAGAAGAAAATGATAAAAAAGTCCACCATGATAATTTCAACAGCATTTTAAAATATTCTAAAATAAACCTTTATAAAAACAGTCTAATTCTGATCTATGACATTTATGTCTAAATATTTATTTTGCAAATATCAAAACCTTTTAATTAAAGTAAAAATATTTCACTTGACTCATCAGGGTTTATTTTTAATTTGTTTTAACCTTGATTTTTGTATTTGATTTTTTTTTTTTTTTTTGTCACAACATCCAAGAAAAATGAAATTTTTCAATGCTCCCATATCAATTGGTAGGTGTTCTTTTGCAATTTTTACTCTGGAGCATATTTTGAAATTATTACCCTACTTTTTAAGTCACTCTGAAAGCAAACTTGGAATACTTAGAAAAGTTCCCAAAGGCAACAGTTTGGAAAGAAAAGAAAATTGACAAGAAAAAGGAGAGGAAAAAATCCAAGTCATTTCCATATTCAAGTTAGATTAGATAGTGAGACCTAATCTGACCCAGGAGAGACGTTTATATTAGCTGAAATTCCTACCCAAAAACCTTGAATGAAGAAGAGGAAGCCAATCAGCCAAGTTACATTTAGCAAACTTGATAATGGAGAGCTAAAATTTCTCATGAGAGTGGTGTTGTTGGTGCAGCCTCAAGGTATGGATAAAATGTCATTTATAAAACTTGATTTTCTTTTTCTCCTAACAGTTATATTTTTCTATAACAAAGAGCCAGCAACTCTAGCAATATAGACACATTAATTTTCAGCTTCTTTTCAATACTGCAACAGAATTGCTGATGCTGACAAAGGAACAATGAGTTTGAACAAACTCTTGCCACAGGGATAAGAAACACACTGAGGTAGGGAAGCACCGCTGGCTCTGCTGCCTGCCATGGATGAGGCAGATCCCACGCTGGGGACACCTATGCACCAGGTAATTCCTGTGCCTGAGTCAGAGTATGTGGTATAGAGCACCTATGGTATAGATGCTCCTCTTGCTCTCATATGCTCCCATTTGTGCTCTTCCACAGTAGGATTTGACCCAATCAGCCTGAGGATGGCCTGAGGATTCCAGGGCATCCTCCTAACTGAGCATAAGGATGAAACACTAATTTCCTATGTTTTGTTTTGTTTTCTTTGTAACAAAGATGTGGTGTTCCCACACCACATCTGTGCAGTACCCAGTTCCCACTGTATCCTTACCATCCTTTCCAGGCTTTTCTTACACATTTCTCCCTGGCATATCTGAATTGTCAATCTTTGCAACATGAACATGTTTTTGCCTCTTCTACCTGACCTAGAAAAACACAATGAAAACTAAAACCAAACAAAAAAAAGTCCAGAACAGTCAAAACATTTTACTCATATAATCCTATGGTTTTCAATTTTCCTATATTTTGGAAAATCGTCCTATTGCCCTGAGTAGCAGAGAACTTCAGGTTTGTGAGAAAGATCCTTCTTAACCCACCAGCCCTGAGATGCTGGCTTTCATTCACACCCACTTTCTGAAGGGAAGCCATGAACAATGCAAAAGCAGAACGAGGTAGCTGGTTGTGCTTTTCCACCCTACTAAAATAGCTTTTGCAGCAGCATGTCCAAAACAGCCCTTAAAATGCTTGTCCAGACATAGTCCTGCAATGCCTACTTTCACTTTCACGTCCCCTTTTGGACTGTCTGTGCTAAAATTGCTTGCATGCTCCAAGTTCAATTAGTGAACATCAGAGATGTAGATGGTTGTTGTATGCAAAGTGAGCTCATAAATTCCAATTTTTGCAGGTGCTAAGCATGCAAAAATGTCACACAAATTCTTCTAGAAATACGTCAAGAATAGAAGTGACACTGTAAAACAGCTAATAAAAAAAAAAAAAGAAACCAAATCCACAAACTTGACTGATTCAATGAAAGAACAGAAATAGATATGACATAACTTACGGGTTTGATTAGGAAAAATACTTCCAAGACACCAGAAATAGGTGACAAAAAATATCCACTCTAGCTCAGCCCAAGAACAGATAGACATGGAGAGCTTTCCACAGTTTGCTTCAAAGGTTAGAAAATGTCCATGTCAAATTACACGGCACTACATGCTTTCTGTATCAGCTCTTACTTAATAAAGAAATACTGAAATAAAACGTTCCTGTCGTATTCCCTTGTGGCCAAAGAGAAGTACAGAAGCATCTATTCTGAGTCTCTGAAATCAGATGCACACTTTCCTTTAAATGTACACTTTCTGGGTAAACATCAAGATAATTTAAATAAAACTAAATTTAATTCAATAAAAATCTTATCATTCTCATGTAGAATAAAACAAAGAAGAGTTTAAAAGATCCCCAGGGTAATCTTCTGGTACCCACAGTTATAGCCAAACATGCAATGTCTGCTAATAACTCTTATTTACATATATATTAAACACGTATAGCATTAGGAGATAAGTACATATTGATAGAGCCATGAAGTTTAGTGGTTTCTTTGAACACATATTTCTAAAGTAAGTACCTTACTTATGGCTTAATAGAAATTCTGGTTAATTTAGAGATTATGAATGAGATATATATTTCTAGGAGTTCCTGGGAAGTTAAATCTTTGAAAAAACAGAAAGGTGCTAGATGTGAATATGGGAGAAAAAGATTTTCAAGGGATAGAAAAAAATTGTGTTTCAAACTAGAAATGTACTCAGTCACTCACTAGGAAAAAGCTAATAAAGAATAAACCTGGAACTTCCAAATAGATGTTTTTCACCTCCCAAGAAAAAAAACGGGAAAACGTTTCTTTGGCCTCAGCCCCTTCCCACTACTTGATATGAAGCATGAAAAATCATTGAACTGGATTTCAGAAACCTGAGCTTTACACTGAAAGTGTAAATTAACACTGAAAGGAGAAGCAAAATTAGAATTTTAAGATTATATGTGGTCTGAGCTAAGACTTGGACTTGACAAGTGTGATTATATTTGCTGAAACAGACAAAGAGAAATCTTCTTGGTCCAAGAAAGTTCTAGAGGAAATTGTCTAAAAAGTATTTTTCAAAAAAGTTGGAACTTCACTTAGAACTGCAGATTTCAAAAGTTGCTGCATTCTATAGGGCTTACTAAGTGCTTTTAGAAATGCAGCCTTAAACAAAGGCATTTAGAATTCAAAAACACTTCCCTCTCAACCAAGGAACTTGGCACCACCAAATGCACTCTAAAAAGGCTTATAGCATATCATCTAGTACATAGGCATGGATCATGAGGAACTCTGAGAAACCAGGAGGACATCCAGAGCCTGGCCATGCTCCTGGGACAGTGACATCCTCCAGGGCTCCTGCATCCATCACCCAGCCCTGGGAGTCCCCGAGCTGCCTGCACCCCAGGATAATCCATGGTGGCCATCAAATGCGGAGCAGTGGCATTGAAATCATAGAATAATTAAGGCTGGAAAAGATCTTTAAGATCATCAAGTCCAGCTGTAGCTTAGCACCATTAGTACGTTCACCATTAAATCATGTCCTCAAGTGAGGATCTGCACATTTTTTAAACATTTCCAGAGATGGTGACTTCACCTGGGAAGCCTGTTCCAATGTTTTACAACCCTGTGTGCGAAAAAGAAATTCATAATAGCCAATCTAATACTCCCTTAGCGCAACTTGAGGCCATTTCCTCTCATTGTGTTACTTGTTACCTGGGAGAAGAGACTGACACCCACGACACTACAGCATCCTTTCAGGGAGTTGTAGATAGCAAGAAGGCTTCCCCTGAACCTCCTTTTCTCCAGGCTGAGCTTCCCCAGCTCCCTCTGCCGCTCCTCATAGGACTTGTGCTCCAGACCTTTCACCTGCTTCTTTCCCTTCTTTGGACTTGCTCCAGCACCTCAATGTCTTTCTCGTACTGAGGGGCACAAAAATTAGGCACCCTGGCCCCCCGTCATGGCCCCCCATTCTGCAGGCCCTTGTCTCATGGCCAAGTCTCAATGCTGGTGGCTCCCAGTGACTCATTTTCTATGAAAGTAAATTGCTACTTTGAGCCTTAGGAAACAGTAGCCAGCTTGCCACGTTAAAGAGTTTGGCGTTAGCGGCTCTGCCTTCTCCTTCATGTTAATTCAGAACGCGGTCCCCAGACTGCCCAAATAGCCTGCAGAATTGCTAGGCAACCCTTTGCACACATTTTGCCAGCATATATATTTGTGCTCTTTCTTTTTAATTTTATTTTCTTTTCCCCGGGACAGGGCTGTTCCCTTCTGCCCATGTTTCTCTCTGCACCACTTCAAATGAGATTAAGTTTAGGCAAAGAGGGGAGTCCGTGCTTGTGGCAGGACCATTGTGCATTAAGTGAGTTTATTTTGGTAGTGCTGTGTTCTGTCTCTAGTCACTGTCTTTTTACACATAATCAAAACATGAAGATTTATTATAGGGAGCACTAAAAATATGGCTTGAAAAGAACAAAAATAAAACCACAAACTTGCTTTACAGCTGTGGCCTTAGGAATGCAACTGGATTCAGTCTGTAATGGGGAGTGGCAAAGCTGTCAGGTTTCAAATATGACCTATCTGCTCAGGCTTTCAGAAGGAAAACTTTCTGGCTCCCAACATAGCCCATAGAAAAAGGAGACTCACAGGATGTTTCACAGCAGTGTGATACACAGGCCACCACATCTATAAGTTGGTCCCTAGCAGTAGGTCAGCAGTAACCACCTATGCTGCTAGATATTTCATTATAAGATTCAATACACATTCCATGTGTATCTCTTGAAAATCCATCATCGAGAATCAAGAAACTTCAAAAGGAAAAAAAAAAAAAAAAAAAGAACAACAAAAACCCCTAAGGCAAAATTTTTGTTTCTTCATTTTAAATATATTATAACCCTGATGGTTGGGGGGGGGAAATACTACACCCTAAAAAAAGGATAGCCCCCAGCCAGAACACACATGAAAAGATAACCAGGAAAAAATGCTGTGTGAATTATTCTTGTAAGCTAACAAATGAATGCCTTCAAAGCCCGTTTCATGATATTTTGAGTGACTGAAACTGGGCAGCATGGCTGAGGCCCTCATCACTACACCTGGTATCAGAGACAATAAATCACCCTTAGTATCTCCGAGAATATGGGTCATTACTTTCTTTGGTGGATAGCTAGAGATCTGATATTCAAATGTCTGAAGAATGATTTTCAAAATCAACTCAAAGACAACTAGCTGCCTGTCAACCACACAACCTGTACACAAGGATTCTGGACAAATATTTCCCCATACAGTAACCTGGCCGGTGATGAGCACTCAAGGCTGACAGTAAGGGCATCTTCTGCATTCAAGACTCAGTGATAACATACAACCCAGGGATGCACCCCTCATTGTTTCCTTGGTGATCCAAATAAGTCAGCTGGATGCTATTCTAGCCCAACCTAAAAATTTCTGTAAGCTAACCTTAGGGAAGAGAGAAGCACACATGCTCTTCAGTGGTCAGCAATTGAACTGTACATCTATATTACACAGTGGAAATCACTGCAACTCTCTTGCCACCTCACAGTTAATCAGCATAAGCTGCACATCTAATTAATTTATCCTCAACTTCTAGCAACAGGAAGATCTGAATGAAGCCTTGCTGTGACTTTCAGCATGCAGTCAGTGATATGTGCTAGGCTGTTGGAGTACTCCATCCTGGATGGTTTTCCTAGACGAGCCTCTCCTTATTAGTTTAAACAGCAGTGATGAAAAATCAAAAAGAGAAAGGAGCTGAAACTCCTAAATTCCATTCCATGTACCTGACCACTTAGAAAGAGGCAGGTTTTCTCACTGACTGCAATTTAGATATTTGTGTATCTTGAATGAAAGAGAACAAGTTGTTCTTAAAATAAAATTTATGAATGACATCAGAATACAACTTAGTTTATTTTCTCTGTATATTGTAGCTATCCTTTCCCTCAATATATGCCTGTAAAGCAAGTGTAATGGAAGATGATGTGGGTAAAGCAGGGATAAAACAGTCTTGGTCAGCATTACATAGTAAGTCAGGTTTTTTTCTCTTGTTTCTTTGTTTTGTGCTCTGCAACTGTGCCAAACCATTACACTCTAGAAAAATTTCCATTAAGATAGAAGTTGAAACCAAAAGGAAGCAAAATAAGGTTTGAGAGGTATTCGGAGCTTTTACTCACAGATGTCATAGCCTTATATTGCAATGCATTTGCTCCCTTTGATAGAACATATGTGCTCCAAGAGACAGTTTTCAGATACATACAGCATACATTTCCATTTTTTAATAACTATTTCATAACTTTCAGAAAATGTTGGTCTGGCTTTTTATGGACACTTCTCAAAGAAGATAAAAAAAGTGTTCATCAATTTGGCATGGGGAATTCCAAGTGTCCACACATTCTGTTCTACATATGTAATACCAACAGCATCTTTCCTATCTTTAAACCCTGGAGGGAGACATAAGCTCCACAAAACACAGGAGAAAATCCTGACTGGTTTGGATTATAGATTTCAGTCCTAATTTGCTCCTTTATTTTGTCAAGGCAAGCTAACTCATTATATAAGCTGGCCTTTCACATCTTGACAGCACAGCTGACTTCTTTCAGAGTTTTTTAAACTCACACAAAAGTTATTTGGAATGTGTTTACCCTAGGCCTTCAGGCTCAGATGCATCCTTAAACTGGGAAAGGAAGCAGAGCTGGTTTCCTGTAGGCACATGTGCACAGAGAGATGGCTGAGGGCTCCCCAGTGTGAGGGAAGGTGCTTCCACTACTTTCCTCACTGGTCTTTCCACAGTATGGCTGGGCTATTCAGCCTAAGAGCATTCAAAAAAAAAAAGCATCTGTTGCAATTTCTCTCTCTCCGTCACCAGACATTGCAGTACTGGTCCTGGTGCAGTCCCATACTTTTGAAAGCCTACAGCTGACATAGGCTATATAAGAAATTCCAGGATTCTCTTTCTCCTTGTGGAAAGGTCCCAAAAAAACTTGATCAATTAAGAAGTCCTTCTTTTAAAATATGAAGGCCTGGGGTTTGCACACAGTGATAATGTAATGCCTACTTTTTATGTAAGGAGTTAACATTCATGGAAGACCAACATACCTCCATGTAACCGTATACCCCCTTTTTCACAGAGAATGAAAGGGGGTGTAAGCAACATCCCGGGCATCCAGCCTAAAAGATGCACAATAAAGCTATCACCAGTTTTTTGCTCCCCTTGAAACTGCTGAGTTGCCCTAACTATAGGACTAAAAATGGGAACTGCCCTCTCAGGCTGGGATTTTTTGTGTGTTAATAATAAAGAAGGCAGCATTGCTGTAAATAATAAGCTAATACTTCTAATGAATTTACACTGAACTTCATCATTTCTGAGATGAAGAATCTGTCAGCATTAACATAAGGCAAGTCTGAAGATGGTCTAGTCTACCAGACCTGGTCAAAGCAGAATCAGCTACAGCAGGTTGCTCAGGACCATGTACAGTCAGGTTTTAAAAAGTTTCAAGGATGAAGATGCTATTAGCTCAGGGAAAGGGAAAAACAAAAAGCATTTCCTAGCTTTTCCTAACATTTAACAGATTTTTTTTGTGTTCAGTTTGTGCCCATTACATCTTATCCCTTCACTGGGCACCACTGAAAAGACCCTGACTCTGGTTTCTTTACTTCCCCCCAACTGGTATTAATACACATAGGTAGGATTCTCCCCGAGCCTTCTGTAGGATGAACAGTCCCAACTCTCTCAACCTCTTTTCATATGAGAGGTGCTCCAGTCCCCCCTGTCATCTTTGTGGTCCTTCTTTGGACTTGCTCCAGTAAACCTGTATTTCTCATAAAAAGGAGGCCAAAATTAGTTCACTATCATGAAAGGATACTGTGTGATGCCTTATTGCCCCTAAAGGCAAGCTTTCAAGCTTCATGGAATACACATGCATTAAATGTTGTTTAAAGAGAATAAGTAGATCAGAAGAGGTATTTGGAGAAGCAGAAATTCCCTGGCACTTGCTAAAGTGTCTCCTTGTTCTTTCAATCCACTCCTGAAAACATGATTATTTTTGGCCAGTTTTATTGTCTTAAATGACTCCTTTCTCCTTATTTATTTAGTTAGTTTTTAAGTAATGAAAAATCCTCTTCCTTTTACCCTTCAGTGTGTTGCCCTGAAAGTTGCTTCTGCTATAGAAAATTGTGGGGTTTTAATTTAAATGTACATTTCCACCACCATATATTGGCACAGTGGCTTTTCCCTCAGCTGCTGCAGAACCATAGTTCAGGCATTATAAAACCATAGTCAAAAGAAAAAACAAATTATTACTGAATAAATCTTTGCTATTTTGGCAGTACTGTTTTGAATTAATTTTTCTCTTTAATGCTTAATTTTCTGGAGTATTTAAATTTTTTTTCTTTGAATATTGTTTGAACTGCAAGCATTTCTGACAAAACTGAGGAGGTAAGCCTGTGGAGTTGACATGTTTTAGCTTCTTCTGTTGCTGTGGTTTAACCCAGCAGGCAGCTAAACACCACACAGCCACTCTCCCATGGCAGGATGGGGAAAAGAATCACAAAAAAGGTAAAATTCATAGGCTGAGATAAACACAGTTTAATAGGATATAAAAGGCAGAGAAATTAGGAATAAATAAAAATAAGGTAATAATGATAAAGGAATATACAAAAGAAATTATGCACAACACAATCGCTCAGCAGCCAGCCAGTCCCTGAGCAGTAGCCACCTACCCCAGACAACTGGCCCCAGCTTTTTTGTTTAGCCTGACATTATATGGTATGAAATAGCCCTTTGGCCATGCTGGGTCAGACGTCCTCGCTGTGCCCACTCCAAGTTTCTTGTGCACCCCACCCAACTCGCTGGCCAGGCAGTAGGACGAGCCTCATTTAGTGTAAGCATTGCTCAGCAACTACTAAAACATAAGGGTGTTATCAAGATTCTTATCCTAAATCCAAAACACAGCACTAGAGGAAAAGAAATACCTGTCCCAAAAAAACCAGGACATCTATTCAATGAAAAACTATAAATTCTCCACTGTAACCTCAAAAATTCTGTGCTTAAGTACCTTACTTGATGAAATCTTGACCACAGTCTTAATTAAAAAAAAACATATAAATGGAGCTTTTCTGCCACAAGAGAAATAAAGACCCAGAGAAAAGAGTGTGTTTTCCTTTCTTCCTTGAATATTTCTTTTTAATCTAGTTTGAATATTTTTGCAACAGATTTGCAGATAATTTTCAATTAAAATAATAAGATATTTGATTTCTAAAGTTTAAGGTTCATGCAAGGAAAAAAAAGGATTTCATGCAAACTATGTTTGAAGTATTCTGCTATCAGGAGAGTTTTATTTCAGTATCTTTGAAGAGCTACATTGCAGTTCTAGATTCCTCAAAATGCCAATTCTGTTTTTATCCCTTTCATCAATACTTCTACTGAATAGATAAAGAATGTAATCTACAATGTTAATAAGTTCATTAAAATAAACAAAATAAAATGCATTGTCTATTCTCTCCTAAGAAGACCGGTGTTCTATGAAACAGGGATCAAACACCTTGTCATATGATTCTCAGGAAGAACAAATATACAATTAAGAGGTGGACTATTTGGTAATCTCTCTGCCTTGCTGAGCCCACAATACACATTTCAAACTGATCAAATGTCAAGTCAGATAGCCAGAAACAAAACTGAATTGATGGAAATGATTCTGTTCTTGTAACTGGTACTTAGAAGTCACTGAGAATAATCATTGCGGGAGACTTTGCTGGAAAAAAATTGATAGTTAGTGTAATCTGTTGCTAAACAAATATGAATTGCAAGAGGGCATAGAGGAAAACAATGCAACTCCATCCTTGATTATGGTGGAGGACCTATTGTACATATACATTTGGTACTTATACTTTGGAAGGATGTTGAATAATCAGAGAGAATTCAGAGCCACACGAATGAACAAAAAAATGGAAAATATGCCTGGAAGTGAGAGACTCCTGGTGCTCAATCTATTAGCTTAATGAAGAAAAGGTTAAAGGATAATTTATTAGTCTATAAGTGTCTATTATCAAAGGGAATGAAAATTGATAATTGATGACTCTTCAATCTAGCTGACAAAGGCTTAACAAGATTCAATAGCTTGAAGTTCAAATTAGACAAATTAAGGTCCAGAACATGGAGCACTTCCTATTTCTTCTTTTTCTTTACAGGGAAGACAACCGATTAAAGGTTGCAATTGGTGCTCCATCACTGAAAACTTATAAATCAAATTCTTGTCAACAAAGTCATAAAGGGTGTCTGAAAGTAAGTCACAAGTGCTGGACTTCAAGGAAGCTTTAGGGAATGGCTTGAGTGATGTTACATAGGCCATTAGCTTGCAAAGGTCCCTTCTATTTGTAAAATCCTAGTAATTGCTCTACCTCATCAGAGTTACATAGACCACATTTTTTTCCTAGCTGAACATATAATCCTGTATCAGAGTGCAATAAATGTTTCAAGCCTTCCTTCACCATCAGCCAAAAGAACAGTGGAGGAAAAAAAGGCAAGGAACTGTTATTTCCAAAAACAGCAACTTGCAAGTGAAAGAGTGTGATACAAATCACCAGAGTTGTTAACTATTTTTATTGAATAGTTACGAAACAGAATAAATTAGAAGGCAAAGTTCAGGCTCTTCTTGGAATAAGTAGCTGTATAACCCTTCTGATGCTGGAGTAGAGTCTTTGCTTCAGCTTAAGAGTTAGATAGTCATTACATTTCCCTACAGGCTACCTTTCCAAGGAAAACACATTTTCTGTGCACTGCAGTCTTTGACAATAGGATTAAGTATTACTGGCAGACAATACCACTTAAAACGTTAGCTGCATCAACCTCTATGATGACTGAAAGAGCTATTAGTCTGCAGTAACAGGAGGCCAAAAAAAAATCCTTTATGACCCTTGATAGGGGAAAAAAATACCTAGAAGGCAATATACCTCATCTAGACAGAAAATGTACATGAAAAATGGTTACAACAAGATTATTTACATTCTTTAGTCATTAGGGATAAAGTGGATGCTTACTGACCCATCTTTCTAAACAACAAATTGAAAATCCTCTGTGATAAAATCGCTCTGCATTGTGATTTCCAGTTCTGTCAGATACTTCAGAAAAATGGCATTCACTTAGCATATCTATCTACTCAGTAACTGATTTGTGGTCTTTGCAATTTAGATACTCAGCCTCTCTTTCAACTCTGCACGTCTATTACATTTGCTACAAATTGTATTAAGTGAGCGTGTTCTCCTGGAGAGCGGAACTGCAGCCTGGAGGGCCGGGAAATCCAGGGAGATTGTGTTTCTCCACCCAAATGGTTCAAAAGAAGGCTGGCCTAGTTGAACATGGAACTGCTCAGCCTGGGGTTTGCTGCTGTGGCAGAGGCTCTGAAGAGGCTGTGAAAGGTACAGTATATACACATCTTAGGTTCACAGAGTGCTATTCTGCCATAGCACTTCAGGAAAGGAGGCCAAATTTTTTGGAGAGCATGTTACAGCAAAAAAGAATATAAAATGCCTCTATTTTGTACAGAAGGATAAGAAAAGCAAAGATTTGGGTACCCACACAGAAAGAACCTATGAACTAAACTAACACTAGACTGAGCCTATCTTACACTATTTACCCTGAATTCCACAGAAAACACATCCTCTGTAATGTGCCATATTCCAGTAGGGCCTCTGGTTAAAAAATTCTTGCCCTGCATTTTCCCTTTACCAACACAAACATGATACTTGTTTCTCAGAGTAAACACCTTAGAAAGACAAAGCCATAAATCAAATCTGTACAGTTCTCCTGACCGATGCTTATGTTATTATGTCATCCTACCCAGAAGCAACATAATTGTACATAATGTGAAGCAGATCAACTTCTGTAATCTTCTATAAGTAAAAAAAAAAAAAAAAAAGAAAGAAAAGGAAGAGGTTACTGTCTTCTGAATCTATCCTGAAGAATTTAGTAATCTGTAACACAGAAGATCAAAATCAGTCTATATCCTGACAACATTTATGCAGAGGTCACTTAGAATATGTGATGGTTAAAGCACACATGCTACCTGATATCAGCTGTTCAACCTATGGGAACGAATACTGTGAAAAATATCAGTGCAAAGGAGGAGGGAAGAAGAGGGTCATTAGTGCAAGATGCTTGAAACATCAAGATGCAATGAGCAGGACAGAGCTGCTGATGAGAACACTCAGGGGATGCAGTATGAAGATCTCTGGACTGAGCAAAGTGTCGTGGTCAGGGAAGGATAATAAAAAGACTGGAACATACACCATCTGGTATAACAGAAGGGAGGATGGGAAACATCAACAGGGAGTTATATTTGCTAGGGAAAGCCAGACGGTGAAAGCATTGATTAAGATTATTTTGTCAATTAGGTGGTACACTTTGATTTATGTGCTGGGGAAAGAGGAGCATTTACTATGCAAAGGTTGTGCCGCCCACGCAGCTGAAGTGGGATCGGACCCAGGGAGGCGGGGGGCTTTAGTGATTCCCTGGTAGAGTTGAAGGGAAGGGTCACATGGAAACAGGGCTCACTTGTGGATTTGGAAGGTTACACATTCCAGTGTGAAAAAAAGATGTGAACATTTTTGACAATGATGCAATTCACCTCGTCCTAAAGTAGGCAAGTGGCATGTAGAGGGAGACCAAGGCACAGGGGAAAAGAGCTGCAACAAGAGAAAATAATTTTGAAAATAACTGGTTGAGAAAAATATATATATATTTATATCACCATATATATATTCATACCCATCCAGGGACAAATCAACAAGTGATGTAACACTTTTAAGCTGCATTGAAAACAAATTATACAATTTTGTTTGCTCAGAGAGCTGGGCTGTTTCTGGGACAGAAAGATTAGGCTCAGATTAGAGTCAATCCCAGCTTCTGAAGTCCTCAATGACAAAGCACATCAGGGGCAGTGCAAAGGGCATGCAATAATATAGCTTATCAGATAAATTTAGTACCCACCTGAAAGGTGGCACCTTGGGTGGATAGGAAGCCAAGAAATAAGCCAAGGATTTAAGGGAAAGGCTTGCACAGCAAGTATTATTGGTATCAGTCAATCAGTGGGTAAGACAGGAACAATATGACATCAGCAGCAATGCACAGCCAGTGAATCAGCAGAGGGAAAAGAAGGTGAGCAGTAGGTGAGAAAAAAAAAAAAAGAAGTCAGGTTTCCTGAAATAAGTCCCTGAAAATGTTTCTGTCACACTGACTCTAGAAGGATGAGCAGTACAGCAGATTTTGCAAAACCCCAGTGGCACAGCACTGCTCATTTCCCTAACACTGGAACTGCAGAAAAAAACCCTGAACCTAGTCTGAGTGCTGGAAAACACTGGAGAGAAAGCAAACAAGCCTTTAGTTGTTGTTTAGGTAAAAAAGAAAAAAAAAATACCACAACACTTTTCATGCTAAGCTCGGAGGGTTTTCTCCCCCCTCAAGACATAGGAAGTGTTTTATACTACATCAGAAACACTATTTAAGGAAAATCCTGTTTTCCTGCAGGTGAAGTGTCACAAAGTGAAAAATGGCAAATTCCCACAGATTTATCCACGAGTAAACACACACACATTCCTTCACAGCTCACAAATCTCATCAGCAAGTGTTGACCAACCTCCAGTTACTCTAGATAAGCTGCATACAGGTTAAGTTAGACACAGGTAGGTTAAACAGAGTGCAAGAGGGAGGGACATCCAATAACACAGCAGCATGGACAGGTATAAATTCACTTCCTGTTCCCTTTGAACTATCTGAATGGGAACAGCCCTAAATATTACAAGTATTACATTTCACTATTCAATAAAGTTGTGCTGAATAGAATTATCACCTTGAAATTACAGGGTAAAACTCCCTATACAAAAACAGATTAAAGACAAATTAGACTGTGGGCCAGGTCACTATGATTGTTAATTAGTGATAATGGAAATACAATTAGCATAATGAGTTCCAATTACTGTATATGGAGAAATATGAGCATACTGCTTTCATAAATCTTGGTTCCAGGAAAAATAAAATGCATCTGGTTTAACAAAGCATGCCCTTCTTCTTTGCAAAAAGCTTCCTGGTAAATATATTTTTATGAAGCTAAACCCTTCTTTTGATGGGTTGTGATTTGGAAAAAAAAAAAAAGAAAGCGACAGAATGGATTTACCCTGTCTGATAGCTGAACAGTTTTGTATTAGCTTGGCTTCTGTTTTAAGCTTCCTAGAAAATCTTACCATCTGTTTCTTCAGTCCTGGGTTAAACAACAAAAGACAAAAATCATAGACCATTACATCAAATGCACTTATTGTCTTTGAAATATCTAGGGTTTTTCCCCCTTCCCTTTTTCTCCTTCTGATAAGCTGTAAAATTGGAAAGCCAATTATATTCTGATATTTACACAATTAGAAATGGCTCTTCAAAACCTCACTGAAAAACCAGTTGATGAAAGACAACAGGTTTACAATAAACAATCACAGCATGTCCGATGGTTACTTCATGAAGAATCATTTTATTTATTTTCATAGTAGTATGACACCTTTGCAAGGATAGGCAAAATCATGCTGGATTTAGTGTATTATTCACTGGTGAGTTAAAAAAGGGGGGATTAAAATTATGAATTTACAGATTCTGTGGACTGAAGTGCTAATGGAAATGAAGGCTTAATGAAGCCCTACAGACGTGCAAGCTTGACTCCATGCCTCTATTTAACAAGCTGGTGTTAACTATACTGTTTGATAGCCAATTATGAAGCTGCTCACTGTTTCCATGTGTTAAAGTGGATTCTGGGCAAGAATTCAAGAACAGGAAAAATTCCAGCTGCATACAAGGATTAGATGTTAGCAATACTACATCTTCTCCCTTTGAAAAGATTCTCCAGCCTTCTTATTATAGGGCAATCAGGCAAAAAGCTGTGTAAGACCCAAAAGTCATGGACAGATAAAGCTGATGGGGCATGAGTTGTCCAGATAGTCACTCTGAGCCTCTGAAATATTGGGGAGTGTTCATCAAGAAAACTTTAAAAACATGTAAATGGGAAAGGATAGTGGAAGGAGAAAGAGAACTGCTTTAAAGACAGCATCCTTGATATCTGCTAAGCTGCAGACAGAGCAGACTGCATGCATTTCCATTATGTCAACAACGTGATAATTACCTCTAAGTGTAAACGAACTCTTCTCTCACATCAGCCATGACGCTTTGCAGCTACAGGAGAGAACTAACTCAAAACATACCTTTATCGACAGTCTCACATGAAAGCACCCCAGTATCAGGTAACTTCAGTGTTGTCTCTGTCCCCTAAAAGTTAATGAGCCGTGTATTTTGGCACAACACACAAGGCAGAGGAGAGAGTAGGTAAGAACCTGTCCTGGACACTTGCTGAGATTGCCTCAGCTCTGCAGAGCATGAAGCCTTGTCCTGGTGATGGGAGCGCTACCTGGATGGGAGCATGAGGACCTATTTGCTTCGCAGATTGAGTATGCTCTGCACAGATAGCTCTAAGTAAGATTTGACTTTTCTGATTTTAGCCTTCTAAAAATAAACACCAAATACTTCAGAATGTTATGAATCCTGAGCTTCCCAAGGATACTGATGGCTCATATGAATGATGTCACCTCAGCACTACAGTGCTTTCAGGATGTTAAAGACCTAGAAAAGTACAGGGAGCAAGTGAGTTAGAACAGGCTTACAGCTTAGGGAAGTGGCCTGTGGAAGAAATAATGAGTGAACACATCACTAAAGATTGTATCTTGACACATATGCACAAGAAGGCTGAATTCAATGTGTATCAAGGCAATCATGAATCTCACATTACCTCACTTTGCAACCTTAGAAAAGGCCTTTAAGGGTTGTTGCGTGCTTGGTTATTTTCATCTGTGAAATGAAGATATCAAACAAGATCATTCTGATAGGCACTGTATCTAGGCACAATAAAAGGCATTCTCAGTGATAACAAGACTTACAAGACAAGTCGATGAGTCAGACCAAGGGAGAAAGAGAGAGGGAGACAGTTGCAAGACACAGAAAATACCTTTCCTATGAGCATACACAGGTCCCAGCACATTAACTGACCACAGGCTTTGCTCACTGACATGCTCTAAGTCAATGAAAAGGGTTTATTTGGAGCATATAAATGCAATCTTGCTGGTTAGAGAAGACACTATTCTGCACCTTTTCCTGGTAATGATAACCCCTTGGTGGAAGGGAAAGGTGTAGAGGGACATCTGACCCTGTGCCAGCTGGAGCTGTCAGGCAGACACCAGCAGAGCCCACTCACGCCCATGTAAACCAAATGCATCTCCACGTTATTTTGGATTTACAGCATCATCCCTCAGAGTGCAGGCAAGTGTTTCCACAAATGAATGATCTCAATCAGAAAACCAGTCTTGTGGCAAGGGATACATATGGCCATCACTCCCAAGAACAGCTGTCAAGCACTAGCCCTGCCCACTTCCCACTGTGTAACGTCCGTGGTTGCTCAGTCAAGCGAATGACCTTATAAGCCCACACAGGTCCAATCTGAACTGAAAATTATTAGCAAAAACTTGTTTTCCTTATGACTTCACAGTCTAACAGAGAAATTATACACTTGGATGGCAAGTGAGTCTAAACAGCTTTTGTTACAGTTCTTCTGAGTATAAAATTTCTCTACATGGAAATAAAAAAGCTCATTGGAAAGATGAGTAGTAGACCCCCACTCTCTCTATCCAAAGCATGCTGTTCAATTTAGCATGTGCTTCACTGAATAAATAACACTCCCAGCCATGATGCTCCCCCTCCAATACGCTTAAGTATTGATAGATTGTATCGCTCTATACTAAGTCTGTCTGGAACTTGTGACATTTGCCCAGTGAATTGGTAAATGAACTTGGAATATTTGACCCATGCAGCTGAGATTACACCTTATTTAGCCTGAATGGACAAGATCCTTTGTTGTACCCAAAAAACCTGACAGATAAGTCTAACCTTTTCATCCAGCTCGTCTGGGTATTAAGCTACGAGGAAAGCAGCACTCCTTGATGATTATACTGAGTCTCAAATCTCTTCTGCATATACATGTATAACTATGTACTCTGTGGGAATCTGTGACACAGGCAAGTCAGCAACTGAAGGACCTTCTCCCAGACTGCTTCCTGATTTATGTAGACCTGTCAAGAGTGACTGATACAAGTGAAATAAATCTGTTGAGGACTTAAAAGACATGAAACTTGACAGACATTCAAAGTAAGTCAGATACAGCTATTTCATGTTTTATCTCTTCCTGTGCTATGTCTCTAAAATGAGATTAGCTGACATGGTCAAGGGGCAGAGTGAAGGATAAGTGGGCACAGGATTTGGACAGTCTCCTAGGAGGGGTCTCATACCCCCTACCTCTGATTCTCTTCTCCAGCAATACATTTTGCACTATGCTTTGATCTTGGCTGACATTTTAAACTTGGTAACATTCTCCAAGACAATCTCAAGGCTGTAAAATTACATTACTCAATTCAAGAAATACCTCTTAGCAATTGTCCTACTCTGAGGTTTTGAGATATGTTTTTGTACCTCAACAGAGCAATTGTGATGTTGTTAATCAAGCTTAAACGCAAGCCTAGACATTGATTACCAGGCCCATCTTAGTTGCTGAATGTAGAGGGTTTGCTGGAAAAATACTAAAAGTATACTCACAAAACATTTGTGGGATCTCCTACACTGAAGGGGAATATCCAGTCAGTACCAGGGAGGCACCTGCAGAAAATTTCTAAAACAAGTCTTCAGGACTTTCACAATTTTCCAGTAACCTTATTTTTCATCTCTCTCCCAGTTATACATGAATCATATCTCAAATCTATCCTGTCCCAAGCAAAACATGAGAAAAAAACATGTTCCATGACTCAGAGTACTAAAAGACAAGTTTTGCTATCTTCCATTGAGAAGTTTGTGGTACCTAGGTTTTTTCTATTAAAAATTAGAGTTAAGGGCTCTGAATTAGGAATCACTCTTGCACACCAAACTATTCTGCAAGAAAAACTAACATCTCACTCTTTGAGTTGGCAATACTCAACCCTCCCAGGCTATGCCATCCACAAGGGCTTGGGGAGGTGAAAGAGGCAGCCAGAAGAGCAGTGTGACAGCAGGCTACAGCAGCACAATACAGCTAGTGAGTGTCAACAGTTCTATCACATCATTAACTTGGCTATAGCAATCATCAGCAATATCTTTCATTTGTAATAATCCATCTGGGCTATAAATGATCCATAATGTGGTTGAATTAGCACCACATTGAGCAACCGACTTCCTGGGCTTAGTATGTTATATTTCAATATTAATACTGTCCTCTGACTTCGTGGAGATTCTGTATTCATCAGACCTTGTTGGTACCAGGAATGATCAAAGTGCTACAGATATTAGCTACCATTCCCAATAAGCCTGTTGGTGTATTAAAACATCACAACTGAAGTCCAAGTGGACTTACACATCCTGTAGCTACACAGGAGAGGATGTCAAAGGAAAAGTTATTCTCCTTTTTCACTAGTTTAATTTACTTTGTCCTTGTTCCCCATGAATCAGAAATCCACTTAGTGAAAGAGTATTTCCCAAAATAAAGCAGGGAGTATGATGAATTAATTCATCTTCCTATTCTTTTAAATATGATTTCATGTAAAAACCTTAGACTCATCACATAGGTTTGTGATTTTTTATTTTGAGGCCAGTGTAATGTTATACTGATGCAGCAGCAATGTGTGCATCCCTGTGCACATTTGATACATCCTGCCATGAAGTTTCCTTGTAAATTGTCTGCCAATAAAAAGAGTACTAGAGAAAATAATCTTGAGAGTTAGTGGCCTTGAATGTAGCCCCACAAAAATGACCACGGGTATTAAAAGGAAGCTGGCATGAACAAATTCGCAAATGGAAAGTAACCTCTTATAAAGTCTCAGCTACAAACCCAAGATTCCCTTTCTCCCATTTCTCTGTCCTTTTTTCAAGCTTTATTCTCCCTTTTCCTTTCTCAGAAGGGAGAAGATACTGAAGGAAAAAAACAGCTGCAGCAGCAAGACTAACAATCTATCTACATTCTACCCGGAGCCAGCTTCCCTTGCAGTGAGGGCATCACTGCTTTTCATAGAGAAGTGTAATTCCCTCTTCCAGGCATCAGAATCTTACCCCAGAACTGCTAGACTTGGCTGCAGATCCCATTTTTTTTCCTTCATTAATACAGCATATTTTTTATATCACAAGTATTGTTTATGTCAGTGGAACAGTCTCTTTATGTTTTGTTTCTCTGATGCTGTGGATGTACATCAAACATCATAATGAAAGAAGCCATCCATGAGGTGCACTGCACCATAGATAGATTATGTAAATATTTTTAACAATCTACCAAGCAAATAACCAATTTAAGAGAAATATAATTATCTTTAAATTCTATGTATTGTAAATGTTTGCTTTTAATCCTTTATGTAACCTTATTAAAAATTTCAAGATGGATACATTCTCCCACCGAATCTGACAAACATCTGGTTTACAATAGTCATGTGATGAAATTCCACCCAGAATCACATTTGCTCTTCAGTATGTTTTCTCCTACTATCATTCATAACACAGACCTTCTGTGTTTTGTCTGTGATACAAGACAGCACAAGGATATGTTTTTATTAGGAATAATGCACCATCATTTCCCTTATAGAATTTAAATCTGCCATCTATGTGTAGGTATAGTCAAATATATTGATAGCCTCCCTTGTGGGTTCTGCTGACACTTGGGTTTAATTGTAGTGAACTTTGAATTCCTATCTTAAGGTCAGTTATCAACTATTGATGGATTCTTCTTTTCTCCATTTAATGCTAAAGTATTCATACTAACCAAGATAGATGGGAATGCTGAAGAAATTTTTCAACGCCATGGCTGAGCAAGATACCTTTGCACTCTTCCTCTGTGGCAAACAGAGAGCCTTTTTCTACAAGTGGTGATCACTTATGCTCAGCTTAAAAAGAAAAACATAGCACAACAGTGCTCTGCTGACCCCTCGCCACTTTTTGTTCTGCCAGTACTATCTTCCTAGAAATAAAAGGTCCTATATGCTGCTATTAGGAGAAAAGCAAATAAAATTTCCTCAGGCACAACCTTGGATACCAACCTTGAAACCAAATAGGGTCAGAATGCAAAGGAGCAACCACAGCACCACGCACCACCCAGTCGGGCTGACAAACAACTCTGCTCCTTTGGGCTTCCCAGAAGGGAAAAGAGTGCCCCTCAGAGATTTATAAACACATACATAATAAATGGGAGGCTGAAGTTTAAACTGTTATGAAGCATTCTCTACTCCGCTTCCGAAGTCCTCTGTGATTTAAAGAGCTGACATTTACTGTGTGCAGGCCTATTATTCAGAATGACTGTTTGTGTACAGACAATATTTTAAACTGGCTTGCTATAGATGAAAAATTCTTATTAAGTCAGAAAAACAGTTTAAGTAGGTAACACTCTCCCAGTTTAGACTGCTATAAGTCTTACTGACCCACTGCAGGGAAGGCATGGGGCAGGTGAGCCTGTCAACACCATCTGCCACATTAGTGTGGGGAGATGGAGGTCCCAGCCCCACGGGTGCTCCTCCAACACACGTGTTGCACCAGCCGAGTGTCTCCTGACAAGAAAATGACATGAAGTGGTTTGGTGGCGCTGTCACACATTTAAACCTTCCTCTATCACACAAACTTTGACACTTGCTGGAGCCACAGAACGTCTGCCTCCCCTGGAGCCAGTGATGCAACTCACACTGATGTCCTCCGCAGTCATTAGAAGTGTCCAGACAACCAACACTTGGCACTAGCCAGGGCAAGCAAAGTCCTGAAACACCACCCTTTTCTCTCACCGTGTTGGAAGGTTTTCCACACTCAGCCTTCTCCAAAATGTTTAATTACACCACAGTCCAGTTGGCAGTCAGGCAGGATATACTCCTGAGGTATCCCCTCTGCACTGAGCCTTCTGCTGCAAGGAGCAGAAATCTCCCAGGAACCTCTAGGCTTTCCTCTCGCAAAACAAAATGACCAACCAGAACTCAAACATGTACATAGGAGTTTGATTTTACATTTTCATAATTCAAAATACTCCTAGCAGACTTGATATCTTATCTTTGTACAACATACCAGGGGAACTCAATCCACATTTCAATGCACATTTCAATGCAGTTTTCAAAGCACATCCACAAAGTTGAACTCTTCTTCAGTCAGCTCACCACTTGCACACCACCCAAACCTGAAAGCACAATCTTCTATATTCTATAGACATTTTGCAGGTGTATTTAGAACAGAGAAATTCACACATAACTGAGGAACAACAAAAACAGTGATATCTGTCTATATCACTCCTGACAAGACTGTCTATGTCTCTCCAGCAGGCAGATTACTCTGCACAAAAGACCCTATTTACATTATTTTATTGTCTTTATATTTGATAATAATGCATAGTTTAGAGAATATTTAATATGTAATACATAGATATGGCTAAATACAACTGGGCTTGGATTTTTCAGGTGGAATATATTGATCTGATCAGAAAATCAGCCTACTTGAAGTTTGTGCACTAAAATATAAACTTTAATCTTGATGCTTTCCATGAGGTATAAGCGTAGATTTAAATAGAGGTTTATAAAGAGGGGACTTTGACCCCAAACTTTACTTTCAGACTTCTACAATAGGATTTTTAGGGACAGAAAGTGTTACCATTATCCACTGACGTCAACTGAAAGAGAAAGGTATCACTGATCTGAAAAATCAGCACACAAGGGTACAAAATGGACACAGCTAACATGGACCCAAATACTGGAAGCAGGAAAATTCATCTCTGAACCAGCATTTGGCAGCAAGAGTGATACAAGGGACTTGTGTGCTGTACAAACAGCACCTCCACCACTTCAGCTGCTTGACCATCAGTCGCATTCCTTGCATGTTTTGACTCAATGTATCCACCATTCCCTTGGCCAAATCCTTGGCAAGGATTGGGTATTCTCATGGATCAAGGCCCATTCCCAACAGGCAGCCTCTGTGCAACCATCTTATTTTTGAAGGTAAAAGTTTGTAATAATATGCAAATAAGCAGCATTGTGTCCAATACTGACACAGAATGGTCCCTGCCATGTTTAATTTCCCAATATAAAGATATACATAGATGTATTTTGCTGAAGATGTTGGTATGACTTGGACAGAGCAGGAAAACCTATAGGAAAAGCAATATTATAACAAATTGCAACCCGCTTAATCCTCTTTTCTTTAATTTCTTGTACTGCAGAACAAAAGGCCAAGTGAAAACCCTAAGCTACCATTTTATAAAGCAACCACAGAAAAATTATTAACAATTAAAGCTGGGCAAAAATGACAGCCAAACTGCAAGTTCTAATATCTGTGAAAGGATTGAAATGACTAATCAGCAGCAGCTGATCAAGAAGCAATTTAATCGTAGCCAAAGCCCATAAAAAATCAGGATAGGCAAAAAGTAAAGAAAACCAGATAAATATTACAAGATTTATCCTTTTATATAAGAATTTCAAATTAGAAATGGAAAAATATTTGCTTTCTTCCCTTTATAAATGATACTTTGATATGCACCACTTTTAAATACTGTGTATGACATTAGTACTTCAAAATGGATTTAGTAGGTTTTAGTAGTTTGTACTGAGTAGATAATTTATGAGATCTTTTGGCTTCTCTAGTTTTAATAAAAGTGTGGAATATAATACTATTTGTGCATCAAGAAATAGTGGATTATCCAAGTGTTAGCAGCAATTCCTGTAAAACACATAGCTCTTAATCATCTGTTTCAGGCATTTTTCCTATTTGCAAAGTCTCCATCTGACGTTATTCTTTTTTCCTCAGTTAAGGCAGTTTTATTTAAAGCATAATACTGTACACGTAATTTGGACTTTCTTACTGATTTCTCTGAAGGCATTTTTTTTTTGAAAAGGAAGAAGAATGCATTTAAAGAACTGTCCTTCAAGCAAAGGTCCTCTAAAAAACAGATCTAAAAGATTCCAAACTAATATTCATTTAGTTTTTCTCTAGGTTCAAGGGGGTATATAAAAGTCCAGTGAAACCAATGGAAATAGTGCCATGTCAGTCCATGGAAATCAGGATCAGACCTCGGTCTTTTTTGCAGCAATGAAGTGAATAGCAAAGCTCCTAATGACTTCATCAGGACTTGGATTTAGTCCCGACAGGAAACACAGCCATAAAATCATAAATTCAGTAAGATGAAATTCCAAGTGAGTATATTTGGTCAAAGGAGGTGAGGACTGAAAATGCACAGAGAGAAAAAAGTCCAAACCCAACTGTCTACAGCTGTTAAAAAATGAGCTGGTGTCATGCTGGTAACCCTTTAAAATAATGGTCTAATCATTATTAATTCCTTCGATATTTAATGTAATAACATTAATCATGATGAACTCTTTTGGTATTAATGTGAATGTCAGACATACCTCTCCACATACACGCACATAATTTTGGGATTAGCTCTTTCCTATATAATTCTTTTTGTATCCCTCAAAAAGTGCTGAGGATAGTTGTTTTGTGACTTTGACACAACTGAGCACAAGCCCTACTTATGTACAACCATTTCCACTCAGGTTTGAGAGCATCTCTAAGTGCCTGGTAAGCAGTTCCAGCACCTAGAGGTGGGAGGCAGATTATGGAAGAGAAGCCATTTAGTACATTTAGTTTACATGAAACCCATGAAACCTCGGGTTGTTTATGTTGTTTGCTCTTATTTGCCACATGCTACAAGTGCTGATGACTGCTCCGAGCTGGACCTGCTCTAGATGTGAGATGACATCCTAATAATGAAGGTGACTGACTGTTAATGAGGAGAGGATCTGGACCACCAACAAGATTTTTTGGTCAAGAGAGACCACCGCCACTGCAGCTTGGTGGTTTGTAATAATCAGATAGAGAAAGTCTGAAGGCATCATCCAGTTGATGCTTCCAGAGAAGGTACTTTCTAAGCTGCCTACTGGCAATGCCCAAGATCTACAAAACCCATTAGATTCCCACTTACTTTTCTGGCAGACATAGAGAAAAGTAGTGATCTCAAATAGCAGGGTATGGAAGAGATGGCTATCCTATGGAAGCTAACTTTGACAAAATAGGTTGCACCCAAAATCCCCATAACCAATAAAATGTAATTAAACCTTCATTATTTGTAATTAATATGCATTTTCTATTGTATTGAAATTCCCAGTGTTTTATGCCAGTACAACTCATACAAATGCTTTCATACAGCCTTCCCAACCACTCGTAATAAATATGTCAATTTACTGTCTTTTGCTCATTTCTGAATAGCTTGGCATGCTGTTAGTTAAAATTCATTTTTTTTTTAAAGTACAATATCCATTTAGCTTCTATCCTCTGAACTTTATTCATTCATTATTAACACTGAAAGCCAAAGTGCATGAGAGAAGTTCAGTCCTATCGGCATTTCAGATGAAAGTGATGTCTCGGTGTATTAGCAGTACACTGCACTATCATACATAAAATGCTGCCCAGTCCTTCAACAAAGCAGCCGTATCCCAGTGCCTAATAGGATCACTTACTTCAAATGTGACACCACCTTCTTTGAAATATTTGTTTAGATTTCAAAAACATATGAAGGCTCTCAAACTCAAACAAAACCTCCAGCCTCCAGCCCAGGCTCTGATTCTAAAGAGCTTTCCATTCGATAAATCAGAGCCGGAATCCAGGATTTTTTTTTTTTTTTCTTGTGGCTTGGCTTTTTTTATTTTTGGGATAAAAATAAATGTCATCTGGTTCTGACTGCAGATAATGAATCATATTAAGAATTTTAAAAGCACTATTCTCTTTTTTGAGACCTAATTTCAGACCTATTAACACTTTAATATGAAACAGAAGCCCATCATTTCATTAGAAAAAGAATAAGGCCCCTCTTGTACCATATGTTTCTTCCTTTATAAAAAATCCTTTTGAAATCCTAGGTTGGGCAGCATCAGAGCAGAATGTAGATCTGGCACAAAGACAACATATAGGTGAGCAGACCTTGCATAAGGGAGATTAACTATTTCAAGCGAAATTACAGGTCTCTGGCAAACTGTCCTTCTCATTTCTTACAATAATAGATGATCCAATTTATAAAAATGAATGATTGCAAAAAAAAAAATCGTGGTGGGGGCAACAAAAAACATGTGAAATCCTGGCATGTCACCTCCACAAACTTACCTGTGATTACCTGAAGGACAAGCAGCTGCTTCTTACAAGTGCTTTTTGCCATGTTAGATATTTATTACATAAGGGAAAGAAAATTATAGCTGTCCCTTTCCAATATTTAGATTTTGAAAATGAAAATGTCTTTAAGACACGCAGAACATGAATGCAAGAGCTGGTGTGATAGCAGAGAACCTTACTGCACATAATTAACAGACACATAATGTCTGGTTACTAGTAATTTCCTTCTAGCTGAGTAAGGAAATAATTTAATCATGTTGATCAAATGAATCCCATGAGCCCAGTGCAACATTATGCTTTTTTTTTTCTCTTTCTAAATCTGCATTAACTGATAAGAGTCTACTTCGTGGAAATCATGGAACTCAACCTTGTTTAGATATCCTTAATTTTACCAAAAATATTGGCATGATTTTAGTAATTGGGTTAATCAAGCATTTCAGTAAAACCTTTTCTAATTCCTGGTGCTGACCTCAAGCAGCAGGGAGAAGGAAGAAAAAAATAACTTGGAGTGTTCTTTATTTGGAATAGAAGCAAAGCATTTTTTAAAATTGCATATTCCATGTTGCTCTGTTACAACAGAAGAAAGGTATTTCTATAAAGACATGCAAAAACCTAACAAGTAAGTCTCTTAAATACTTGAGTGTTAAGCAGCTAAGTGTAAATTACTATTATTCGCCTCCCCTCACTCCCAAAATATTGCCAGGTGTGACTCAGAAGTAGGCAAGTAGAATTTTCTTTTTCCCCTGTAAACTATCCTTTTATGTGATAATACATCATTTGCCTTGTCATTCCAGGGTTTCATAGTAAAATCTTTTGTGGGATTCTGCTATTGTTCTCTTTGAACTACTTAGAAAAAGCACTGAACTACCTTCTGTGCTATCTCAGGTAGTTTTCTGTAATGTGGTGATATAATTTAACACTTACCATAATACATTTTATCCATCTATTGTTTGCTAAATAATTCCTGCAATAACACTTTTATTCTTTCCATAACTCTTTAGGGTAATGCTGGAGGAATAATATTTTTACTGCAGTGATTGATGTTGGATTCTCCAGCATGAACAGACCCCACGAACACAGGTTATTGATAAGCATAAAAAAAAGCTGTATGAAAAGAATATCAGGGATCAAAGGGTTAATACCATTTTATGAGGTTGTAAAAATCTACCTCAAGAATCTTGTGTTAGCAATATTCTTTGTGTAAGATGTATGTTATTAAAACAAGTAGCAGCATCTGAATTAAAGTGACAGTATGATGGATGACTAGTGAAGTGGAATCAGAGTCGTTTGCAGCATTTTGGGCTAGATGTGGGAATTCTGCCTCAGAGGTAGGACGCTTGGCAGACGCATTGATTCCAGGCTGACGCATGTTCATAAATATGCCCCTAGAGAGGTGTGGCCTAGCAGAATTTACAAAATTATGTTCATGAATTATTTAACATTTATTTATGGATGCTATATTTACAACAGCATTTGCAAAGGCGAAAGGACTATAGCATACATAGTGAGCTTTAGATAATGCAAATGCTGCACAAGACAGAGACAGTTTGCATACTTCACAGAGAGGGTAAGTCTAGCAGAACTCGGTAAGTGATACGCCAGTGCTGTGGCTTTATACACCGCAGTCTGGTGCACCCCAGGGAGACTGACAATTCTGGGAAATACCTGACAAGCTGGTAGTTACGACCTCTGTAAAAGAGAACTCTTCAGAAAGAAATACCAAAGTGCTGATGGAGACTTCTGTGAGCAACAGACTCCAAGCCTGCCTCTGCAACCACTGCGTCTGAGAGCCTGCTCACAGATCAGGCAGTGAATAAGCTGTCCTTGATTGTTGTAGGGCCCCACTGATCTTGGTATCAGACCACTTGATATTATTTCTGCAACACTGGCAGTCATAGGCCTAAAATGCCAAAAGTTAGGCTGCATGGGAAAAATCCCAGCCTCTCCTGTCATGCATGTATATATCTCACGACCATTTATTATATGATCCAGTTCTCTCTCTCAATTAATGCCACAGATTTTTCTCTGCTCAGCACGTTTGGAAAGCACAAGATGAACCCATACTGCATGCAGTGAAATAAAGCTATAGCAAAAATTAAAGATGAAATGTCATGAAATAAAACAGAATCTCAAGGTAAAGCAGTATATCTCACCCTGGAAGGGAATACCCTTGAAGGAAGGGAAGTCTTTAATTTAGAACTGCACTGCTAGTTTACACTTTACCCTCTATTTACACTCTATTTTTCCATCGTGTCATTTCTTGGTCTTCAAAAGACATGATTTTACATTTAATTTTCACTACAGAGTACGTGAACAACACTTGCTTGTGGAAACATTCCATTTTGGTTTGTTTTCTTCTTTTCTACCTCTAAGTAGTTGGTTTTCAATGCTAGATTCCTGCAAAGAGCGAGGAGAGGTATCCATAGTGCCCCTGAAAGTGCTTTGAGCTGGGGATGTACACACATATAAACAGTCCCTCTGAGAGGGCTGATAACGGGGTTATTTCTTTGGAAAAATTTCTTCACTAGTACTTTCCTGAAACAAATGCTCTAGGAATACAGTTTTTCAGTATTTAACTTCTAACTTAAGGCCTTATGACAGTCATCCTGTCAATGGAATCCTCTGAAGAAAGATCGTTTTCATCCAGACATTTAGCAAAACTTCTTGGAGCCTGCAATTCCTCAACCTCCTGAGTCCCTAAAGTCCATATTGTCAGTATATGCTCCCCATCATCTAACAATCTTATTTTCTTTAGTTTAGTCCCACTATTTTTAATTCTGTGTCAAGGGGACACAGAGGAAAAATTATTCCCTTTCTCTGTGCAACCACCCTTTACAGATTTGATGCCTGTAATCATGCTCCCTTAGCCTTTAATACTCTACACAACCCTAGCATGTTCAGTCTGTCCTCAAAATGCCATATTTGGCAAACCTCTGAGCAGTCTTCTTGCTCCCTTTGCAACCTCTCCCACTTGGGCTCATTTTTCTCCTTATCACACCCGAACACAAGCACACCACCACAGAAAAAGTCTCACCAGTGCTTCACAAAGGAGATGACGACTGCCCTTCCTCATCTCAGTACGCACACCATCTTCCCTGCCTTGGACATGGTTGCTTTTTCCCCAAAAGCAGGTTTGTGTTCACCTACTAACCTGCTGAAGTCCTCTTCAATCCCTTCTTAAACAGGTGTTTCCTAGGTTGTGTTTGTCAGAGTATTCATTTCCAGCCATGCTCAGTGCTTGGCATTTGGTCTCACCAAATGCACTCTTCTGGCTCCAGGCTGTTTCTCCTGTTCATCAAAACAATTTTGAAATCTAGTCCCATTCAACAATCTGCCTGCAGACTCCCCCAGCTTGGTGTCACCTGCAAATTCAGTAATTTCAGTATCCACTTCATTATCCAAATCATTATTGAAAATGCGGAAAGGGTCCTGACTGAACTTAGTCAGTACATCCTCCCACGTTCACAATGAGCTGCCTCACTGGTAGCTTGTGTGAGTGGCCATTTTTCTAAACTCACTTTGCACCCACATGAAAGTGGTTTCCCCTAAATTAGATGACTTATGGGAATAGTTCCCAATAATGTTGTTTTAAATCTGTCTCTTAAATTTCAGGATAAAGGTTGAACAAAAATTCAAATGGTTGAGCTAATGGGCTTCTGGCCCTTCTTTTCCCAGAAGAATTATGAAAGTAAGAGATAACAAAAAGTAAGAAATCTGGCATCATATTCAGCACAATTGTGCCTTCTAGCTTTTGTTTCACATCCTGTCAGGAGGGATGTGAAACGTGCTTCAGATCTATGGTTCCAAGTTAAGGCAGAGATACTTTGGAACTATGAAACTTTGGGTTTCTTTGTAGAAAGAGATTCCTTTCATTCTCATCATCCCTAGCCTCACCTTTTGCTTATCCTCAGTGGAAGCAAATAAAAGGACAGCTCACATGCCCTTCTCTGACACTGAGTCCCCTCCAAAGATGCAGTTCCAGCGCCAACACATGATGCCTCCATAGACATGGGCCTTGAACCATCGTGAGAAGGCTACCACATATCCTCCACCTGCCCATAAGCAATTGCTTTCCAGTGGGAGGACACAGCCTCACCTGTTTCAACTCCAAACAGGAAAAATGGTTTGACACGCTGTCAAAGCTTTGCAAGCCTGATAAAAGTAGGGAAGAATGTTCTCCTTTTAAAGAAACATATCAGACTAACACTGTTTTCTCTGCTGCATAAGACATGTGTTTTGATTGAGGAAACTACAGTTTTCTCCAATTACCTTACTTTGGAAGTTTATTTATCAAATGCAAACAACTGTCCCACCAGAGAGCTTGGAAACTACAGATTTTCACTCTGTCCATAAAGGTTTTATTTTAACACTGTATAACTTTACAGATGCCAAAGGTGATGTTAAAACAAATGAAAAAAAACCAAACCGTGGAGCAAACACTGTTGTGCATTTAACTTTCATGTGTCAACATGAAGGACTCATCAACCATAATCTTGCTACTGGTAAGAGTGGTGCACTATCAAATGGCAGTGCTGGCAGCAGGCATGAACTTAAAATTTGGGGTTGGGCTTTAGGTTTTCAAATTTGGGTTAAAGTGTATTAATTTATGATTTAATTATTTTAAATACGGCAAACTGCTGGCTCTGGTTGCTATATCAATTTCTTTAATTAAGTGCAATATTCTCTGATGATTCTGTTCTAGCAGACAGCTCCAAATCTTGACTTTTGCAAAGTTTAGGGATGTCTCAATGTGGCCAACCCAAGCTTGGAACACTATCCAGAACTTATTAGAGGAAATCAATTTTGATGTTCCAGCATATTTTTCCTCTGCTGCATCCCCTTTTCATCTGGAAGCAACTCCTGTCTGTTTTCTAATTGATGAGGTGAACTGGTATGAGTGAGCTTATGATTTCTGCTCTTTGCTTGAGTGGCAGGGAAGTAAATGGAAAAATTGTCTCAAAAGTTTAAATGAAGGATTTGGCTTTCGCAATAGTGGGATTACTAGTGCTCAGTGGATTTTTCTTAACTGTTGCATGCCAAAGAAATAAACCATGAATGATTATGGTAGTAGGATTTCTGTTATCAGATAAATCATCACTTACTCAGGTTCTCTAACTTCCCTTCCTTTCCAGGGTTTGGATCTTTCTTTCCATTTTTAGTTTACTGACAACAAGAAATATCTCTGAACTGGAAAACCCTGACCTGACTTGAAAGCAGCATTTCAAATACTTCTCTCTCTCTCTAAGACCTCGGACTTTCTGCAATGTTCAGAGAACTTCCTTCAGTTTTCAATTACTTAACCCATTATGTCTGGGCTCTTTCACAGTCTAGAAATGCTTCTCAAGGAACTCAGAGAAATTGTCTTATTTTTTAAACACTGCATGCTTTAAAAGTAAGTATTAAAATATGAAACTTTTCACTTCTTTTTATAAGTTTTTGCTGTTCAATCAATGTTAGTACTTTTAAAAGAAGGTAGGTAATTTCCAGCAAAATAAACTCAGCAGAATTAGAGCAGGAATCTGCTTAGTTCAATTACTGGAAGGAAAAATGAAAGGAAATCTTTTTACATGCTGATGATGGGTGGATTTCTGTCAATTTATTCTGTGAAACACTAGGATCTCAAGAATACCAAAATACTAATAATTAATACAAGCCTTGACATCCCAACCCAAAAGGTATTGAAGTGCTTTGTACACTATCAGACAAATCTGTATTTCCTACTAATCTCTCCTGCTCCTATGCAAACACCAGAGTTAAATCACGTTACATGGCCCTGGTGCAGCTTTGCCCCTACATAACTTTTGCACTGTGATATAAGTCTGGGCTTTTGCAAGTAAAGACATTGAGCCAAATTGCTTCCTTATTGGAAACTCAGGGAAAATGAAACATGTCTTGCAAAGCAAACTGGTCTTCACCTTTAGGACACACTGATTCAATCCTCAAATTCCGCACTAACAACACAAGAACTTCCGTTGAGGATACTGAAGACCATAGGCACACAAACACACTGAAATATTCATGGGTCCTTTTCCACATGAAATTTATAATAAAATGTTTGATGCCAGCTTCATTTGTATCACAGAGGGGCTCAATAAACACAAAAGAAATTGAGTCACAAAGAAACTGGGTTGCAAAGATAAATGCATTTGAGTCTCTGAAGCCTCTGTGGGGAAACAGGAAGATGAGGAAAAGCCATTCTCTCCTGTAATTTCACTTTGCCCACCAACCCCAAAAGACTGGGCTGCTACATGTTGCAGCTAAGGGCTATTGGGAGCTAAAGCATGCATTAGAGCTACAAAACAAAGCTCATTTTAAGTGACACAGGACTACTACAGGTAATGGAAACATTCTGGTTGAATTCCAGGGGTTTTGAACCAGGTGTTAGAAAAGAAATCCCAGCCTCAGTGCAGTCAGCAGCAAAACACTTTTCAACATTATAAAACCAAGAACTCACCCAATATGTGCTATTTTTCATTTTTTTTTCTTTCTGCCTTCCTCATTTATCACTTAATGTATTCTGTTGGGTTTATTGTTTTCTGACCCTTTGCTTTACATGGAGTCACAGTTTCTCCTGAACAGAATCCAAGCTCAATAATGGTCAAGACTGAGGTGAACTTTTGAACCCACAAGGGTCGAACAGGTTCAAAATTAAACAGTAACAAGAAAATAGTTCAGTTCAAGTTATTATCTTCCTACACTCACCACTTCTGATTTTATTCTCTAGGCAATTACACATGTAGATTTAAACAAGTGCAAAAACATTTACCAGGATGGGATTGGAGCCATAATCTGTAAACATATATGTAATTGCCATTGACATCAAGTTTGCACTGAAAGGCCTTTCAACAAGTTTGATGAAAAAAAAAAACCACCAAACTTCACTATTTGGGCCTTTGGCAACAAAACCCAGACTGCTACTGTAGAGCCACAAAATACTTCCTGTAGTAAAACAAGTACAGCTCCAGCAGAGAGAGAGGTGAATCTGACACTATGGCATGTTTTTGGATTTCATCACTGTTCATGAATATTTCAGATATCATTAAAAGAAAATTATGCTTCTAGTCTTCTTGCTACAGAGAAAAGAAGGTGAATAAAGCGCCAACACTTTCTGAAAGTAGTCAATTCTGAAGCTGGCTGCCTCCTCTCCCAGGGGTTTGGTCTGAGACAGGAGAGGTGGTCAGTGGTGCTCAAGCAGGGAAGAGACCAATGTGGGGACTCAGAAAGGCTCTGCTAAGAGGTGGAAAGGAGAATTTATATTGCAGGTTTCATTCTGTCTCCTTTGTCCTGACCATCTCACACACTGCACACTTTTGGGGACAGAAAGCTGTCCAATATTTACAACTGAAATATTACATTCTAAATCAAGTATATACTAAGGAAAGCTGTCTGCTTTAACTTTCTTCATCTCTCTCACCGTGAACATTCAGTTGAGGTTATGGTGCTCCCACATGCCCAGGGAGAGGCAAACCACGCCCTCACTTCTTCCAGGCCCTGCCCACAGCCCAGGGACAGTGGAATGGTGCAGGGCAGGCTGAGTAAGGGCTAGAGGGACCACAAAACAGCCCAGCAGAGAAACTGTAGATGGAGCAATTCCTCACAACACGACAAAGAGCCATCCCAAAACAGATCCCCCCAGAATCTCAACGGACAAATCGTATTGGCAGTGCTGGCAAGAAGAGTTTCCAGAGGACATGCGAGATGGAAAGAGGCAAGTCATGCTAGTGAAGGAGGATTTGTAAAAGCCCTGTGCAAAGCATTAGTCTTCTCTTGGTAAATTACTGCTCCTGAGTGCAACCCGGGGTTGAGTAATCCCCATGCAAGCATAACCATGCTGAGAGCAAGGTGGAGGAGAATGTCAGTTATGGAGATGGAGCAAGGAGGATTCATAGAGAAAAGCAGTTCAGTATTTGCAAAGTCTTTCCCTGCTCCAAGGACAGAGATGTTGGCCAAACAGCCTGGTGTCTGGGAGGCATCCGAACTTCCAGTGAACAACTTCTACTGAGGATTTTAGGTGCCCCATTGGTAAATAACGCTGATTCAAATCCAGTTAAAATTAAACAACGCCCCCTACTTGTGAGTTTCCTAACTTGCACTGCACTTGGAAGCCAAGTTCTACTGATTGACTGAGAAAGGTGGGACTTTCCCTCTTTGGAGTCTTCATCCTTAAAAACCTGGTATGATTTTGCATTATGGATATCAGAAATACCCTTCTATTATCCACCAACACCTCAAATCTTTGTCAATCTTGATTTACCATTTCTCTCATGCCTCTGAAATTAACAGTGATGCATCTAGCCCCACTTCTCTGGAATCCTCATGATGAACATCAACTTTTAAGCTCACCTTGTTAGCTAAGACTGACCATAATATTCCTCCAAACTTTTTTCCCTCACTTCATTAGTTAAAATGTACAGTATATGAGTACTTCTTATGCTTAGAAACATAAAAAGGAATTTCAGTCATCCTGCCAGATTAGACACACAGGCATTATCAGTAAGGCTGGTAAGATGAGTTCACCGAAGACAAAATACCAGGACATCTGTTACAGGCAAACAGGGGCACTGAAACTGTACATCTCAAGCCTCCCTTGTCCTTTCCCAAAGTGCAAACTTTGCTGTCATCTATAAATCAAAGAGTTTATGAGGCTGCAATATTTACACTCTAATTAAAAAATCATAAAGCCAGACCCCTTCCGTTTGTAAAAAGAAGAACTCAGGATCTGCTATTGAAACATGGTGTTAATCAGTAACTCCTAATGATCTGCTCCACAGCCTTAGAGGTTACATGCTTATTCAGCTACACATAGCAAACAAGATAATGAGGGAAAGTGGAAGAAGTGAAGGGAATATGTTACAGCAAATGCAGGGTTTTGCTACCAACAGGACCTATTCCTAACCCCTCCAATTCTCATGTCACACCTTATTTTCTCATTTTCAATAGGCAACAGATTCATAAAGTAAAACTTTGGTAACAGATTACATGAGATGTTTTCTGTGTGTGTAACCCCTGAAGAAGACAAACATAGCCCTGGAGAAACACCTGCTTTTACCTTTATATGGTCAGAACTTGAGTTCCCTCCACATTTATGAAAAATGAGCCTTAAGAGTCAGTGTTTCCATGGGAGTTTCTCTGAATTCATTAGGGAAACAGTTGCTTTATGTTTATGCAGTTAGAAAAGAGCTCTCTAGCAAAGGTTGGAGAAATCCAAGCATTGTGTGATGTTGGAAATAAAAATTACAAAACAGTGTTAGCTGTAATTAGTGCTCCCAATTCTACACTTAAAATAGCATTTGTCATTCAAAGTTCCTCATGAAAAAAATCAGACAGGGCTTGGCACTGCCCCTTCAAGCTAAACAAGTCCCTCTCC